>NC_092051.1:68119939-68440993 GCF_003086295.3 Arachis hypogaea | reverse complement strand
TACCAAGTGTTGAAACACTCCTCAGAACCTATTCATCCAAGCATATCCTTAATACATAAACACCACAGGCATTTGTCTCAGAAGTTCAAACCATTGTACCTAGCTTATTTTCTCAATTATTTTACTTTTTGATTGCCTTTTTCCGTGGCTTTTTCTTTTCCTTTTCTTTCTTTTTCATGGCCAAAGACATTTATTCATCAAGATCCATAGACAATTTTTACTTCTACAATAAAAAAGATGATAATTCTACACTCTAATATTAGTGATGTGACTAAACAATCAAGCATGCATACCACCACTTAATTCTACTTGATTTGTCACTAATTTAGCCAAGTTACTTTTGTTCAAGCTTTTCTTTTATTTTTGGAAACAGAACAAGCATGGCAGGCACTTGTTTAAGAAGGTGAAGTTATATCCAAACATCTAGGCATTCACTTTATTCAAAACACTTAACAAACACACATACTAAAAAAAACGACTCATAAAAAAAAAAAACTCCACCTAACACTTAAATGACTTATGATAAAACAAGTTCATAAAGACAATTCACCAATACATTTGATTATTAGGAAGAGACCACCTCTTATTTATTGCTTGGTTCTTCTTAATTCTTGGATCCTGCTTTTCTTGCTTCCTGCCTCTTTTGACCACTGTGCTTCTTTGTCTTTTCTTATGAGCTTTTTCCAGAATCCAGCCTTTTCATCGTTTCTTCCACTCCTTTTTCAAGGATCATTGCCTTGTTTATTTCTCCTTCTTTCCTCCCTTTGAAATACTCATCATAAGCTGGGAATGCTGGGTCCATCTTGTGTAGATGTTCCCCTATGTAGTTAAGCTTGATTTGCGAACTGATGTTGTAGTCAGCTTGGACTGAGTATCTTGCATTCTGTAAAGTGGTGGCTTCCTTGATTGCCAAGACATTGGCATCTTGGTGTTGGCATATGTGGCTGAAGGATTCCTGTAAGTGTAGATTTTGTTCCCTTTGCAGATCAAAGAATCTTGATTCAAAGTTCCTTTGCATATCCATCATTTTTAGATGAAAGTCTTCTTGTCTTTCCTGAGACCTCATGTATTGTTGAGACATTCCTTCCATGATTTCCTGCATTCTGCTCATATCCATGGGGTCTCTGGGAATTCGTTGTCTTCTTTCAGGATTTGCTTGCTCTTCTTGCTCTTCTTCTCTGTCTTCTCCTTCCTGTCTTTCTTGTTCTGCTTCTTGCTCGGCTTCCACTTGTTGCCCTTCTTCATTTCTTCTTCTTGTATGTCTTGGAGGAGTTGGGCCAAGAGTCATTCTGTGTGCAGTTATGGCCAGCCCAGGATATAGCCAATTAGGTCTTTCATCCTCAAGTGGTACTTGGGCATCGATGCATAGTCTAATGATGGTGCTAGGGAAATGAAGCCAGGATTCAGGGTCACTTTTCTCACTAAACTCTTGTATCTGTTCAGCAATGAGTCTATGAACTTTGATCTCTCCTCCAACCATAATGCAATGTAGCAAGATGGCTCTTTTAGGGACTATTTCTGAAGAGTTTGCAGTGGGTAGGATGGATCTCCTAACTATTGCATACCACCCTTTAGCTTCAGGTGTTAGGTCTCCTCTTCTCAAGACTCTTGGAGCCCCTCTTGTTTTTCTCACCCATTCAGCTCTGATGGCACAAAGGTCTTCAGCAATAGTTGTATAGTCAGGTTCTCCTCTCATCCTTTCGTCATAACTTGCTTGGCTGAAATGTATGTTTTTCAGGCCAAGAGTTTTCATAATTGCTTTGGGACTGAAGTCAACTTCCACCCCTCTCACATAGCTTTTGTATGTGGGGTTCTTGGTTTGATCCTCCCTTACTGCATTTGCATAAAACTCCTTCACCAAGTTGATGTTGATTCTAGTGATTGGCTTAGTTAGGAGTTCCCACTTCCTCTTTTTGATCTTTTCCCAAACACCTGGGAACTCATCCTTTTCAAGTTCAAAGGGGACCTCAGCTAGTACCGTTTTAGGTCTCATCCATTCGGCTTGAATCTCATGGAACACTGATCTGTATCTCCATGCATCGAATCCCCTGTTTTCCTCCATTGGCTGCTTGTCTTTTCTTCTTTTGTGGCTAGATGAAGCTGCCATTTTGGTAAGTGACAACTAAAGTTGACAAGGTGAAGTAAGAAGTGTTGTTGGAGGTGTGGTGAGATTGTTTTCGGCAAGAGATGGTTATGCTATGATGAAGGAAAAAGTGTATGAAGGAGGATTGATGGTGTGGGACTCGTTCCCCAAGTGGTTCTTTATAGTGCCCATGAGTGAAAAATGAACGGCTAGGGTGGTTTGTGAAGGGTGGCTTGATGGTAAATATATGAATTGTAGATAAGGACGATTGGCTTTTCATTTTCTTGGAAGTATTCTAGATGCATTAGGTTGTACATGTAGCTTTCTTTTCTTGCAGAACTTCCTTTTCCCATGTGTTAGTTTCAAAGATTTATGAATTTTCTTTTTGACCAAGCACGTACCTCCCTTTGTCTTTTTCCTCCATTTTTGTCTTTTCTTTTGTACCTGCACAAACAAACAAATTTGCTATCATTTTTCGGTCCATGTGAATTATGAACAGTATTTGCACATGTAAATCAATGCTTGTCTTTATGAGCTTATAGCCGTGACTTCTACATGTATGCACACTTATTATTTGGACACCAAACTTAGTTTTTGGTTAAGTCTCCTGATGACATGAAATCCATATTGGTTGTCCTTAATGAGTGTGCATATTTCTAATAAATCATAGTCACCTTGGCTCTTTGATTCTAAACAAAGTGACTACCCTAAGTAATTGAACTAAAGCATTAAAACATATGAATGGTATACTTGTCATGACTTTTGAGATCCAGAGGAACTTCTTGCTTTTCATAAACTGTGTTCAAAAAGAACACCAAACTTAATGTTTGGTTGTGCACCTTGAATGAAAGATGGAATTCAATTTGAGTAAGATTTGGGAGTGCCATCAGGCACACCAAACTTAGAGACCAATTGTAATTTACATGCACGGTTTAGTGCACTTAATCAATAGTTGTCCTGAGGATTCAAGTTCATGCATAAGAAACCATACTTTATTAGATGTAAAGCAAAGCACTAAAGATTAAGGATACTAAAAACATGGTTGCCTCCCATGAAGCGCTTCTTTAACGTCACTAGCTTGACGGTTGTCCCTTGTTAGGGTGGATTGTAGTGCTTGACGTCCTCTCCTCTCACTATGAAAACGTCCCCTCTTGATTCATTCATGACCTCTAAATGTTCCAAAGAAAGAACTTTCTTGATTGTGAACACTTGAGGGAGCTGAGAAGGAATGGTCTTGAGGCCAGGTGGAATTGGCAGATAATGACTTGAGATCACTTTATCTCCTGGAGAAAAACCTTCAGTGGGAATTTTCTTGTTTCTCCATCCTCTTGGCAATCTCCCTATCACTCTTCCCTTTCTCTTGAGGATTTCTTCATTGACTTTTATGTCAGGAGGATCCTTCTGATCTGTTTCCACTGATTCTTGTGGCTCTAACTCTTGCAACTCTTGTTTGCCTTCCAATGACTGTTTAGAGTCTCAGCTGCTGGATTACTTTCCTCCAAACACGGATGGCTACTATCATCTTTAGGCTTTTCAGATTCTGGTTCAGGCTCAGATGCAGGTTTGAAGACTTTGAAAATGAGCTGTTCATCACGTATTCTCAGAATTAGTTCTCCTTGTTCTACATCTATGAGCGCTCTAGTAGTGGCTAGAAATGGTCTGCCCAGAATGATAGGGTGTAAATAGCTTTCCTCCATGTCCACAATGACAAAGTCTGTGGGGAAATAATAATCTCCTACTTTCACCAGCACATTTTCAACTACCCCTTCAGCTTGCTTCTGAGTTTTGTCAGCCAGTTGTATGATTACATCAGTGGATCTCACCTCGTTCAGTTGTAGCCTCTTCATAAGAGTTAGAGGCATCACATTTATGCTAGCTCCTAGATCACAGAATCCTCTGTCTATTTTGTTTCCCCTATGATGCAAGGGATATGAAAGCTTCCTGGGTCCGTTTTCTTAGAGAGTGTGTCCTTCTTGATGAGAGCACTGCATTCTTTGTTCATTGTTACCGTTTGTCCTCCCTTCAAAACTCTTTTCTTGCTTAACAATTCCTTTAAATACTTGATGTGTGTGGGCATTTGATGAAGAATCTCAAGAAAGGGAATATTGACATGCAGAGAATTAAATGTCTCTAGAAACCTTGAATAGGTTTTCCTTTTTTCACCTCCTCCTAACCTCTCAGGAAATGGTGCTTTTGGTTGGTATACTTCCATCATGCCTTTTTGCAGATCCTTGGCTTGCTCAGTTCCACTTTCCTGCTTAACTTCTTCCACATCTTCTTTCAAGATTTCTGGTTCCTGCTGTGAGGACCTGATTCCTTCTTCTTCTGAGACTTCCTTCAATATGGTGATGGCCTTGCACTCTTCCCATCTTACTCTCTTTTGTTCCCCCTTAGGATTCTTTTCTGTCACTAGGGAACACTGCAGTTGATTTGGGTGCCTGTTGAGATAGCTCTCCTACTTGAGATTCCAACCTTTTGAGTTTTCACCATGGTTTCTTAAGGTAGTTCTCACATCATCCCTGAAGCTCTTCAATTCACTTATGTCTTGGCTCATGGTTGCCATCATTCCTTCCATCCGGTTTAATTGATCTTGAAATTGTTGGTTCGGATTAGGTTGGGTATGTTGATCATTTTGGCCATGATATGATGATTGGGGGTAAGTGTTTTGTGTGGCTTGGTATGATCTTTGGTTGGAGTTTTGGTATGTGGAATTGTTTTGTTGATTGTGGTTGTAAGGTTTGTGGTTTTGTGGTTGGGTTTGTTGGTTTCCCCACCCAAAGTTTGGGTGGTTTCTCCAGCCTGGGTTGTAAGTGTTGGAGTGTGGATCATATGATTGCCTTTGTTGGTTTCCCACATAGTTAACCTCATCCCAATCACCTCCTTCAATGCCTACTTCCTCTTGATCTTATGTGTGTATTGCAGCCACTTGCTTTGTTTCTAATTGCCTGGTAAGCTCTGCTAGTTGCTTGGCAAACACCTTGTTTTGGGCTAGAATTGTATCAACATGGTTCAGCTCCATGACTCCCTTAGTGTTGTGCCTTTCTGATGCATAGTAGTACTCATTCTCAGCCACTGTCTCGATCACTTCAATGGCTTCTTCCACAGTCTTTTTCTTGTTCAATGAACCTCCTGATGAATGGTCTACAGCCTTCCTTGATTCATAAGAGAGTCCATCATAGAAGATGTGCAATTGCACCCAATCATGGAACATGTTTGGTGGGCATTTCCTTGTCAAGTCCTTGAATCTCTCCCATGCCTCGTAGAGAGTTTCACCATCTTTTTGTCTAAAAGTTTGGACCTCAGATCGAAGCCTATTGACCTTTTGTGGAGGGTAGAAACGTGCCAGAAACTTGCCTTCCACCTCATCCCATGTGGTTAGACTCCCCCTTGGGAATGATTCCAGCCACTTAGCTGCCTTGTCCCTAAGTGAAAATGGGAACAAGAGCAGTTTATAGGCATCTTCCTGGACTCCATTGGACTTCACAGTGTCACAAATTCTCAGGAACTTTGTGAGATGTTGGTTTGGGTCTTCATTAGCACTTCCTCCAAAGGAACAATGATTTTCCACCAATGATATTAGCTGTGGCTTGAGCTCAAAATTGTTGGCCTGAATGGGTGGTTTCTGGATGCTACTACCACAATTCCCAGAGGTTGGGTTTATGTATGAACTAAGAACCCTCCTCTCAGGAATGGCATTGTTTCCATCAGCTCTCTCATGGTTGTGAACTTCTCTATCCATGTTGAGATCTAGAGCTTCCTCAAAATTGTCCTCAGATTCTCCTTCAGATTCCTCTTCTCCCACTACTCTCTTCCCTCTTGCTTCCCTTCTAAGTCTATGAAGGGTCCTTTCCGGTTCGGTATATGGAGGAGTTGATGTCTCTCCTCTCCTACCTGTCATACAAGAACACAGCTCAAACACAAACAAGTGAAATACTCTTGGTTAATGGAAGAGTATGGTTAGATCAATTGAGGAATTAAATCAAACAGTTAGTGAGTCAGTGAGTTAGTTGCATGGATTTAAAGGCATAAAGAAGGAAAGCATGTAACCAAGTGCAGAAATTAAAATTCAACAAGTATCTAGAACAGAATTAATCAAAGCAAGAGAAAATTGCTCAATCTAGTTAGCTTCCAATTTGAGAATTGTCAATCGAAAACCAATCCCCGGCAACGGCGCCATAAACTTGATGCGCATAAACGTGTTATGCTACGATTTAGGAAATTGCACGATCGGCAAAATTCCTTCCGGCAAGTGCACCGGTTATCGTCGTCAAGTAAAAACTCACAATAGAGTGAGGTCGAATCCCACAAGGATTGGTTGAGTGAGCAATTCGGATTAGAAGTGTGTTCTAGTTGAGCGGAATCAAGATTTGAGATGAGAATTGCGGAATGTAAAATTGGCGGGAAAAGTAAATGACAAGAAAATTAAATGGCTGAATCTTAAATTGCATGAATTAAAGAGCAGAATGTAAATTGCTGAAATTAAAAGGGACTGGGGATGATTGCAAGAATTGAATTGCAGAATGTAAAGAGAAAGTGGAAATCAGAAATGGGGAATTCATTGGGTTTAGGAGATATTGAAATCTCCGAATCAAAACATGTAAATCTCTTCCTCAACCAATGCATTCATTGAATTTTGCTTGGCAATCTTATATGATTGGATCCCAATTCCTTGGCTCCAATGCTCTCTAAAAACAAACAAATTCCCAATCCCTTGGTTTAAATGTTCATAAGAAGAGATGATGCTTGATCACTGATTATACCACACAATTTCATGAACCACAATTTGGTAGGATTACATGTCACAATATCCATCCAAACCCCAATCCAATCCACTGTGAGAAAGCTTCTCTAGCATGAATCCTCCATTCCTTTCCCAAGGCTCCGAAGGATTCCAAGTATGAGTAGTCTCTTTCCCAAGACAACTACTCAATGGAATTAGATCGAGAAGCTTTCTAACAAAATTCAAGAGAAAAGATTGAAGAAGAAGATAAACTATTATTGATTCATTGAATTACAATAGAGCTCCCTAACCCAATGAAAGGGGGTTTAGTGAATCATAGCTCTGAATTCAATTACAAAGAAAAAGAAACTAGCTAAAAGTGAAAGTAAAAAGTCCCTTCTAACTTAACTTCTATCCTATTTATACACTTTCTATATTGAGCTTCAGTTGTGCTTCTTGGGCTTTGAGGCCTCTCCTTGCTTTCCTTTTGCCTTGGGTTTATGATCCATAATCTTGATGAGGTTGTTGATCCAAGTCCTGTAACATTTATTGAGCCAACTTAGTGATAATCAAATAATGACACATGACTCAATAAATTGAGATTTCAAACTCATCAATCCTTCAGGCCCAATCCCATAAACCATGATATTCAATTGGGTTTCATACCAAAGTAAGTTTAAGTTAATAATTGTGCTCAAAGACTAACTTAAATCACAATATTTTTGGCCCAGAAAACCTTTTCAAGAGTGGCGTTTAAGTTGTAGTTTAAGCTTAAACTGCAACTTAAACGCCAGACACTTCCAGTGAGGCCATTTGTAGAAGCACGTTTAAGCTTCAGTTTAACCTTAAACTGAAGCTTAAACGTGGAAATGGAAGAATGGTAGCCCTGGAGAGTAATGTAGTCGAACACGTTTAACCTCCAGTTTAAGGTTAAACTGGAGGTTAAACGTGGAAGAGGAATGAGGCATCCTGGAGGTCGAACACGTTTAACCTCCAGTTTGAGGTCAAACTGGAGGTTAAACGTGGAAAAGGGTGGAGGCATACTGGAGGTCGAACACGTTTAACCTCCAGTTTGAGGTCAAACTGGAGGTTAAACGTGGAAGCTTGGAATGGTGGCCCTGGAGGTGTCGAACACGTTTAACCTCCAGTTTGGGGTCAAACTGGAGGTTAAACGTGGAGGTGGAGAGAGCAACCCTGGAGTGAAAGAAAACGTCGAACACGTTTAAGCTCCAGTTTGAGTCAAACTGGAGCTTAAACGTGGAATGGCCCTGGTACTCTTCCTGGTTCTGGCGTTTAACATCCAGTTTGAGGTCAAACTGGAGGTTAAACGTGGAACACCTCCCTGGGTGGCATACTCATTCTGGCGTTTAACCTCCAGTTTGAGGTCAAACTGGAGGTTAAACTTCAATCCCAGCATTTCTTATCCTTCATGATTTTGGCGTTTAAGCTCCAGTTTAGGCTTAAACTGGAACTTAAACTCCACATGTGATATTCAAGCTTCCTTTATTGATTTTGTTGCTTCCTTGCTTAGCCTCTTCTTCCCTGAAATCATCCAAACAATTGCATCAAAGTCTTGCAAAATTTCATGAGAAATCTTTCATTCATAGCATTTAAGTAATTCAACTAAAACTCATGGAATTTGCATCAAAATCATATTGTTTGGATGGTTCATTACTTTGTTCTTCATTTAACCATTTTTGGTTACTTTAAGCTCAAGAAAATGCATAAAACAACTAAAACTAACAGAAAAATGCTAGTGAAACTAGCCTATGATGCCTTGGCATCAAGGACTTCCCAGGAGGTCACCCATCCTAGTACTACTCTTGCCCAAGCACGCTTAACTGCGGAGTTCTGATAGGATCCGGTCCATTAGTGCTGGTATGATCGCACCTATTAAAGTATGCACACACAATTATCATAAGCATGTCTCACGACGTAGGGTAAGTCGAGCTGCGAAGCCCTGCAGAGCCCGTGCGAGCTTATCGAAAATCAGGTCATTGAGGTTCTCTTTAACTAAACAATTCAAGATAGCGTCGTTTAAAGAACGAGGATAAGCACGACGTAAAAAAAAAAGAAAAAAAGAAAAAAAAGGTGCAACACGAGGACTTCTCAGGAGGTGACCCATCCTAGTACTACTCTCGCCCAAGCACGGTTAACTGCGGAGTTCTGATGGGATCCGGTGCATTTGTGCTGGTATGATCGCACCTATTAAAGTATGCGCACACAATTATCATAAGCATGTCTTGCGACGTAGGGTAAGTCGAGCTGCGAAACCCTGCTGGGCCCATACGAGCTTGTCGAAAATCACGTCATTGAGGCTCGCTTTAGCTAAAAAATTCAAGACAGCGTCGTTTAAAGAACGAGGGTAAGCACGACGTAAAAAAAAAAGAGGTGCAACACGAGGAATTCCCAGTAGGTCACCCATCCTAGTACTACTCTCGCCCAAGCACGCTTAACTACGGAGTTCTGATGGGATCTGGTGCATTAGTGCTGGTATGATCGCACCTATTAAAGTATGCGCACACAATTATCATAAGCATGTCTTGCGACGTAGGGTAAATCGAGCTGTGAAGACCTGTGGGGCCCGTGCGAGCTTGCCGAAAATCAGGTCATTGAAGCTCGGTTTAGCTAAACAATTCAAGATGGCGTCGTTTAAAGAACGAGGGTAAGCACGACGTAAAAAAAAAAAAGAGGTGCAACACAAGGACTTCTGAGGAGGTCACCCTTCCTAGTACTACTCTCGCCCAAGCACGCTTAACTGCGGAGTTTTGATGGGATCCGGTGCATTAGTGCTGGTATGATCGCACCTATTAAAGTTTGCGCACACAATTATCATAAGCATGTCTCGCGACGTAGGGTAAGTCGAGCTGCGAAGCCCTGCAGGGCCCGTGCGAGCTTGTCGAAAATCAGGTCATTGAGGCTCGCTTTAGCTAAACTATTGAAGATAGCATCTTTAATGAACGAGGGAAAGCACGACGTAAAAAAAAAGAGGGGCAACACGAGGACTTCCCAGTAGGTCACCCATCCTAGTACAACTCTCAACGAAGCACGCTTAACTGCGGAGTTTTGTTGGGATCCGGTGCAATAGTGCTAGTATGATTGCACCTACTAAGGTGTGCGCACACAATTATCATAAGCATTTGTCGCGACGTAGGGTAAGTCGAGGTGCGAAACCCTGCGGGCCCGTGGGAGCTTGCCAGAAATAAGGTCATTAAGGCTCGCTTTAGCTAAACTATTCAAGATAGCATCGTTTAAAGAACGAGGGTAAGAACGACGTAAAAAAAAAGAGGTGCAACACGAGGACTTCCCAGGAAGTCACCCATCCTAGTACCACTCTAGCCCAAGCACGCTTAACGGCGGAGTTCTGATGGGATCCGGTGCATTAGTGCTGGTATGATCGCACCTATTAAAATATGCGCACACAATTATCATAAGCATGTGTCGCGACATAGGTTAAGTCGAGCTGCGAAGCCTTACGGGCCCGTGGGAGCTTGCTGGAAATCAGGTCATTAAGGCTCGATTTAGCTAAACTATTCAAGATAGTGTCGTTTAAAGAACGAGGGTAAGAACGACATAAAAAAAAAACACAGGTGCAACACGAGGACTTCCCAGGAGGTCACCCATCCTAGTACTACTCTCGCCCAAGCACGCTTAACTGCGGAGTTCAGTAGGAATTCGGTGCAATAGTGCTGGTATGATCACACCTACTAAAGTATGTGCACACAATTATCATAAGCATGTGTCGCGACGTAGGGTAAGTCGAGCTGCGAAGCCCTGCGGGCCCGTGGGAGCTTGCCAGAAATAAGGTCATTAAAACTCGCTTTAGCTAAACTATTCAAGATAGCGTCGTTTAAAGAACGAAGGTAGGAACAACGTAAAAAAAAAGAGGTGCAACACGAGGACTTCCCAGGAGGTCACCCATCCTTGTACTACTCTTGCTCAAGCACGCTTAACGGCAGAGTTCTGATGGGATCCGGTGCATTAGTTCTGGTATGATCGCACCTATTAAAGTATGCGCACACAACTATCATAAGCATGTGTCACGACATAGGTTAAGTCGAGCTGCGAAGCCCTGCGGTCCCGTGCTTAGCTTGACGGAAATCAGGTCATTAAGGCTCGCTTTTGCTAAACTATTCAAGATAGCGTCGTTTAAAGAACGAGGGTAAGAACGACGTAAAAAAAAAACACAGGTGCAACACGAGGACTACCCAGGAGGTAACCCATCCTAGTACTACTCTCGCCCAAGCACGCTTAACTGCGGAGTTCTGATGGTATCCGGTGCATTAGTGCTGGTATGATCGCACCTATTAAAGTATGCGCACACAATTATCATAAGCATGTCTCGCGACGTAGGGTAAGTCGAGCTGCGAAGCCCTGCGGGGCCCATGGAAGCTTGTCGAAAATCAGGTCATTGAGGCTCACTTTAGCTAAACTATTCAAGATAGCGTCGTTTAAAGAACGAGGGTAAGCACGACGTAAAAAAAAAGAGGTGCAACACGAGGACTTCCTAGGAGGTCTGATAAACCCATATTTTATGATATATATTGTGCTCAATTTAAGTGATTTATTCAACCCTTCACCCACTTATTCATGTAAATTGCATGGTTTTACTTTCCCTTCCTTATTATGTGAAATATATGAATAACATGTTTCCTATTATTTAAAAATAATTATTTTAATTACCCTTTATTACCATTTGATGCCGTGATTTATGTGTTGAGTAATCTAAGGTAGGAATAACTTAAAGGATGAAAAAGGAAACATACAAAAATGGAAGGAAAGCACAAAATGGAGTTTTTGAAGAAATTGGCAGCGACGCGAACGCATGGACGACGTGGTCGCATGCCTAGCGCAAAAAAGTAGCGACGCGAATGCGTGACTGACGCGGACGCGCCCCATGAGCAGAACACAGATGACACGGACGCATGACCGAAGCGAACGCGTGATAAGGAAAACTCCAGATGACGCGACCGCGTGACCCACGTGGACTCGTGACAGACGCCACACACCATAAATTACAGAAAACGCTCCTAGCAATTTCTGAAACCCTTTTTGGCCCAGATCCAAGTCCAGAAGGCACAGATTAGAGGTCATAAAGTGGGGGAATGCATCCATTCATTAGGAGGTCTTCAATTTTTCACTTTTCATAGTTTAGATGTAGTTTTTAGAGAGAGAGGTTCTCTCCTCTCTCTTAGGTTTTTAGGATTAGAATTCCTCTTAAAGGATTTAGAATTTCAACTCTTCATCAAGTTCAACATTCCTTTTACTTTATATTTCTCTTTTACTTTCAGTTATTTTAATGTTATCCTTTAATTACTTTTATTACCAATTTGGCTTATGAACCATTCATGTTTAGATTTAATTTTCTATTTAATATAATTTGAGGTATTCTGGAATTATGACTGCTTTCCTTTATTTATATTAATAATTTAGATTTTCCCCTTTTGGTTTTGGTTGATTAATTGGTAACTCTTGAGTTGTCTAACTCATCGTGATTGATAACTGATATCCTTGCACATCTGATTTAAATCCCTATAACTCTAGTCTTTCCTTAGGAATTAACTAAGACTTTAGGAGTTAAATTGATTTACCCACTCAACTTACCTTAATAGTTAGAGGTTGACTTAGTGGAGAGCAAAATATAATTCTCATCACCATTGATAAGGACAACTAGGATAGGACTTCCGAATTTTCATACCTTGCCAAGAGTTTATTTTACAGTTGTTTATTTATTTTATTTGTCATTTAAATTATTTGTTTCTTACTTTCAAAACCACAATTTACAAAACTCATAACCAATAATAAGAACATACCTCCCTGCAGTTCCTTGAGAAGACGACCCGAGGTTTAAATACTTCGGTTATTAATTTTAAAGGGGTTTGTTACTTGTGACAACCAAAACGTTTGTAAGAAATGATTTCTTGTCGGTCTAGAAGCTATACTTACAACGGGAATTTATTTGTGGAAATTCTAGATCGCGCAAGAGTTTCGTTCTTCAAAATGGCGCCGTTGCCGGGGAACTGCAAACGTGTGCCTTATTATTGGTTATTGTAAATATTTTTCTTTTACTTGTTTATTTGTTTTTGTTTTTCCCTTTTTATTTTTATTAGCTACTATGAATTCTCACCCCTCTCACTTTGAGTTTGGTTCTAATATTGTTGAAGGGAACGAAAGTTATAGCAGGAACATTCATCAAGGTCAGAGCAATCAAAGATGGATGGAGCCAAGAGGATCTGATCAACCCTTTAGGCAACAACACCCTCCAAGATATCATGGACGAGGACCACTTTACAATGCATACCAAGCTAATAGATATGGTGGACAACCTTGTAACTACCAACAAGCCCCACCTTGTGCTTATAGACCATCCTCTCAACGTAGATTTGAACCACCACGCTCACAAGTCCCTTTTCACCATTCACCACCGTATGACCCTTATCATCCACAATCCCAATCCAATTACTCCCGAGAACCACCACATTCTTGTTCTGAACCCCCCTCCCCAACCAATGAACCCTTATACCCACCCCAACCTCCTATGGACAATAGACTTCGTGTTCTTCTTCACGGGCAAGCAAAGATAGAAAAGGGCGTACTGGAACTCACTATTACCGTAACTGAGGTAGTAAATTTAATAGCTTCCCGACATCTGAGAACTCAAAGTACTCCCATGGCTGCATGTAGGGAATCAAAAGAAGAGCGTAGCATGAAGGAAATACTAGAAACTCCGGTGGACAATGAGGAGCATGGCTTTGTACTGGAACGAGTAGAGGAAGCCATTATAGTTGTAAAGGAGGAAGTGGTTGAAGATTTAGGAGATGCTGAACCTCTATGGGAATCAAGAACTGTACAGGATTCCGCTGAGAAGTCCGAATTAGATGCCAAGGAGGATAGTGCATAACCTCCAAAGCATATACCTTGTGAAAAATTGGACGGAACAGACCAAGAAGTTGATTCCATGGGCAGCGATGATCACGAATCAAGCTCTCCTATTCACGAACTCACATTCGCAGCTGAGTTCCTTGAACCTGAAGAACCTTATCCAAGTGAATACGAAGATGACGTCGAGGTAGATTTCTCTCAACCACCGGCTTATGACCTGAGTGATGAGGAAGACATAGAAGACTTTGATCAGGACGCAGTTGCAGCTAAAGAATTTTGCAAAGAAGTGGAGGAATTCACAGAAGATTACAAGAGAGTAGAACTTACAGAACCATTGGAAACACCTATCCCAAGGCCATTACCACCTAATACAAGCTTCAAGTGGGTACAATCCTTAACCTTTATCTTTACTTTTCCACTTGAATATGGTTTGCTTGAAACAGATGGCCAGCTTAGAGCTCTCTGCGGCTTTAAGAGTAAGAGGGAAATGGCTCGTACTCAGAGCTGGTGTGCAAGGTTCGATAAAATTCCACGCTTCAATTCGAAGTGCACGGATTGGTATCAAGTTCAATTGAATGAGTCACGGAAGACGTTTGGTCATCTTAGCGAGAATACAATTTATAAACCGCCCGGATGGAAGCATATAGATCAAGACAAAGGCGGACCTAAAAGCAAAGTTTGGGATCCTGGAATCTATTCTGACATTCGTCACTCCGGGAGCCTGAGAACCTGTTTGAAGCTACTCAATGGCTTCACATGCCTAATTTGGGACCCCGGAGGCTGTTGCCATTCCAAACGTTGGTGGAGATTTCTGGATGAATTTAAGCATAAGCCACCATAACAGGAAGCCCATCCAATGTCCAACTTAAGGACTTTAACTAAAAGTGCTAGGTGGGAGACAACCCACCATGGTATGGTCGTTTCTTTTTTCAATTTTTATTTCGTATTGTTTGATTTTATGTTATATTTTTTTATTGAACCTGGATGTTATTCATAGCATTTGCATTAGCATTGCATACCTGCATATATATAAAAAAAAGAGGCGTGCGACGCGACCACACTGCTAACACGTTCGCGTCAGTTGCAAAAACCACCTCCCACGCGTCCCCGTCAATCACGCGAACGCGTGATCTGGAAATAGGCGTAAAAATCCAACGCCCAGAAATCTGGGCTGGAATCGTGCGGCTGTTGTGCGTTTAGCACAAAACGGCTCACGCGTTCGCGTCCGTCACGCGAACGCGTCACTTGCACAAAAACTTATCCCACGCGAAAGCGTGAGCGACGCGTTCGCGTCATGTGGATATTATGGCACCCCAATGGAGACAGAGAGTTGTGTTGAAACGACGCTGGAATTGTGCGTTTAGCACAATTTCCAGCGACGCGGTCGCATGCCTCACGCGACCGCGTCATTCATCCTTTCACCCATTCTATGCGATCGCGACACTCACGCGATTGCGTCAACCCCATTCCACCCTAGCCACGCAACCGCGTGCCGCACGTGTTCGCGTGGATTCAAATTCACTAACCCCAGTGACGCGAAACCCTACCCCCATCGCGCCCCACTCTCCTTCCCCAACCCCTTCTGTTCTCTCTCCCTCCTTCCTCTGCACCCACCACCAGCCACCCCTGACCACCGCACCAGCGCCGACCACCCAGCCACGACTGCGACGCCCACCCCCTCCTTTTTCCTTCCCTCCCTTTCTTCTCTTTCTCTTCTCTTCTTCCCTCCGCCACCGTTGCCCCCACCGCGGCCAACCACCACCACCACCACGCCATCACCGCCGCGCCTCGCACCACCACCACCCCCATCCCCATTTTCTTAAATCACCCCCTCCATCGTTAACCCTACTGATGAGCGGATAATTTATACGCTTTCTGGCATTGTTTTTAGTATGATTTTAGTAGGATCTAGTTACTTTTAGGGATGTTTTTATTATTTTTTATGTTAAATTTACATTTCTGGACTTTACTATGAGTTTTTGTGTTTTTCTATGATTTCAGGTATTTTCTGGCTGAAATTGAGGGACTTGAGCAAAAATCAGATTCAGAGGTAGAAGAAGGACTGCTGATGCTGTTGGATTCTGACCTCCCTGCACTCAAAGTGGATTTTCTGGAGCTACAGAACTCAAAATGGCGCGCTTCCAATTGCTTTGAAAAGTAGACATCCAGGGCTTTCCAGAAATATATAATAGTCTATACTTTGGCCGAGTTTAGACGACGCAAAAGGGCGTTGAACGCCAGTTCTACGCTGCAGTCTAGAGTTAAACGCCAGAAACATGTCACGAACCAGAGTTGAACGCCAAAAACACGTTACAACTTGGCGTTCAACTCCAAAAGAAGCCTCTGCACGTGTAAACTTCAAGCTCAGCCCAAGCACACACCAAGTGGGCCCCGGAAGTGGATTTATGCATCAATTACTTACTTTTGTAAACCCTAGTAGCTAGTTTAGTATAAATAGGACTTTTTACTATTGTATTTAGATCTTATGATTTTTAGTTGAACTTTGGATCATATTGATCACGTATGGGGGCTGGCCATTCGGCCATGCCTGGACCTTCATCACTTATGTATTTTCAATGGTAGAGTTTATACACACCATAGATTAAGGTGTGGAGCTCTGCTGTTCCTCATGAATTAATACAATGTACTACTGTTTTTCTATTCAATTCAACTTATTCCGCTTCTAAGATATCCATTTGCACTTCAACATGAATGTGGTAATTGTGACAGTCATCATCATTTCCTATGAACACGTGCCTGACAACCACTTCCGTTCTACCTTAGATTGAATGAGTATCTTTTGGATTCCTTAATCAGAATCTTTGTGGTATAAGTTAGAACCCATGGATGGCCATTCCTGAGATCTGGAAAGTCTAAACCTTGTCTGTGGTATTTCGAGTAGGATCTGGGAAGGGATGGCTGTGACGAGCTTCAAACTCGCTAGTGCTGGGCGTAGTGACAGACGCAAAAGGATCAATGGATCCTATTCCAGTATGATCGAGAACCGACAGATGATTAGCCATGTAGTGACAGCGCATTGGACCATTTTCACTGAGAGGACAGGATGTAGCCATTGACAACGGTGATGCCTGACATATAGCTTGCCATGGAAAGGAGTAGGATTGGTTGGATGAAGACAGCAGGAAAGCAGAGGTTCAGAGGAACGAAAGCATCTCTATACGCTTATCTGAAATTCTCACCAATTTATTACATAAGTATCTCTATCCTATTTTACGTTTTATTTATCTTTTAATTATGAAAACTCTACAACCATTTGAATCCGTCTGACTGAGATTTACAAGGTGACCATAGCTTGCTTCAAGCCGACAATCTCCGTGGGATCGACCCTTACTCACGTAAGGTTTTATTACTTGGACGACCCAGTGCACTTGCTGGTTAGTTGTATCGAAGTTGTGACAAATTATGAATTAAGATTAGAGCACCAAGTTTTTGGAGCCATTACCAGGGATCACAATTTCGTGCACCAAGTTTTTGGCGCCGTTGCCGGGGATTGTTCGAGTTTTTGGCTAGTTTTGGTCCGGTAACATCAGTGCCAAGTTGGTCCGGCAACAACACCAAGTTTTTGGCGTCGTTGCCGGGGATTGTTCGAGTTTGGACAACTGACGGTCCATCTTGTTGCTCAGATTAGGTGATTTTCTGTTTGTTTTATTTTCAAAAAAATTTTCAAAAATCTTTCAAAAATTTCTCATCTGTTTTCGAAAATTATTCTAAGTTTTTTAGAATGAATTCTAGTGTTTCATGAAGCATGTTGAAGCCTGGCTGGCTGTAAAGCCATGTCTAATTCTTTTGGACTGTGGCTTCCAACCATCAGCATAGAGGCAAGTTAATTGGAATATCAGCTGTTGCATGCCTGATTTATATCCTAAAGCTGGCTGGCTATTAAGCCATGCCCAACCCTTGGATTGGAGCTTTAGGCCAACATTGAAAGATTCCTGGGATTCTTATTAAAAATTTTTGAATTTCTTATTTTCTTTTTCTTATATGTTTTTCGAAAAAAATATACAAAAATCCAAAAAAATTAATAAAATCATAAAATCAAAAATATTTTTTGTTTCTTGTTTGAGTCTAGAGTCAATTTCTAAGTTTGGTGTCAATTGCATTTTTTCTAAAAATTTATGCATTTTTCGAAAAATTCATGCATTCATAGTGTTCTTCATGATATTCAAGTTGTTCTTGGTAAGTCTTCTTGTTTGATCTTGATGTTTTCTTATTTTGTGTCTTTTGTTGTTTTTCATATGCATTCTTGAATTCTTAGTGTCTAAAAATTAAAAATCTTTAAGTTTGGTGTCTTGCATGTTTTCTTTTCTTGAATTTTTTTTTTAAAAATAAGTTATTGGTGTTCATCTTGACATTCAAAGTGTTCTTGGTGTTCATCTTGACATTCATAGTGTTCTTGCATTTATCACATGTTTTGATCCAAAATTTTCATGCATTGAGTCAATTTTGTGTTTTTCTCTTTCATCATTAAAAATTCAAAAATCAAAAAAATATCTTTCCCTTTTTCACTCATAAATTTTCGAAAATTTGAGTTGACTTTTTCAAAACTTTTTAAAAATTTAGTTGTTTCTTATGAGTCAAATCAAATTTTCAATTTAAAAATCTTATCTTTTTCAAAATCTTTTTCAAAAATCATATCTTTTTCATTTTTTTATTTATTTTCGAAAATTATAAAAATATTTTTCAAAAATCTTTTTTAATTTTATCTCATAATTTTCGAAAATATTATCAACAATTAATGTTTTGATTCAAAAATTTCAAGTTTGTTATTCCCTTGTTAAGAAAGATTCAAACTTTAAGTTCTAGAATCATATCTTGTGATTAGTTGTGAGTCAAGTCATTAATTTTGATTTTAAAATTCAAATCTTTTTTCAAAACTAATTTTAATAATATCTTTCTATCATATTTTTTTAAATCATATCTTTTTCAAAAATTTGATTTTAAAATATCTTTTCTAACTTCTTATCTGCTTATCTTTTCAAAATTGATTTTCAAATCTTTTTCAACTAACTAATTGACTTTTTGTTTGTTTCATATCTTTTTCAAAACTACCTAACTAATTCCCTCTCTACTTTTCGAAAATACATCCCTCTTTTTCAAAAATTCTTTTTAATTAATTAATTGTTTCAATTTTTAATTTTAATTTTAATTTTATCTTAATTTTCGAAAATCATTAACTCTTTTTCAAAATTAATTTTCGAAATTCTCTCTCCCTCATCTCCTTCTATTTATTTATTCATTTACTAACACTTCTCTTCATCTCAAATCACTGCTCCTATCCTCACCCTTGTGTTTGGATTATCCATTCTTATTCACTCTTATTCCCTTTCTTCTTCTACTAACAATAAGGGAACCTCTATACTGTGGTAAAAAGGATCCCTATTATTATTTTCTATTCCCTTTTTTGTCATATGAGCAGGACCAAGAACAAGAACATTCTTGTTGAAGCAAATCCTGAACCTGAAAGGACTCTAAAAAGGAAACTAAGAGAAGCTAAAATACAACAGTCCAGAGACAACCTTACAGAAATTTTTGAAAAGGAAGAGGAGATGGCAGCCGAAAATAATAATAATGCAAGGAAGATGCTTGGTGACTTTACTGCACTAAATTCCAGTTTACATGGAAGAAGCATCTCCATCCCTACCATTGGAGCAAACAATTTTGAGCTTAAGCCTCAACTAGTTTCTCTGATGCAACAAAACTGCAAGTTTCATGGACTTCCATCTGAAGATCCTTTTCAGTTCTTAACTGAATTCTTGCAAATATGTGATACTGTTAAGACTAATGGAGTAGATCCTGAAGTCTACAGGCTCATGCTTTTCCCATTTGCTGTAAGAGACAGAGCTAGAGTGTGGTTGGACTCTCAACCCAAGGATAGCCTGAACTCTTGGGATAAGCTGGTCACGGCTTTCTTAGCCAAGTTCTTTCCTCCTCAAAAGCTCAGTAAGCTTAGAGTGGATGTTCAAACCTTCAGACAGAAAGAAGGTGAATCCCTCTATGAAGCTTGGGAGAGATATAAGCAACTGACCAAAAAGTGTCATTCTGACATGTTTTCAGAATGGACCATCCTGGATATATTCTATGATGGTCTGTCTGAATTAGCTAAGATGTCATTGGATACTTCTGCAGGTGGATCCATTCACCTAAAGAAAATGCCTGCAGAAGCTCAAGAACTTATTGACATGGTTGCTAATAACTAGTTCATGTACACTTCTGAGAGGAATCCTATGAGTAATGGGACGCCTCAGAAGAAGGGAGTTCTTGAAATTGATACTTTGAATGCCATATTGGCTCAGAATAAAATATTGACTCAGCAAGTCAATATGATTTCTCAGAGTCTGAATGGAATGCAAGCTGCATCCAACGGTACTCAAGAGGCATCTTTTGAGGAAGAAGCTTTTGATCCTGAGAACCCTGCAATAGCAGAGGTGAATTACATGGGTGAACCCTATGGGAACACCTATAACCCATCATGGAGAAATCACCCAAATTTCTCATGGAAGGATCAACAAAAGCCTCAACAAGGCTTTACTAATGGTGGAAGAAACAGGTTTAACAATAGTAAACCTTTTCCATCATCCACTCAGCAACAGACAGAGAATTTTGAGCAGAATCCATCTAGCTTAGAAAATTTAGTCTCTAATCTATCTAAGGCCACTCTAAGTTTCATGAATAAAACAAGGTCCTCCATTAGAAATTTGGAGGCACAAGTGGGCCAGCTGAGTAAGAAGATCACTGAAACCCCTCCTAGCACTCTCCCAAGCAATAGATAAAAGAATCCAAAGAGAGATTGCAAGGCCATTGATATAACCATCATGGCCGAATCCAAGGAGGAAGGGGAGGACGTGAATCCCAAGGAGGAAGACCTCCTGGGACGTCCAAAGATCAACAAGGAGTTTTCCTTTGAGGAACCAAAGGATTCTGAGGCTCATTTAGAGACCATAGAGATTCCATTGAACCTCCTTATGCCCTTCATGAGCTCTGATGAGTATTCTTCTTCTGAAGAGAATGAGGATGTCACTGAAGAGCAAGTTGCCAAGTACCTTGGTTCAATCATCAGGCTGAATGCCAAACTATTTGGTAATGAGACTTGGGGAGATGAACCTCCCCTGTTCACCAATGAACTAAATGCATTGGATCAACTGAGATTGTCTCAGAAGAAACATGATCCTGGAAAGTTCCTGATACCTTGTACCATAGGCACCATGACCTTTGAGAAGGCTCTATGTGACCTTGGGTCAGGAATAAACCTCATGTCACTCTCTGTAATGGAGAAACTGGGAATCTTTGAGGTGCAAGCTGCTAGAATCTCATTAGAGATGGTAGACAATTCCAGAAAGTAGGCTTATGGACAAGTAGAGGACATGTTAGTAAAGGTTGAAGGCCTTTACATCCCTGCTGATTTCATAATCCTAGACACTGGAAAGGATGAGGATGAATCCATCATCCTTGGAAGACTCTTCCTAGCCACAACAAGAGCTGTGATTGATGTGGACAGAGGAGAATTGATCCTTCAACTAAATAAGGACAACCTTGTGTTTAAAACTCAAGGATCTCTCTCTGTAACCATGGAGAGGAAGCATGAAAAGCTTCTTTCACTACAGAGTCAACCAGAGCCCCCACAGTCAAACTCTAAGTTTGGTGTTGAACTCCCATATCCAAACTCTAAGTTTGGTGTTGGGAGTCTATAAAATTGACCTGATCACCTGTGTGGCTCCATGAGAGCCCACTGTCAAGCTATTGACATTAAAGAAGCGCTTGTTGGGAGGCAACCCAATTTTTATTTATCTAATTTTATTTTTATTTTTATTGTTCTTTCATGTTTTATTAGGTTCATGATCATGTGGAGTCACAAAATAAATCCAAAAATTAAAAACAGAATCAGAAACAGCAGAAGAAAAATCACACCCTGGAGGAAGGACTTACTGGCGTTTAAACGCCAGTAAGGAGCATCTGGCTGGTGTTCAACGCCAGAACAGAGCATGGAGCTGGCGCTGAACGCCAGAAACAAGCATGAAGCTAGCGTTCAACGCCACAAATATGCTGCATATGGGCGTTGAACGCCCAGAACAGGCATCACTTCGGCGTCTAAATGCCAGAAATGCATGCAAAGGTATTTTACATGCCTAATTGATGCAGGGATGTAAATCCTTGACACTTCAGGATCTGTGGACCCCACAGGATCACCTCAGGATCTGTGGATCCCACAGGATCCCCATATACCTCCACTCACCTTCCCTCCTCATAATCCTATATCACCCTCTCTCTCTCTCAATTCACAGTCATCCCTTCTGTTTTCCATTCACCACTCACATCCATACACCCCACCTACCTTCAAAATTCAAAATCTCTTTCCCACCCAAGCCCACCCATATAGCCGAATACACACATCCCTCCATCTTCTCCATATCTTCTTCTTCTTCTACTATTCTTTCTTCTTTTGCTCGAGGGCGAGCAACATTCTAAGTTTGGTGTGATAAAAGCATAATCTTTTTTTTTCCATAACCATTGATGGCACCTAAGGCCAGAGAAACCTCTAGAAAGAGGAAAGGGAAGACAAAAGCTTCCACCTCCGAGTCATAGGAGATGGAGAGATTCATCTCAAGGGTCTATAGCTCAGTGGTAGAACATTTGACTGCAAATCAAGAAATCCCTGAGATGCCTCAAGGGATGCACTTTCCTCCACAGAACTTTTGGGAGAAAATCAACACCTCCCTAGGAGAACTGAGTTCCAAGATGGGACAACTAAGGGTGGAACATCAAGAGCACTCAATCATCCCCCATGAAATTAGAAAAGATCAAAGAGCTATGAGGGAGGAGCAACAAAGACAAGGAAGAGACATAGAAGAGCTCAAGGACATCATTGGTTCCTCAAGAAGAAAATGCCACCATCACTAACGTGGACTCATTCCTTGTTCTCAAATTTTCTGTTTTTCGTTTTCTTTATGTTAATGGCTTATCTATGTTAGTGTCTTATTACATGATCATTAATATTTAGCAACTTTTTCTTAAAGTTATGAATGTCCTATGAATCCATCACCTCTCTTAAATGAAAAATGTTTTTAATTCAAAAGAACAAGAAGTACATGAGTTTCGAATTTATCCTTGAACTTAGTTTAATTATATTGATGTAGAGATAATACTTTTTGTTTTTTGAATGAATGCTTGAACAGTGCATATGTCTTTTTAAAATTGGTGTTTTAGAATGTTAAATATGTTGGCTCTTAAAAGAATGATGACAAGGAGACATGTTATTTGATAATCTGAAAAATCATCAAAATGATTCTTGAAGCAAGAAAAAGCAGTGAATACAAAAGCTTGCAGAAAAAAAAATGGCAAAAAAAAAATAGAAAAAGAAAAAGCAAGCAGAAAAAGCCAAAAGCTCTTAAAACCAAAAGGCAAGAGCAAAAAGCCAATAACCCTTAAAACCAAAAGGCAAGGATAAATAAAAAGGATCAAAGGCTTTGAGCATCAGTGGATAGGAGGGCCTAAAGGAATAAAATCCTGGCCTAAGCGGCTAAACCAAGCTTTCCCTAACCATGTGCTTGTGGCATGAAGGTGTTAAGTAAAAACTTGAGACTGAGCGGTTAAAGTCAAGGTCCAAAGAAAAAGAAGAGTGTGCTTAAGAACCCTGGACACCTTTAATTGGGGACTTTAGCAAAGCTGAGTCACAATCTGAAAAGGTTCACCCAATTATGTGTCTGTGGCATTTATGTATCCGGTGGTAATACTGGAAAACAAAGTGCTTAGGGCCACGGCCAAGACTCATAAAGTAGCTGTGTTCAAGAATCAACATACTGAACTAGGAGAATCAATAACACTATCTAAATTCTAAGTTCCTATAGATGCCAATCATTCTGAACTTCAATGGATAAAGTGAGATGTCAAAACTATTCAAGAGGCAAAAAGCTACAAGTCCCGCTCATCTGATTGGAGCTATGTTTCATTGATATTTTGGAATTTATAGTATATTCTCTTCTTTTTATCCTATTTGATTTTCAGTTGCTTGGGGACAAGCAACAATTTAAGTTTGGTATTGTGATGAGCGGATAATTTATACGCTTTTTGGCATTATTTTTAGTATGATTTTAGTAGGATCTAGTTAATTTTAGGGATGTTTTTATTAGTTTTTATGTTAAATTCACATTTCTGGACTTTACTATAAGTTTGTGTATTTTTCTGTGATTTCAGGTATTTTCTGGCTGAAATTGAGGGACTTGAGCAAAAATCAGATTCAGAGGTAGAAGAAGGACAGGTGATGCTGTTGGATTCTGACCTCTCTGCACTCAAAGTAAATTTTTTGGAGCTACAGAACTCAAAATGGCGTGCTTCCAGTTGCGTTAGAAAGTAGACATCCAGGGCTTTCCAGCAATATATAATAGTCCATACTTCAGCCGAGTTTAGATGACACAAAAGGGCGTTGAACGCCAGTTCTACGCTGCAATCTGGAGTTAAACGCCAGAAACACGTCACGAACCAGAGTTGAACGCCAAAAACACGTTACAACTTGGCGTTCAACTCCAAAAGAAGCCTCTGCACGTGTAAACTTCAAGCTCAGTCCAAGCACACACCAAGTGGGCCCCGAAATTGGATTTATGCATCAATTACTTACTTTTGTAAACCCTAGTAGCTAGTTTAGTATAAATAGGACTTTTTACTATTGTATTTAGATCTTATGATTTTTAGTTGAGCTTTGGATCATATTGATCACGTATGGGGGCTGGCCATTCGGCCATGCCTGGACCTTCATCACTTATGTATTTTCAACGGTAGAGTTTCTACACACCATAGATTAAGGTGTGGAGCTCTGCTGTTCCTCATGAATTAATACAAAGTACTACTGTTTTTCTATCCAATTCAACTTATTCCGCTTCTAAGATATCCATTTGCACTTCAACATGAATGTGGTGATCGTGACAGTCATCATCATTCCCTATGAACACGTGCCTGACAACCACTTCCGTTCTACCTTAGATTGAATGAGTATCTCTTGGATTCCTTAGCTAGAATCTTCGTGGTATAAGTTAGAACCCATGGATGGCCATTCCTGAGATCCGGAAAGTCTAAACCTTGTCTGTGGTATTCCGAGTAGGATCTGGGAAGGGATGGCTGTGACGAGCTTCAAACTCGCAAGTGTTGGGCGTAGTGACAGACGCAAAAGGATCAATGGATCCTATTCCAGTATGATCGAGAACCGACAGATGATTAGCCATGCAGTGACAGCACATTGGACCATTTTCACTGAGAGGACAGGATGTAGCCATTGACAACGATGATGCCTGACATACAGCTTGCCATGGAAAGGAGTAGGATTGGTTGGATGAAGACAGCAGGAAAGCAGAGGTTCAGAGGAACGAAAGCATCTCTATACGCTTATCTGAAATTCTCACCAATGAATTACATAAGTATCTCTATCCTATTTTATGTTTTATTTATCTTTTAATTATGAAAACTCTACAACCATTTGAATCCGCCTGACTGAGATTTACAAGGTGACCATAGCTTGCTTCAAGCCGACAATCTCCGTGGGATCGACCCTTACTCACGTAAGGTTTTATTACTTGGACGACCCAGTGCACTTGCTGGTTAGTTGTATCGAAATTGTGACAAATTATGAATTAAGATTAGAGTACCAAGTTTTTGGAGGCATTACCAGGGATCACAATTTCGTGCACCACCTACCCCCTGCCACCACGAACAGCCACCCACCACCGTGCCAACCACTCTGTTCCGCCACTACACCACTGTGCCCCCTCCCAGTGCCACACCACACCCCCGCCATCTCTCTGTTCCCTAGCTTCATTCATACACCTACCAGGTTCCGCCGAATGCCATTTTTCTTTCATTCGTAGTTAGTTGCATATTTTTCCAATTATGTTCAAATTATGCTAGTTAGAGATGCATGTTTGTAGTGGATTCTAGGTGGTTTGGTAGCTAGGATGTGGTTAGTGGATTTAGGCCTGATTAATTACGCTGTTCTTGCTACTTGTTTTATAATTTTCGTAATTCTGCTGTTGCTGTGATGTTAGTACTATTCATATGCTGTTCTTTACTGTTTCATGCTGCTTTTTACACTGTTTTTTCATGTTCATATTCCGTATATGTAATTGCAGCTTTATTTTAATTTATATGACCTATTTTGCTTGCTGTTTATTACCCGGGAACATCCAATTTTTGTCGGAATGCTGCCCAATTTTCTGTAAATTATTTTTATTTTCATTCATATTTTGGTTTTGGCAATTTGAATTTGACATTACTTAGCTTTTCCAAAACCACTTCATGAATGCACGGGAAAGCATTCATATTCCTTTCGATTTTCTGGTTAATAAATTGCACTTTTGATGATTCGGTTTTAATTTTTTGATATTTTTATATCTTTATGAATCATCATCACTAAGCTGATATTTTTGAATATGAGTTGACCAGTCTTTAAATTTATGAATTTCTTGTTAACTTAAGAAACAATTATCAATGGCACTTACTTTGATTTTTTTCTCCTAACTCACTGCTTTCCACTTTTTCACTTTTCACCACTTTTGACTTTCTAACTTCTCCATTTGCTTTTTAACTAACTCCTTCAACTTTTTACTTCATGGCATGATTATTATTTTTCCTAATTAACAGGAATTCTACTTATAACATATTTTGATTTGTAATTTCTCATCTCAGCTTTTTAACTCTGAAACAATCCAAAATGCACAATTATTCAACTCACTTCATAATTCTACTACTCCTTTGCCACTATGCGCTTATCTTGTTATTTGCCTACTTGTTTTCCTGTTTTTATTATATCCTAGATTTCTATTTTTCAGGATGTCTAACCCTCAAAGAAAAGGAAAAGGCAAGGCTACCACTGGTAAAAGGAATAGAGGTGAATCCTCTATGTCCATCCTGGACATTATGCATGATGACTCCTTGCGGGAAAAGCACTTTACCCTGCAGGAGAAGGCTGACCAGCTCCTCCCTGCCAATGATCCCATTAAATTTGCAAACAGATATTGTGAGCTCAAGTATCCGGTGTTTGCCACCTCTAGAAATCTGTACCTGGAGAGGACTCTGAAAATTCCAGAAGAACTACAGCAGTACACCTCCGATCAGATCAAACAAAGGGGCTGGTTCTTCTTGGAGAGAAATTTGACAGAGGTCAATGATTCCTGGCCGCAGATGCAGAGATTCCTATCCCGTCAGAGCCTCCACTACAGCAGATAGATCCTCCTACCCTCATCCAGTCTGCAGATCCTCAGGCCACCACCGAGACTCCAGTAGCCCATCCTTCCAGTGATGACACTCCTTCACACCCAGCTTGAGTGAGCATCGAGGACGATGCTTTAGTTTAAGTGTGGGGAGGTCGCCATCTCTGGCATATCTTTTTGGTGAATCACTACAGACTCTTTTATTTTATTTTGGTTATTTTTCTGTATTTTTATCTTTATTTTTATTTTTATCTTTCAGTACTTGTACACTATTCTTTTGCTGTATTTTTACTCTATTTTCGCATTTTGCACTTTAGTTTATACCTTAGCCAATTAGTTTAGTTTGCAATTCTAAACTTATTAGTTATAGAATATGTGGATTAATTAGTATAGTTTACCCTTTTAGCATATGATAATTTGGTTTAATTGAAAAAAAAAGGAGTAAACTAGAGACTTTAGTAATCAAAAACAATCCACACACCTTGTATATATAGCATTATATGTTAGTTAGTTAACAACATTTCATCAAGGAGGAACACTAAAACTTTAAAGCCACCCAAGAAATTTTACATTAAGAATAATGGGAACTCTTAATTTCTACTTACATGACATGTATAACTGATATATGATTTTTGAGCTAGAAAACACACAGCCTGTGAGTTTTGAGCTTAATTGTATGGTTACATTCAAACCATAAATTTCATTCCTGTGTGTTTTGTCCTTCTTTTTATTCTGATGTTCTTTGCTTTGTTTTAATCTATATGTCCAATATAGAATATAGATACATACTAAGAGATGATTGAGGCCATTGCTTGAAATATTTGCTCACTTATCCCAAATTAGCCTACCTTTTACATCACCCTTGTTAGCCCCCTTGAGCTTTTTAATCCCCTCATGTTCTATAAACCACATTACTAGCCTTAAGCAGAAAAACAAAATAAAAATTCCAAGTTGAATCCTTGGTTAGCTTAAGATAGAAATTGGGTATTGTTTAAGTGTAAGGAACTTTATGGGAACATGGATGATAGAAACAAAGGTGGAAAGTTAAAAAGAATAAAGATATTTCAAAATAAAAATTTGGGAAGCATGCTCATGTGAAATCAAAACAATTGAATTACCATGTGCATTAAAAAAAATTTATTATTTACATTTTCGGTATTTAATTAAGGGGATGCAAAAATTCCCCAATTGCAAAAATAAAAGAATCAATGCACTTGGGATAAAATTAAAGTTAATGCATGAGCTTGCAAAACAAAGTGAGAAAGTTTGGGAAAATAGGTTAAGAAACTTGGAATTACAAAATATCTATGTTAGGTGAGATCTTAGACTAATCAAGGATTCACTTATTAGCTCACTTAGCCTTATACATATACCCTTACCTTTACCTTGACCCCATTACAACCTTGAAAAAGACCTCATGATTTTTGTATGCCTATGTTCTATAATTGTTGATTGGTTAGATGAAGAATAAAGTTATAGAAAGTAAGGATAAAAAGAAGAATAGAGTGATTAACCCAATAAACACTGAGTGACTAGAGAGTAAACACAAAATCCAGTGAGGGTTCAATAGCTCATCACCATATATCTCTGCTTAAATTGTTAATTGTCTTGCAAGTTTGTAAAATATTTTTTACCCATCTCAATTGTAAAAGTGCTTTAACATTATCTAGGGTTTGGCTATGGATATATGATGCCGTAAGAATGTGAATTAATTTAACTACATGTAAGTTTTATATACAAGTGAATAACAATTAGAATTGCATGATTCATTTAGGTAGTTTGCATTTAGAATAGATTGCATTGCATGAGATTCCACCTCTTTAACCTTACCTTACCCTTTATCTTGGACTTAGCATGAAGACATGCTATTGTTTAAGTGTGGGGAGGTTGATAAACCCATATTTTATGATATATATTGTACTTAATTTAAGTGATTTATTCAACCCTTCACCCACTTATTCATGTAAATTGCATGTTTTACTTTCCCTTCCTTATTATGTAAAATATATGAATAACATGTTTCCTATGCTTTAAAAATAATTATTTTAATTACCCTTTATTACCATTCGATGCCGTGATTTGTGTGTTGAGTAGTTTTAGATCTTCTAAGACAGAAATAACTTAAAGGATGAAAAAGGAAACATACAAAAATGGAAGGAAAGCACAAAATGGAGTTTTTGAAGAAATTGGCAGCGACGCGAACGCGTGACTGACGCGGACACGCACCATGAGCAGAACACAGATGATGCGGACGCATGACCGAAGCGAATGCGTGATAAGGAAAACTCCAGATGACGCGACCGCGTGACCCGCGCGGACGCGTGACAGACGCCACGCACCATAAATTACAGAAAACGCTTCCAGCGATTTTTGAAACCTTTTTTGGCCCAGATCTAAGTCCAGAAGGCACAGATTAGAGGATTAGAATTCCTCTTAAAGGATTAGAATTCCTTTTACTTTATATTTCTCTTTTACTTTCAGTTATTTTAATGTTATCCTTTAATTACTTTTATTGCCAATTTGGCTTATGAACCATTCATGTTTAGATTTAATTTTCTATTTAATATAATTTGAGGTATTCCAGAATTATGACTGCTTTCCTTTATTTACATTAATAATTTAGATTTTTTCCTTTTGGCTTTGGTTGATTAATTGGTAACTCTTGAGTTGTCAAACTCATCGTGATTGATAACTGATATCCTTGCACATCTAATTTAAATCCCTATAACTCTAGTCTTTTCTTAGGAATTAACTAGGACTTTAGGCGTTAAATTGATTTACCCACTCAACTTACCTTAATAGTTAGAGGTTGACTTAGTGGAGAGCAAAATATAATTCTTATCACCATTGATAAGAACAACTAGGATAGGACTTCCGAATTTTCATACCTTGCCAAGAGTTTATTTTACAGTTGTTTATTTATTTTATTTGTCATTTAAATTATTTGTTCCTTACTTTCAAAACCCCAATTTACAAAACTCATAACCAATAATATGAACATACCTCCCTGCAGTTCCTTGAGAAGACGACCCGAGGTTTAAATACTTCGGTTATTAATTTTAAAGGGGTTTGTTACTTGTGACAACCAAAACGTTTGTAAGAAAGGAATTCTTGTCGGTCTAGAAGCTATACCTACAATGGAAATTTATTTGTGAAAATTCTAGATCGCAAGAGTGTTTCGTTCTTCAAGGTCACCCATCCTAGTACTACTCTCACCCAAGCACGCTTAACTGCGGAGTTCTGATGGATCCGGTGCATTAATGTTGGTATGATCGCACCTATTAAAGTATGCGCACATAATTATCATAAGCATGTGTCGAGACGTAAGGTAAGTCGAGCTGCAAAGCCCTGCGGGCCCGTGGGAGCTTGCTGAAAATCAGGTCATTAAGGCTCGCTTTAGCTAAACTATTTAAGATAGCGTCGTTTAAAGAACGAGGGTAAGCACAACGTAAAAAAAAAGAGGTGCAACACGAGGACTTCCCAAGAGGTCACCCATTCTATTACCACTCTCGCACAAGCACGCTTAACGGCGGAGTTCTGATGGGATCCAGTGCATTAGTGCTGGTATGATCGCACCTATTAAAGTATGCGCACACAATTATCATAAGCATGTGTCGCGACATAGGTTAAGTCGAGCTGTGAAGCCCTGCGGGACCGTGAGAGCTTGCCGGAAATAAGGTCATTAGGGCTCGCTTTAGCTAAATAATTCAAGATAGCGTCGTTTAAAGAACGAGGGTAAGAACGACGTAAAAAAAAAAGAGGTGCAACACGAGGTCTTCCCAGAAGGTCACCCATCCTAGTACTACTATTGCCCAAGCACGCTAAACGCCAGAGTTTTGATGGGATCCGGTAAATTAGTGCTGGTATGATCGCACCTATTAAAGTATGCGCACACAATTATCATGAGAATGTGTAGCGACATAGGGTAAGTCGAGCTGCGAAGCCCTGCGGGCCCGTGGGAGCTTGCTGGAAATCAGGTCATTAAGGCTCGCTTTAGCTAAACTATTCAAGATAGCGTCGTTTAAAGAAAGAGGGTAAGAACGACATAAAAAAAACAGGTGCAACATGAGGACTTCCCAGGAGGTCAACCATCATAGTACTTCTCTCGCCCAAGCATGCTTAACTGCGGAGTTTTGATGGGATCCGGTGCATTAGTGCTGGTATGATCGCACCTATTAAAGTATGCGCACACAATTATCATAAGAATGTGTCGCGACGTAGGGTAAGTCGAGCTGCGAAGCCATGCGGTCCCGTGGGAGCCTGCCGGAAATCAGGTCATTAAGGCTCGCTTTAGCTAAACTATTCAAGATAGCATCGTTTAAAAAAAGAGGGTAAGAACGACGTAAAAAAAAAAGAGGTGAAACATGAGGACTTCCCAGGAGGTCACCCATCCTAGTATTACTCTTGCCCAAGCACGCTTTATGGTGGAGTTCTGATGGGATCCGGTGCAATAGTGCTGGTATGATCGCACCTATTAAAGTATGCACACACAATTATCATAAGCATGTGTCGCGATATAGGGTAAGTCGAGCTGCGAAGCCCTGCGCGCCTGTGGGAGCTTGCCGAAAATCAAGTCAATAAGGCTCGATTTAGCTAAACTATTCAAGATAGCATCGTTTAAAAAATGAGGGTAAGAACGACGTAAAAAAAAACAGGTGCAACACGAGGACTTCCATGGATGTCACCTATCCTTGTACTACTCTCGCCCTAGCACGCTTAACTGCGGAGTTCTATTGGGATCCGGTGCAATAGTGCTTGTATGAACGCACCTATTAAAGTATGTGCACACAATTAGCATAAGCATGTGTCGCGACGTAGGGTAAGTTCAGCTGCGACGCCTTAGGAGCCCGTGGGAGCTTGCCGGAAATCAGGTCATTAAGGCTCGCTTTAGCTAAACTGTTCAAGATAGCATTATTTAAAGAACGAGGGTAAGCACGACGTAAAAAAAGAAAAAGAAAAAGAGGTGCAACACGAGGACTTCCCAGGAGGTCACCTATCCTAGTACTACTCTCGCCCAAGCACGCTTAACTACGTAGTTCTGATGGGATCCTGTGCATTAGTGCTGGTATGATCGCACCTATTAAAGTATGCGCACAAAATCATCATAAGCATGTGTCGCGACGTAGGGTAAGTCGAGCTGCGAAACCCTGCGGGCCCGTGGTAGTTGCCGGAAATCAAAATATTAAGGCTCGCTTTAGCTAAAGTATCCAAGATAGCGTCGTTTAAAGAACGAGGGTAAGCACGACGTAAAAAAAAAGAGGTGCAACACGAGGACTTCCCAGGAGGTCACCCATCCTACTACTGCTCTCGCCCATGCACGCTTAATTGCTGAGTTCTAATGGGATCCGGTGCATTAGTGCTGGTATGAACGCACCTATTAAAGTATGCGCACACAATTATCATAAGCATGTGTCGCGATATAAGGTAAGTCGAGCTGCGAAGCCCTGCGCGCCCGTGGGAGCTTGCCGGAAATCAAGTCATTAAGGCTCGATTTAGCTAAACTATTCAAGATAGCGTCGTTTAAAAAATGAGGGTAAGAACGACGTAAAAAAAAAACAGGTGCAACACGAGGACTTCCATGGATGTCACCTATCCTAGTACTACTCTCGCCCTAGCACGCTTAACTGCGGAGTTCTATTGGGATCCGGTGCAATAGTGCTGGTATGAACGCACCTATTAAAGTATGCGCACGCAATTAGCATAAGCATGTGTCGCGACGTAGGGTAAGTTTAGCTGCGAAGCCTTGGGGGCCCGTGGGAGCTTGCCGGAAATCAGGTCATTAAGGCTCGCTTTAGCTAAACTGTTCAAGATAGCGTTATTTAAAGAACGAGGGTAAGCACGACGTAAAAAAAGAAAAAGAAAAAGAGGTGCAACACGAGGACTTCCCAGGAGGTCACCCATCCTAGTACTACTCTCGCCCAAGCACGCTTAACTGCGTAGTTCTGATGGGATCCTGTGCATTAGTGCTGGTATGATCGCACCTATTAAAGTATGCGCACAAAATTATCATAAGCATGTGTCGCGACGTAGGGTAAGTCAAGCTGCGAAACCCTGCGGGCCCGTGGTAGTTGCCGGAAATCAAAATATTAAGGCTCGCTTTAGCTAAAGTATCCAAGATAGCGTCGTTTAAAGAACGAGGGTAAGCACGACGTAAAAAGAAAGAAAATGAGGTGCAACACGAGGACTTCCCAGGAGGTCACCCATCCTAGTACTACTCTGCCCAAGCACGCTTAACTGCGGACTTCTGATAGGATCCGGTTCATTAGCGCTGGTATGATCGCACCTAATAAATTATGCGCACACAATTATCATAAGCATGTCTCGCGACGTAGGGTAAGTCAAGCTGCGAAGCCCTGCGGCCTCGTGGGAGCCTGCTGGAAATCAGGTCATCAAGGCTTGCTTTAGCTAATCTTTTCAAGATATCCTCGTTTAAGGAACCAAGGTAAGCACGACGTAAAAAAAAAAAAAAAAAGAAAAAGAGGTGCAACACGAGGAGTTTCCAGGAGGTCACCCATCATAGTACTACTCTCGCCCAAGCACGTTTAACTGCAGAGTTCTGATGGAATCCAGTGCATTAGCGTTGATATGATCGCACCTGTTAAAGTTTGCGCACAAAATTATCATAAGCATGTGACACGACGTAGGGTAAGTTCAGCTGTGAAGCCCTGCGGGCCCGTGGGGGCCTACCGGAAATCAGGGCATTAAGACCTGCTTTAAGTAAACTATTCATGATAGCGTAGTTTAAAGAACGAGGGTAAGCACGATGTAAAAAAAAAGAGGTGCAACACGAGGACTTCCCAGGAGGTCACCCATCCTACTACTGCTCTCGCCTATGCACGCTTAATTGCTGAGTTCCAATGGGATCCGGTGCATTAGTGCTGGTATGAACGCACCTATTAAAGTATGCGCACACAATTATCATAAGCATGTGTCGCGATATAAGGTAAGTCGAGCTGCGAAGCCCTGCGCGCCCGTGGGAGCTTGCCGGAAATCAAGTCATTAAGGCTCGATTTAGCTAAACTATTCAAGATAGCGTCGTTTAAAAAATGAGGGTAAGAACGACGTAAAAAAAAACAGATGCAACACGAGGACTTCCAAGGATATCATCTATCCTAGTACTTCTCTCGCCCAAGCATGCTTAACTGCGGAGTTCTATTGAGATCCGGTGCAATAGTGCTGGTATGAACGCTCCTATTAAAGTATGCGCACACAATTAGCATAAGCATGTGTCGCGACGTAGGGTAAGTTCAGCTGCGAAGCCTTGCGGGCCCGTGGGAGCTTGCCGGAAATCAGGTCATTAAGGCTCGCTTTAGATAAACTATTCAAGATAGCGTTATTTATAGAACGAGGGTAAGCACGACGTAAAAAAAGAAAAAGAAAAAGAGGTGCAACACGAGGATTTCCCAGGAGGTCACCCATCCTAGTCCTACTCTCGCCCAAGCACGCTTAACTGCGTAGTTCTGATAGGATCCTGTGCATTAGTGCTGGTATGATCGCACCTATTAAAGTATGCGCACAAAATTATCATAAGCATGTGTCGCGACATAGGGTAAGTCGAGCTGCGAAACCCTGCGGGCCCGTGGTAGTTGCCGGAAATTAAATCATTAAGGCTCGCTTTAGCTAAAGTATCCAAGATAGCGTCGTTTAAAGAACGAGGGTAAGCACGGTGTAAAAAAAAAAAAAGAAAATGAGGTGCAACACGAGAACTTCCCAGGAGGTCACCCATCCTAGTACTACTCTCGCCCAAGCACGCTTAACTGCGGACTTCTGATAGGATCCGGTTCATTAGCGCTAGTATGATAGCACCTAATAAAGTATTCGCACACAATTATCGTAAGCATGTGTCGCGACGTAGGGTAAGTCGAGCTGCGAAGCCCTGCGGGCCCGTGGGAGCCTGCCGGAAATCAGGTCATCAAGGCTTGCTTTAGCTAATCTATTCAAGATATCCTCGTTTAAGGAACCAAGGTAAGCACGACGTAAAAAAAAAAAAAGAAAAAGAGGTGCAACATGAGGACTTTCCAGGAGGTCACCCATCCTAGTACTACTCTAGCCCAAGCACACTTAACTGCAGAGTTCTAATGGAATCCAGTGCATTAGCGTTGATATGATCGCACCTGTTAAAGTATGCGCACACAATTATCATAAGCATGTGTCACGACGTAGGGTAAGTTAAGCTGTGAAGCCTTGCGGGCCCGTGGGGGCCTACTGGAAATCAGGGCATTAAGACTCACTTTAAGTAAACTATTCAGGATAGCGTAGTTTAAAGAACGAGGGTAAGCACGATGTAAAAAAAAAGAGGTGCAACACGAGGACTTTCCAGGAGGTCACCCATCCTACTACTGCTCTCGCCTATGCACCCTTAATTGCTGAGTTCTAATGGGATCCGGTGCATTAGTGCTGGTATGAACGCACCTATTAAAGTATGCCCACATAATTATCATAAGCATGTTTCGTGACATAAGGTAAGTCGAGCTGCGAAGCTCTGCGGTCCCGTTGGAGCTTGTCAGAAATCAGCTCATTAAGGCTCGCTTTAGCTAAACTATTCAAGATACCGTCGTTTAAAGAACGAGGGTAAGAACGACATAAAAAAAAAGAGGTGCAACACGAGGACTTCCCAGGAGGTCACCCATCCTAGTACAATTCTCGCCCAAGCACGCTTAATTGCGGAGTTCTGTTGGGATCCGGTGCAATAGTGCTGGTATGATCGCACCTACTAAAGTATGCGCACACAATTATCATAAGCATGTGTCGCGACGTAGGGTAAGTCGAGCTGCGAAGCCCTGCGGGCCCGTGGGAGCTTGCCGGAAATAAGGTCATTAAGGCTCGCTTTAGGTAAAGTATTCAAGATAGCGTTGTTTAAAGAACGAGGGTAAGTACGACGTAAAAAAGAAAAAAAAAAAAAAGAAAAAGAGGTGCAACATGAGGACTTTCCAGGAGGGGAGGTCACCCATCCTAGTACTACTCTCGCCCATGCACACTTAACTGCAGAGTTCTGATGGGATCCGGTGCATTAGTGCTGGTTTGATCGTATCTATTAAAGTATGCACACACAGTTATCATAAGCATGTGTCGCGATGTAGGGTAAGTCGAGCTGCGAAGCCTGCCAAAAATCAGGTCATTACGGCTCGCTTTGGCTAAATTACTCAAGATAGCGTTGTTTAAAGAACGAGGGTAAGCATGACGTAAAAAAAATTAAAGAGGTTCAACATGAGGACTTCCTAGGAGGTCACCCATCGAAGTAGTACTCTCGCCTAAGCACACTTAACTGCGGAGTTCTGACCGGATCCGGTGCATTAGTGCTGGTATGATCGCACCTATTAAAGCATGCGCACACAATTATCATAAGCATGTGTCGCGACGTAGGGTAAGTAGAGTTGTGAAGCCCTACGGGGCCCGTGGGAACTTGCCGAAAATCAGTTCATTAAGGCTCGATTTAGCTAAAATATTCGAGATAGTGTCGTTTAAAGAACGCGGGTAAGCACGACGTAAAAAAATAAAAGAGGTGCAACACGAGGACTTCCCAGGAGGTCACCCATCCTAGTACTACTCTCTCCCAAACACGCTTAACTGCGGAGTTCTGATGAGATCCGGTGTATTAGTGCTAGTATGATCGTATCTATTAAAGTATGCGCACACAATTATCATAAGAATGTGTCGCGACGTAGGGTAAGTCGAGCTGCGAAGCCCTTCGGGCCCGTGGGAGCCTGCCGGAAATCTGGTCATTGCGGCTCGCTTTAACTAAACTATTCAAGATAGCGTTGTTTAAAGAACGAGGGTAAGCATGACGTTAAAAAAAAAATTAAAGAGGTGCAACACAAGGACTTCCCAGGAGGTCACCTATCCTAGTACTACTTTCGTCCAAGCACGCTTAACTGTGGAGTTCTGATGGGATCCGGTGCATTAGTGCTGGTATGATCACACCTATTAAAGTATGCACACACAATTATCATAAGCATGTGTCGCGACGTAGGGTAAGTCGAGCTGCGAAGCCCTGCGGGGCCCGTGGGGCCTGCCAGAATTTAGATCATTAAGGCTCGCTTTAGCTAAACTATTCAAGATAGCCTCGTTTAAAGAGCGAGGGTTAGCAGGATGTAAAAAAAAAAGAGGTGCAACACGAGGACTTCCCAGGAGGTCAACCATCCTAGTACTACTGTCACCCAAGCACGCCTAACTACGGAGTTCTGATGGGATCCGGTGCATTAGTGCTGGTATGATCGCACCTACTAAAGTATGCGCACACAATTATCATAAGAATGTGTCACGACTTAGGGTAAGTCGAGCTGCGAAGCCCTGTGGGGCCTGTGGGAACTTGCCAAAAATCAGTTCCTTAAGGCTTGCTTTAGCTAAACTATTCGAGATAGCATCGTTTAAAGAACGACGGTAAGAACGACGTAAAAAAAAAAGGTGCAACACGAGGACTTCGCAGTAGGTCACCCATCCTAGTAATACTCTCGCCCAAGCACGCTTAACTACGGAGTACTGATGGGATCCGTTGCATTAGTGCCGGTATGATCGCACCTATTAAAGTATGCACACACAATTATCGTAAGCATGTGTCGCAACGTAGGGTAAGTCGAGCTACGAAGCCCTACGGGGCCCGTGGGAGCCTGCCAAAAATCAGGTCGTTAAGGCTCGCTTTAGCTAAACTATTCAAGATAGCATCGTTTAAACAACGGGGGTAACCACGACGTAAAAAAAAGGGTGCAACACATCACCCAACCTAGTACTACTCTCGCCTAAGCACGCTTAACTGCGGAGTTATGATGGGATCTGGTGCATTAGTGCTGGTATGATTGCACCTATTAAAGTATGCGCACACAATTATCATAAGCATGTGTCGCGACGTAGGGTAAGTCGAGCTGCGAAGCCCTGTGGGGTGCATCGGAACTTGCCGAAAATCAGTTCATAAGGCTCGCTTTAGCTAAACTATTCGAGATAGCGTCGTTTAAAAAATGCGGGAAGGCACGGCGTAAAAAAAAGGGGTGCAACACGAGGACTTCGCAGGAGGTCACCCATCCTTGTACTACTCTCGCCCAAGCACGCTTAACTGCGGAGTTCTGATGGGATCCGGTGCATTAGTGCTGGTATAATCGCATCTATTAAAGTATACGCACACAATTATCATAAGCATGTCTCACGATGTAGGGTAAGTCGAGCTGCGAAGCCCTGCGGGCTCGTGGGAGCCTGCCGAAAATTAGTTCATTACGGCTCGCTTTAGCTAAACTATTCAAGATAGCGTTGTTTAAAGAACGAGGGTAAGCATGACGTAAAAAAAAATTAAAGAGGTGCAACACAAGGACTTCCCAGGAGGTCACCCATCCTAGTACTACTTTCGTCCAGACATGCTTAACTGTGGAGTTCTGATGGGATCCGGTGCATTAGTGCTAGTATGATCACACCTATTAAAGTATGCACACACAATTATCATAGGCATGTGTCGCGACGTAGGGTAAGTCGAGCTGCGAAGCCCTGTGGGGCCCGTGGGGGCCTGCCGGAAATTAGGTCATTAAGGCTCGCTTTAGCTAAACTATTCAAGATAGCGTCGTTTTATTCAACGAGGGTTAGCACGACGTAAAAAAAAAAAGAGGTGTAACACGAGGACTTCCAAGAGGTCACCATTGAAGTAGTACTCTCGCCTAAGCACGCCTAACTGTGGAGTTCTGATGGGATCCGGTGCATTAGTGCTGGTATGATCGTACCTATTAAAGTATGCACACACAATTATCATAAGCATGTGTCGCAACGTAAGGTAAGTCGAGCTGCGAAGCCCTGTTGGGCCTTTGGGGGCCTGTCGGAAATTAGGTCATTAAGGCTCGCTTTAGCTAAACTATTCAAGATAGCGTCGTTTAAACAACGAGGGTTAGCACGACGTAAAAAAAAAGAGGTGCAACACGAGGGCTTCTGGTGCACGAAATCGTGATTGTTCATTCCTTGGTAATGGCGCCAAAAACTTAATACGCACGTTCATAATCTGAGTTCTTTTCACAACTTCGCACAACTAACCAGCAAGTGCACTGGGTCGTCCAAGTAATAAACCTTACATGAGTAAGGGTCGATCCCACGGAGATTGTTGGCTTGAAGCAAGCTATGGTCACTTTGTAAATCTCAGTCAGGCGGATTCAAATGGTTATAGAGTTTTAATAATTAAAAGATAAACAAAACATAAAATAAAGATAGAGATACTTATGTAATTCATTGGTGAGAATTTCAGATAAGCGTATGGAGATGCTTTGTTCCTTCTGAATCTCTGCTTTCCTACTGCCTTCATCCAATCCTTCATACTCCTTTCCATGGCAAGCTGTATGTTGGGCATCACCGTTGTCAATGGCTACATCCCGTCCTCTCAGTGAAAATGGTCTAAATGCGCTGTCACCGCACGGCTAATCATCTGTCGGTTCTCGATCATGCTAGAATAGGATTCCGTAATCCTTTTCTGTCTGTCACTACGCCCAGCACTCGCGAGTTTGAAGCTCGTCACAGCCATCCCTTCCCAGATCCATCTCGGAATACCACAGACAAGGTTTAGACTTTCCGGATCTCAAGAATGGCCGCCAATAATTCTAGCCTATACCACGAAGACTCTGATCGTAGATCAGGAGGCTAAGAGATATGCATTCAAGCTTGTTTTCATGTAGAACAGAAGTGTTTGTCAGGCACGCGTTCATAGGTGAGAATGGTGATGACCGTCACATAATCATCACATTCATCATGTTCTTGTGTGCGAATGAATATCTTAGAGAAGAAATAGGCTTGAGTTGAATAGAAAAACAATAGTACTTTGCATTAATTCATGAGGAACAGCAGAGCTCCACACCTTAATCTATGGTGTGTAGAAACTCCACCGTTGAAAATACATAAGTGATAATAGTGTTCATTGGCTTCGGCCCCAGAGAGGGAACCAGAATAACCAAGACCCTAAAGGTGGTCAAAAGACTCTTAATACAATAGTAAAAAGTCTTATTTATACTAAACTAGTTACTAGAGTTTACAGAAATGAGTAAATGATGTAGAAATCCACTTCTGGACCCACTTGGTGTGTGCTTGGGCTGAGCATTGAAGCATTTACGTGTAGAAGTCTACCTTGGAGTTGAACGCCAGTTTATAACTTGTTTCTGGTGTTTAACTCTGCTTTGCAACTTGTTTCTGGCGTTTAACGCCAGAATAGGGCAGAAAGCTGGCGTTAAACGCCAGTTTGTGTCAACTAAACTTGGGCAAAATATAAACTATTATATTTTGCTGGAAAGCCCTGGATGTCTACTTTCCAACGCAATTGAGATGGCACCATTTGGGTTTCTGTAGGTCTAGAAAATCCACTTTGAGTGCAGGGAGGTCAGAATCCAATAGCATCTGCAGTCCTTCTTCAGCCTCTGAATCAGATTTTTGCTCAAGTCCTTCAATTTCAATCAGAAAATACCTGAAATCACAGAAAAATACACAAACTCCTAGTAAAGTACAGAAATGTGATTTTTAATTAAAAACTAATAAAAATATACTAAAAACTAATCAAATCATACTAAAAACTATGTAAAAATAATTCCAAAAAGCGTATAAATTATCCGCTCATCACAACACCAAACTTAAATTGTTGGTTGTCCCCAAGCAACTGAAAGTCAAATAGGATAAAAAGAAGAGAATATACTATAAATTCCAATATATCAATGAAACTTAGCTTTTTGCCTCTGAACAGTTTTGGCATCTCACTTTATCCCTTGAAGTTCAGAATGATTGGCATCTATAGGAACTCAGAATTTAGATAGTGTTATTGATTCTCCTAGTTCAGTATGTTGATTCTTGAACACAGCTACTTTATGAGTCTCGGCCGTGGCTCTAAGCACTTTTTTTTCCAGTATTACCACCGAATACATAAATGCCACAGACACATAATTGGGTAAACCTTTTCAGATTGTGACTCAGCTTTGCTAAAGTCCCCAATTAGAGGTGTCCAGGGTTCTTAAGCACACTCTGTTTTTGCTTTGGACCTCGACTTTAACCGCTCAGTCTCAAGCTTTTGACTTGACACCTTCACACCACAAGCATATGGTTAGGGTCAGCTTGGTTTAGCCGCTTAGGCCAGGATTTTATTCCTTTGGGCCTTCCTATCCACTGATGCTCAAAGCCTTGGATCCCCTTTACCCTTGCCTTTTGGTTTTAAGGGCTATTGGCTTTTTCTGCTTGCTTTTTTTTTCTTTTTTTTTCGCAAGCTTTTCTCTATTTACTGCTTTTTCTTGCTTCAAGAATCATTTTTATGATTTTTCAGATCATCAAATAATATTTCTCCTTTTTCATCATTCTTTCAAGATCCAACAATTTTAACATTCATAAACATCAAATTCAAAAGACATATGCACTGTTCAAGCATTCATTCAGAAAACAAAAAGTATTGTCACCACATCAAAATAATTGAACTAGTTTCAAGGATGAATTCGAAATCATGTACTTCTTGTTCTTTTGTGATTAAAAGCATTTTTCATTTAAGAAAGGTGATGGATTCATAGGACATTCATAGCTTTAAGACATAGACACTTAAACACTAATGATCATATAGTAAAGACACAAACATAAATAAAATATAAGGCTCAAGAACCGAAAAACAGGAAAATAAGAACAAGGAGATTAAGGAACGGTTCCACCTTAGTGAGGGTGGCGTCTTCCTCTTCTTGAAGAACCAATGGTGCTCTTGAGCTCCTCTATGTCTCTTCCTTGTCTTTGTTGCTCCTCCCTCATAGCTCTTTGATCTTCTCTAATCTCATTGAGAATGATGGAGTGCTCTTGGTGTTCCATCCTTAGTTATCCCATCTTGGAACTTAATTCTCCTAGGGAGGTGTTGATTTGCTCCCAATAGTTTTGTGGAGGAAAGTGCATCCCTTGAGGCATCTCAGGGATTTCATGGTGAGGAATTTCCTCATGCTCTTGTTGAGGTCCATGATCTCTTGTTTGCTCCATCCTTTTCTTAGTGATAGGCTTGTCCTCATCAATGAGGATATCTCCCTCTATGTCAATTCCAGCCGAATTGCAGAGGTGGCAAATAAGGTGAGGAAAGGCTAACCTTGCCAAAGTGGAGGACTTGTCAGCCACCTTATAGAGTTCTTGAGGTATAATCTCATAAACATCCACTTCCTCCCCAATCATGATACTATGGATCATGATGGCCCGGTCTACAGTAACTTCAGACCGGTTGCTAGTAAGAATAATTGAGCGTTGGATGAACTCCAACCATCCTCTAGCTACAGGCTTATGGTCCGGTCTTCTCAATTGAACCGGCTTGCCTCTTGAGTCAACTTTCCATTGAGCTCCCTCCACACATATGTCCATGAGGACTTGGTCCAACCTTTGATCAAAGTTGACCCTTCTAGTGTAGGGGCATGCGTTTTCTTGGATCATTGGCAAGTTGAACGCCAACCTTACAATTTTCGGACTGAAATCTAAGTATTTCTCCCAAACCATTGTAAGCCAGTTCTTTGGGTTTGGGTTTATACTTTGATCATGGTTCCTAGTGATCCATGCGTTTGCATAGAACTCTTGAACTATTAAGATTCCGACTTATTGAATACGATTAGAGAGAATTTCCCATCCTCTTCTTCTAATCTCTTGTCGGATATCCGGATACTCGCTCTTTTTTAGCTTAAAAGGGACCTCAGGGATCACCTTCTTCTTGGCCACAACTTCATAGAAGTGGTCTTGATAGACCTTTGAGATGAATCTCTCCATCTACCATGACTCAGAGGTGGAAGCAATTGCCATCCCTTTCCTCTTTCTTGAGGTTTCTCTGGCCTTAGGTGCCATTGATGGTTATGGAAAAACAAAAAGCAATGCTTTTACCACACCAAAATTAAAAGGTTTGCTCGTCCTCAAGTAAAAGAAGAAAGAAAGTAGTAGAAGAAGAAGAAAATGAAGGAGATGGAGGGAGAGAGTGTATTCGGCCAAGGGGGAGAAGTGGTGGTTGTAATGTGTGAAAATGGAGTAGTGTTGAGGGATTTATATAGGGGTGGGGGAAGGGTAGGTTTCGGCCATTAGGGTTGGGTTTAGGAGGGAAAAGAATTTGAATTTTGGAGGTAGGTGGGGTTTATGGGGAAGAGTGGATGGATGTGAGTGGTTAAGGGTATTTGGGGAAGAGGTATGGAGGTGATTTGTGAAGGTATTTGGGGAAGAAAGTTATGAAAAGGTGTGAAAAGGAGAGAAGAAGAGGTGGGGTAGGTAGGGATCCTGTGGGGTCCACAGATCCAGAGGGGTCAAGGACTTAGCATCCCTCCATTTAGGCGTACAAACGCCCTTAGAATGCATGTCTGGCATTAAACGCCAGCTTGCTACTTGTTTCTGGCGTTAAATGCCAACTCCATGCTCTGTTCTGGCGTTAAACGCCAGTTTGATGCTCCTTACTGGCATTTAAACGCCAGTAAGCTCTTCCTCCAGGGTGAGCTATTTTCAATACTGTTTTTCATTTTATTTTTGATTTTTCAGTTGTTTTTGTGACTTCACATGATCATCAACCTAAAGAAAACACAAAATAATAATGGAAAATAAATAGATATAATTAAATAACATTGGGTTACCTCCTAACAAGCGCTTCTTTAATGTCAATAGCTTGACAGTGAGCTCTCATGGAGCCTCACAGATGTTCAGAGCATTGTTGGGACCTCCCAACACCAAACTTAGAGTTTGAATGTGGGGGTTCAACACCAAACTTAGAGTTTAGTTGTGGCCTCCCAACACCAAACTTAGAGTTTGACTGTGTGGGCTTTGGTTGACTCTGCAGTGAGAGAAGCTTTTCATGCTTTCTCTCTATGGTTATAGAAGGAGAACCTTGAGTCTTAAATACAAGGTAGTCCTCATTTAGTTGAAGGACCGACTCTCCTCTGTCCACATCAATCACAGTTTTTGCTGTGGTGAGGAAGGGTCTTCCAAGGATGATGGATTCATCCCCATCATTCCCAGTGTCTAGGATTATGAAATCAGCAGGGATGTAAAGGCCTTTAACCTTTACTAACAAGTCCTCTACTAATTCATAAGCCCGTTTCATTGATTTATCTGCCATCTCTAGTGAGATTCTTGCAGCTTGTACCTCATAGATTCCCAGTTTCTCTATTACAGAGAGTGGCATGAGGTTTATCCCTGACCCAAGATCACACAGAGCCTTCTCAAAGGTCATGGTGCCTATGGTATAAGGTATGAAGAACTTTCTGGGATCCGGTTTCTTCTGAGGCAATGTCTTCCTTATCAATGCACTTAGTTCATTGGTGAACAAGGGGGGTTCATCCTCCCAAGTTTTAATACCAAATAAACTGGCATTCAACTTAAATACACTGGAGCACATAGGTATAACTCATACTCTGATTCTACATAACACCTGTTTAATACCCATGCTAACTTAAGCATCGGAGTCTCTTGCAGGTACCCCCACCCTTCGGTGACAGAGGATCAGCAGCACGTCCAAGTCCAAACAAGTCGGGCGTACCAGCTCCGGCCTCGATTCACCAGCCGGACACATCGGTTTCGACCACCACTGAGGATCTCGTCCGAGATCAACCTATAACTTCAGGTAACCCTCGGAACATTGGCGCCGTTGCCGGGGACCTGGATGTCATCTGATGCACAGAAAACTTGTCTCATAACAAATCTCCCTTTGGCAAGTGTACCGAATTTGTCGTCAAGTAAAAACTCACAATAGAGTGAGGTTGAATCCCACAGGGATTGATTGATCAAGCAACTTTAATTAGAAGAATGTTCTAGTTATGCGAATCCAGAATTTTGGTTGAGAGTTGCAGAAAATAAAATGGCGAGAATGTAAATAACAGAAAAGTAAATGCTAGGATTAAAGGATTGGAAGTAAATGACTGAAAATAAATTGCAGAATTGTAAATGGGAATGGGGGATTTGCTCATAAAAATAAATGGCAGAAATTAAAGAGAATGGGTAAGATCAGAGATGGGGAGTTCATTGGGCTTAGGAGATGTTGCAATTCTTCGGATCAAGTTCATTTTCATCTCTTCCTCAATCAATGCACTCATTGATCTCCTTGGCAATCTTAAGTGATTGAATTACAATTTCTTGCAATTCAATCTCTCAAATCTTGATCAATAGCCAATTCCTTGGTCAATTGCTCATGAGAAGAGATGAAGTATGGTCACTGATTATACCACATGCATTTCCCAAATCAAGTATTGAGAGGGTTATAGTCACATACCCATCCAAACCCAATTTGGTCCAGCATGAGAAAGCATTTCTAGCTTGATCTCTTCATTCCTCTTTCAAGGTTCAAAAGAGATCCAAGTTTGAATAGCTTCTCTTCCAAGATAACTACTCAATTGGATGAAGATCGAAAGCTTTCAAGTAAAATCAAGAGAAAAGATAGAAGAAGAATAATGAAAATTAGTATTGATCCATCAAATTACAACAGAGCTCCCTAACCCAATGAAAGGGGTTTAGTTGTTCATAACTCTAGAAAATGAAAACAAAGATGGAGAATACATCATAAAACTAGAAAATGCAGAGAAAGTAAAATACAGAGAGTAGTTCTCCTCTTCCAGCCTCCTCAAACTCTGTTTTACAATTCAAAGCTACTCCTATATATACTACTCTTCTCAGCTTCTAGTTTGCTCTTCGAGTCTTGGGCCTTTGGATCTTGAGTTTGAAGCAGTTCTTTTCTTCATTTGGGCTTGGCTTTACTTGCAGAGAGAAAGTGTTAAGTGGGCAGAGACTTTAGCTCAGGGCGTAAGGGGTGTTAATCATTTAGTGAAAGTATAAGTTCGGGAACGTTAGTGACACTTAACATTTTCACTAACGTTCCAATGTACCCCCTTGCCTCACGTTAGATCCCACGTTAACTAGGTTAACGTGGCTTCTAACGTGGCCTTGCCAACCTTTGAGAAAGTTAGTGACACTCAACATTGTCACTAACGTTCTAGTGTGCCCCTTTTTGCTTCACGTTAAAGCCCACGTTAACTAGGTTAACGTGGCTTCTAACGTGGCCATTCTTAGCCATCCAACGTTAGTGACAATGTTGAGTGTCACTAACGTTGGCTCATCATTCATTCCTCATCGTTAGCTTCCACGTTAACTAAGTTAACGTGGAAGTTAACGTGGCTCCTTGGGGGGTTGTGTGGTTGCTTCCAACGTTAGTGACAATGTTGAGTGTCACTAACGCTGTCGACAACTCTCACTTCTTATGTTAGCTCCCACGTTAACCAAGTTAACGTGGGAGTTAACGTGGTGTGTTGCATCCTTAGGCCAACGTTAGTGACAATGTTGAATGTCACTAACGTTGGCTTCTCTTCCCCCTTTAACGTTAGAGGTCACGTTAACTAGGTTAACGTGGGCTCTAACGTGGCCACTCATGAGTGTTTGCCAATGTTAGTGACAATGTTAAGAGTCACTAACGTTGGCTCAACTTCCCTTTTCCACGTTAGAGTTCACGTTAACTTAGTTAACGTGACTCTTAACGTGGGCAATGATGGCTTTGAGAGTGTCATTGGCAATCACTTTTCTCATTAATCTTGCAAGTTTCCTCCCTTTCTTTGCTTCCTTTGGTCCTGAAATCAAGCAATAGAGTGCATCAAAGTTCTAGTCCAAGTCATGGGCAATGCAACATACAATTTGTCACTAAACTTATGCAAAATCCTCATGAAATAATGTGAAATGCACAATGTATGCTTGAATCAAGGTGTAAGTGAATATCTATCCAAAACTAGCTTATTTCCTAAGGAAATGCATGAAACTAACCTAAAAATAGTAAAGAAAAGGTCAGTAAAACTGGCCAAGATGCCCTGGCATCACAACACCAAACTTAAAGCTTACTTGTCCCTAAGCAAGTACTGGAACAAGAGAATGATGAATGGAATATCTAGAGGAATGAGTCATTCTTGTGGAAGTCATGTTACTGATTTTATGGTGGTTTCATGCATAACAACTTAGGTTCATTCTATTACTGGCTTTCAGACCTTTATCATGTCCCTAAACACTTACTTTGTCTATATCCCATGAGACTTTTATTCATTGATCCTTTTATTGTTATTTCAAGGGTTATTTGTGTTATTTAGGCTAAGTGCTCTGTAAGGGGGCAACTCTTTAAGATAAGCTTTCAGCCAACACTCCTAAACCAGTTGGTTCAAGGTGCTAGGTGTTGAAGCACCCCTAAGGACTTACTCCCTCAAGTCTCTCCCCGATACATACACACCACAAGCATATAGTTCCTTTATTTTCTTTTCTTGAGACCTTGGTGTCCAGCACCTCTTTGGGTTACTAAATGCTCTATGGTGAGGTTACTCTTGATAGTGGATTTTCAGCTGATAATCCTGGGTTAGTTAACCCAAGTTACCAAGTGATAAAGCACCCCTGAGAGCTTATTCATCCAAGTAGATCCCTCACACAGGAGCACCACAGACACTTGTCTCAAGGTCCAAACCATTGGTGCCTAGCCTTATTGCTTACTCTTTTTCTTTTGTTTTTCACTTCCATTATTCTTTCCCTTTTCTCTTATTAGGATCTTGTCATCTACGTAGTCTCATGGGTATATCCAAAGTCAAGTATTCAGGATAGATAGTTGTCCTCCTAACCTTGCAGTTGAACCAACTTAGCTAACTTATGACTGCCCCAAAGATTCATGAATGCACTTCCACAATATGAACTCCACTCTGGTCTTTTAAAAACATAAACATTCTCTTCTTCATTTGATTTAAAAGGAACAAGCATACAAGTAAGTTAAGTAAGGATGCAGTGACATAAAGACTAGCACACATAGACCTATTCAATACCACAAACTTAAAAGACATGATTGAAAAAGGTTTAAACATAACATGGAAGCAAGTTCTATTTCACACAAGATCTTCCTTATTTAAGACATAGAGAAAGATGGAACAAAGAAGGAGCTCCACTACCTTTTACTGTTGTGGATGTCCATGCTCTTTTCCTTGCTTGTCCTCCTTGTTTCCTCTTGCATTTCCTTGCATCCGTGCCAATCTTGCTCGCTTCCAATCCTCAAGTGCCTTCCTCACTGACTCATGACTCTCTTCCACCCTTTGTCTTTCCTTTCATGCTAATTCATCCTTCATTTCGTCATATTTGACTATTTCTGGATGCAATACTGGCAGCTATCCCACTAAGTAGCCAAGCCTGGCTTGAGTGTTTATATGATGTCCTGTTTCGCTCATGTAAACTCCTTCTGCGAATGCCCTTTGCTCGTCCAATAGTTCTGCCTGTTCTATTTGTCTTCGATGCATCTCATGTATGTGTACCCCTTGATGTGCTTGGATGTTGATTAGCCTCTGGGTGGATTCTTGTTGCTCGTTTTGCCTTTGTTCCATCCTGTTAAATGCTTCTCCCCATTGTTGTCCTTGGCTTAGTTGCTGTTCCATCATTTGCCTTTGCCACTCACCTTGCTGAGTCATCCATCTTGAAAGTGTTTCCTTTTGCTGCCCCATCATCTGTAGTTGAAGCTCTTTCTGTGCTCCTTAGCTTTCCAAATATTGTCTAGACAAGCCATCAATGGCCTCCTGCAATTGGTGCATGTCCAAGGTCTGTTGTGCTTGACCCTCTGAGACTTGGCCTTCCACTACTTGAGGGGCTGTCCTCTTTCTTTGCTTCCGTTGAGGCAGGGGGGATGCTGCAGCATTCATCCTTCGGACTGTTATTAGAATGCCTTCCTTTATCCAAACGGGGTCCTCATCTTCAAAAACCACCCTAGCTTTCTTGCATATTCGGTAAATAGTGCTGGGGTAACCTAATGTTCCTCTTGAGTCGCTTTTCTCTGCCATCTTTCTAATGCCTTGAGCTATGATCTCATGAACTTTGATTTCTCCTCCCTTGAGTATACAATGCACCATTGTTGCTCTCTCGAGATTCACCTCTGAGTTGTTTGCAGCTGGGAGAATAGACCTCCTCACTAGCTCAAACCACCCCTTAGCTTCAGGAGTGAGGTCTGTTCTCTTAATGAACTTTGGTTTATTTCCCGCACCCCTTTCCCAGTCAGCTCCTGGTACACAAAGGTCTCGTAAAAGCTGGTCATAATTGGGGTTGTTGTCCAATCTTGAGTGATAACTTTCTTCTTCAAACGGTATAGACCGTAGCTTCAATGCCCTCATTGCACTCATGGGACCAAAATCCACCATTGTTCCTCTCACCAAGCTTGTATATGACTCATCTTTCTTATCATATTTGACTGCATTTGCATAAAATTTTCTTATGAGATTTGCATTCACCTTAGTGACCGGGTCAGTGAGGAGCTCCCATCTTCTCCTTTCTACCTTCTCTGTGATTTCGAGTCATTCAGTCTTCTTAACTTGAAATCCCAACTCATAAATGATTTCCTTATCAACCATCCACCCGTATTGCAATGCATGATGCAAGCTTCTAAATCTCTTCTCATCATATGGGTGTTCTTCCATGGGTTCCTTTCCCTCCCTTCTCTTAGAACTTGAAGTTGCCATGAATGATGATTAATATGTGAAGGTGGCAAGGTTGTGGAGACTTTTGGTTGTTTAGGGTTTTATGGCAATGAAGAGAGTGAGGGGAGGAATGTTTATAATCGGATAAGGGGTGTATTATACCGAAATGAAGAGTGGTGATGGGTGTGTGATGACAAGGGTCATTTATATAAAGAAGTTGTGAGAGAATGGAGGGTGTAGATTGATGAAGTGGTCACTTGATGGACGGTTAGGGTTATGCATGGCTAGAAGACAAGGATCATCACTTTATGATGGGGATTGCTCGGTCTTCTAGGGGTCACATTTTTTCAATGTTGCATGGCAACATTTTCCAATGTATTCCCTCTTTAGAACAAGTGTGTAACCCCTCCTTTTGTGGTGTCCGAACCTTCTTTGTTTGGTTGTCCAATCTATCCCTCTTAATGCTCCTTTTCCTTTCCTATAAAGATTTAAAATAAGGAAATTAATATCATAAAAAAAATAATCAAACTCTACGGCTAGAATACTAAAGGGAAGAAAAAGAGTTTGTATATTTATGAATTTCAACTTAGCCAACCACTGGTGTATCCTCATGCATTTTGGTGGCACCATGGGGTGACACCAAACTTAGTTTGAAGCATTGTGATGAAAAGTTTTGTTCAAAGCTCCAAGAGTTCTACTTTGAACACCAAACTTGTTCTTCACTATAGACTGCATGATAAAGATTTCACTAAGTGTTTGTCATGTTTGGGTTGAAATTCATAAACATTGATTTATTCATTATTTTAAAAACATATAAAACATGGGTTGCCTCCGATGAAGCGCTTCTTTAGCGTCACTAGCTTGACGTTTTTCCTTCATCAGGGTGGTTGGTAGTGCTTAAAATCCTCCCCTCTTGTTGTGGACTTGTATCCATTGGTTGGATCAATGATCTCCACATGTTCCAGGGAAAGAACTCTGTTGATAGTGAAGACCTTAGGTAACTAAGATGGTACAGTAGGGAAATTAGTGGGAATATCTGGGAAGTAAGCTAAGACAACTCTATCCCCTGGAGAGAAATCTTCTGTAGGGATCTTCTTGTTCCTCCATTTCCTTGGTACCTTCTTCTTTGTTTCTTTTGAGGTTGCCTTCCCCTTGGTGACCTTTTTTTCCAAGGAGTTGTGATGTTGTCTTCACATGCCTCTAGTGGTTTAGGTTCCTCCAACTTTTCCTTGAGCTGTGGCAATTGCTGTTTTCCTTGTTTATCAATTGAGGGGGTTTCAGAATGAACTTGCTGTGCTTCAGTGCTTGTCTCCCCCTTCAGTGTCTCTTTATCGTTTGTGCTTAGTTCCTTGTCCTCTTGATCTGTTTCTTGTGAGAGTTTGAAGATATTGAAGCTGAGTCGTTCATCATGGATTCTCAATATTAGCTCCCCTTTCTCTACATCGATAAGTGCTCTGGCCGTAGCTAGGAATGGTCTTCCCAATATGATTGGGTGAGTGTGACTCTCTTCCATGTCCAGAATGACAAATTCTGTTGGGAGAAAGTATTTCTCAACCTTTAGCAACACATTTTCCACCACTCCTATTGCTTGCTTTTGAGTTTTGTCAGCCAGTCTGATGATTACATCTGTGGGCATTATCTCATTAATCTGCAGCCTCTTCACCAGGGATAAAGGCAGTAAGTTGATGCTGGCCCCCAAATCACATAGTGCTCTATCGAACATAGTTTCACCTATGGCACAAGGGATGTGAAAACTCCCTGGGTCTCTTCTTTTTGTAGGAAACTCAGGTTGAATAAGGGCACTACATTCCTTGTTCATCACTATAGTCTGGCCTCCTTTGAGTGAGCTTTTCCTGGGAAGTAGTTCCTTCATATACTTGATGAATGTAGGCATTTGTTGAATTACCTTGATGAATGGTATGTTTACATGCAGAGATGCAAACAAGTCTAGGAACCTTGAGTATATTTTCTTTCCCACAGCACCATTGAGCAGTTGAGGGAAGGGAGCATAGAGCTTCAGCAACTCTTGTTGTGAGATTTTTCGTTCTTGGTGATCTCTATCCTCCTCCTTTGTTGAGTTCTCTTCAGGTTGTTTGCAAAATTTGCCTTGCTTGTCTTAAGTCTCTTGATCACTCATAGTGACCATTTTGCAATCTTCCCATCTTACTTTCTTTGCTTCTCCCTTGGGGTTTTTCTCCGTGTCACTTGGGAAGCTATCGGTAGGTTTGGGAATCTTCTTAGCTAAATATCCCACCTGGAATTCCAGCTTCCTAATGGTCTCTCCCTGGTTCTTAATATTGGCTCGCACTTCCTCTTTGAACACCTTATTTTCTTGAATCTCTTGGCATATTCCTTCAAGTAAGGCTTCAATCTTAGAGAGCTTGTCATCAATTGATGGGTGATTCGGAGCAGATGTGCTATTTTGGTTTTGATAAGCATATGAAGAAGTGTTGTTGTGGGGGTGTTGAGACGTCCTCTGTGTGAATTGCTGGTGAGCTGCATTGTTGTTGGAGTTGTAACGTCTCTGGTCTTGGTTTTGATCTTGCTCACTTCCCCACCCAAAGTTTGGGTGGTTTCTCCATCCAGGGTTGTAGGTCTTGGAGTATGGATCATAATTTTTCCTTGGTGAAGTCCCAATGTAGTTGGCTTACTCCTGACTCACCTCTGCTTCTTCATTCACTCTTTCTTGGATTGTTGATGAAGTGGAGATTGCTGCTACTTGGTTCATCTCCATCTTCTTGGTGAGGTTAGCCAGCTGCTGGGTAATGAGCTTGTTTTGGACCAACAGAGCATCTACATTGTTTAGCTCTATTACTCCTCTTGTGTTCCCTCTTTCGGAAGCATAGAAGTAGTCGTTCTCTGCTACTGTTTCAATAACATCTATGGCTTCCTCAATGGTCTTCTTCTTGTTCAAAGATCCTCCAGATGAATGGTCTACGGCCTTCTTTGACTCATAAGAGAGCCCTTCATAGAAAATGTGCAGCTGCACCCATTCGTTGAACATGTCAGGTGGACACCTCCTTGTTAAGTCCTTGAACCTCTCCCATGCTTCATATAGAGTCTCACCATCTTGTTGCCTGAAAGTTTGGACCTCAGCTCTCAGCCTATTGATTCGTTGAGGAGGGTAAAATCTTGCTAAGAATTTGTTCACCACGTCTTCCCAAGTTGTCAAGCTTTCCCTTGGGAAAGATTCCAGCCATTTGGCTGCCTTGTCCCTGAGTGAGAATGGAAATAAGAGCAGTCTATAGGCGTCAGGATGAATACCATTAGACTTCACTGTGTCACATATTCTCAGGAAGGTGGTTAAATGTTGATTGGGGTCTTCTTGAACACTTCCTCCAAACGAACAGTTGTTCTGAACAAGGGTGATGAGCTGTGGTTTAAGTTCAAATTTGTTGGCATGGATTGTTGGCTTTTGGATGCTACTTCCACAATTTCCTGGGTTTGGATTGATGTAAGAGCCCAAAACTCTTTTATCCTCCCCAGCATGATTTGTTCTACCTCCTCCCCCATGGTTGTGATCTTCTTCTTCATGATGGATTTCCATGTTGTCTTCCATGTTTGTTTCAAAGAATTCCTCTTCTTCCTCAGCACCAACCACTTTCTTTCCTCTTGCCTCCCTCCTTAATCTAAGGAAGGTCCTATCAGGTTCAGAATCGAAGGAAGTTGAAGCTCCGCTTCTTCTCCTTGTCATACAACCATCAAGTGCAAGCAAGAAAAGATAGGTGCAGAAAGTATTTGTGTCAGAATTACTGTTAGTTGTGGGTGATGCAATATATCAAACAGTTAGTGGGTTAGCAAACAGAATTGAAAATAACAAAGAAGAACAAAAGAATAGACGGGGAAGGGAAGAAGTTTAACTAAAACAAAAAGTAAATCACTAAAACAGAAAATGAAATTCACAAAATAAAAATGCTCAATCTAGTGATCTTCCAATTTAATCATTGTTGATGCACAATCAATCCCTGGCAACGGCGCCATAAACTTGATGCACGGAAAACTTGTCTCACAATAAATCTCCCTTCGGCAAGTGTACCGAATTTGTCGTCACGTAAAAACTCACAATAGAGTGAGGTCGAATCCCACAGGGATTGATTGATCAAGCAACTTTAATTAGAAGAATGTTCTAGTTGAGCGAATCAAAAATTTTGGTTGAGAGTTGCAGAAAATAAAATGACGGGAATGTAAATAACAGAAAAGTAAATGCTAGGATTAAAGGATTGGAAGTAAATGACTGAAAATAAATTGCAGAATTGTAAATGGGAATGGGGGATTTGCTCATAAAAGTAAATGGCAGAAATTAAAGAGAATGGGTAAGATCAGAGATGGGGATTTCATTGGGCTTAGGAGATGTTGCAATTCTCCGGATCAAGTTCATTTTCATCTCTTCCTCAATCAACGCACTCATTGATCTCCTTGGCAATCTTAAGTGATTGAATTATAATTTCTTGCAATTCAATCTCTCAAATCTTGATCAATAGCCAATTCCTTGGTCAATTGCTCATGAGAAGAGATGAAGTATGGTCACTGATTATACCACATGCATTTCCCAAATCAAGTATTGAGAGGGTTATAGTCACATACCCATCCAAACCCAATTTGGTCCAGCATGAGAAAGCATTTCTAGCTTGATCTCTTCATTCCTCTTTCAAGGTTCAAAAGAGATCCAAGTTTGAATAGCTTCTCTTCCAAGATAACTACTCAATTGGATGAAGATCGAAAGCTTTCAAGTAAAATCAAGAGAAAAGATAGAAGAAGAATAATGAAAATTAGTATTGATCCATCAAATTACAACAGAGCTCCCTAACCCAATGAAAGGGGTTTAGTTGTTCATAGCTCTAGAAAATGAAAACAAAGATGGAGAATACATCATAAAACTAGAAAATGCAGAGAAAGTAAAATACAGAGAGTAGTTCTCCTCTTCCAGCCTCCTTAAACTCTGTTTTACAATTCAAAGCTACTCCTATATATACTACTCTTCTCAGCTTCTAGTTTGCTCTTCGAGTCTTGGGCCTTTGGATCTTGAGTTTGAAGCAGTTCTTTTCTTCATTTGGGCTTGGCTTTACTTGTAGAGAGAAAGTGTTAAGTGGGCAGAGACTTTAGCTCAGGGCGTAAGGGGTGTTAATCATTTAGTGAAAGTATAAGTTCGGGAACGTTAGTGACACTTAACATTTTCACTAACGTTCCAATGTACCCCCTTGCCTCACGTTAGATCCCACGTTAACTAGGTTAACGTGGCTTCTAACGTGGCCTTGCCAACCTTCGAGAACGTTAGTGACACTCAACATTGTCACTAACGTTCTAGTGTGCCCCTTTTTGCTTCACGTTAAAGCCCACGTTAACTAGGTTAACGTGGCTTCTAACGTGGCCTTGCCAACCTTCGAGAACGTTAGTGACACTCAACATTGTCACTAACATTCCAATGTGCCCCTAGATCTCACGTTAAAGTCCACGTTAACTAGGTTAACGTGGCTTCTAACGTGGCCATTCTTAGCCATCCCAACGTTAGTGACAATGTTGAGTGTCATTAACGTTGGCTCATCATTCATTCCTCATCGTTAGCTTCCACGTTAACTAAGTTAATGTGGAAGTTAACGTGGCTCCTTGGGGGGTTGTGTGGTTGCTTCCAACGTTAGTGACAATGTTGAGTGTCACTAACGTTGTCGACAACTCTCACTTCTTACGTTAGCTCCCACGTTAACCAAGTTAACGTGGGAGTTAACGTGGTGTGTTGCATCCTTAGGCCAACGTTAGTGACAATGTTGAATGTCACTAACGTTGGCTTCTCTTCCCCCTTTAACGTTAGAGGTCACGTTAACTAGGTTAACGTGGGCTCTAACGTGGCCACTCATGAGTGTTTGCCAACGTTATTGACAATGTTAAGTGTCATTAACGTTGGCTCAACTTCCCTTTTCCACGTTAGAGTTTACGTTAACTTAGTTAACGTGACTCTTAACGTGGGCAATGATAGTTTTGAGAGTGTCATTGGCAATCACTTTTCTCATTAATCTTGCAATTTTCCTCCCTTTTCTTGCTTCCTTTGGTCCTGAAATCAAGCAATAGAGTGCATCAAAGTTCTACTCCAAGTCATGGGCAATGCAACATACAATTTGTCACTAAACTTATGCAAAATCCTCATGAAATAATGTGAAATGCACAATGTATGCTTGAATCAAGGTGTAAGTGAATATCTACCCAAAACTAGCTTATTTCCTAAGGAAATGCATGAAACTAACCTAAAAACAGTAAAGAAAAGGTCAGTGAAACTGGCCAAGATGCCCTGGAATCATCATCCCAACAACCATGACAACGATCACGATTCAGATCTAGAAAACAGAACGCCGCACAAAAACGCGGACACCCCACTAAACGACACCCCGGAATCCAACGGAGACAAAAATCCAGCAAACCCGAGGGCGATAGAAGTACTCCAAGATCGCTTGAAGCAACTTGAAAAAGAAACCCAACAACAACGAGAAATTGGGAAGGATCTACAAAGAGAGATACGGCGACGTCGAGAATTGGAAGAAAAATTACAGCAATTGGAAGCCGATCTCAAATCGAAGGCCCCTCGGATCACTCCTGAGGAAAGCTCACGTAAAGAACAGGATCCATTCACCAGAGAGATCATGAAAACCAAAATCCCAAAGGACTTCAAACTCCCAGATATGACTTTATATGATGGCACCACAGATCCCAACCACCATCTCAGCAATTTCAGAAGCAGAATGTACCTTATCGACGCCTCAGACGGCGTTCGCTGCAAAGCTTTCCCAAAAACTCTCACAAAGATAGCAATCCGATGGTTCGACAACTTACCTCCAAAGTCCATCCCAAACTTCGACGACCTGGCCAAAAAGTTCCTGGCCAGATTATCCATTTAGAAAGATAAAGCCAAGCACGCCCCCAGTCTACTGGGGATCAAGCAAGGAGATCGGGAGAGCCTTCGCAATTACATGGAATGATTCAACAAAACATGCATGGACATACAAAGCTTACCAACAGAGGCCGCCATCATGGGACTCATCAATGGCCTACGAGAGGGGCCATTTAGCCAATCTATATCAAAGAAGTACCCTACCTCATTAGACGAAGTACAGGAGCGAGCAGAAAAATATATCAACATGGAAGAAAATGCTCGATTAGGAGAAACCTCAAAATCTGGGAACCCCTACCGAGATAAAGACAAAAAGAAAGAAGACTGACAAGGGGAGAAAATTAAAAAATACCATAATTATACTCCCCTCAGAGCATCCCTAGTCGAAATATACAAGGAGGTCTGCCATACAGAAAAGATTCCCCTAGCATGGCCCCTCAAAGGAAAAAGAGGAGGAGGAAATTGGAAGGAATATTGTGAATATCATCGGGTCAGAGGAAACGCCACCAACGAAGGCTTCGACTTGAAAAATATCATAGAAAAATTGGTGAGGGAAGGAAAATTAGATCGATTCCTGGCCACCCGAGATGATGATCAAAGAAAAAGACGAAGGGATGAAGATACCGAACGAGCAGAACGATCACCTCGGACACCAGAAAGACACGTCCACATGATACATGGCGGATTCACAGCAAGAGGGACCTCCAAATCTTCCCGTAAAAGGTATCTCAAAGAAGTATGTCATGTCGAAGGAGAGGAGGAAGCACTCAACATCCCAGCGATAACATTCACTAAGGAGGACGCGTCCGGCATCATCACAGGACACGACGATCCCATGGTCATCACCATCATATTGGCAAATGCCAACCTACACCGCACCTTAATAGACCAAGGGAGTTCTGCCGACATATTATTCAAGACAGCCTTTGATAAACTCGGCTTAGAAGAAAAAGAACTTAAGGCATATCCAAACAGTCTGTTCGGGTTATGAGATACCCCGGTTCGACCATTAGGATATATATCACTACATACAACCTTCGGAAAAGGAGACCAATCCAGGAGATTACATTGTGGTCGATGTAAGTTCAGCTTACAATGCTCTCATAGGTCGGACAACACTCAACCAACTCGGCGCAATAGTATCGACCCCACACCTATGTATGAAGTTTCCAACTCCAAAAGAGATAGCCACGATAAAAGCTGACCAAAAGATGGCACGTCGCTGTTATAACGAAAGCCTAAACCTCAGAGGCAAATGAGAAGAGTTCCACGCAATCGAGTTGGGTGGAGTTCAACGACGAGAAGATCTTCGCCCCTAACCAGAGGGCGAGATAGAAAGAATTCAGATCGGGGACACCTCGGAAAAAACAACTAATATCGGCACAATCCTCAAAGGAGATTTAAAAGAATTGCTAATACAATTCTTGCGAAATAATGTCGACCTCTTTGCATGGAAAGCTGCGGACATGCCAGGCATAGACCCTAAGCTAATGTGCCACAAGTTGGCGGTCTACCCAGGATCTCGACCGGTACAGCAGAGATGAAGAAAGCTTGGGCCAGAGCGATCCCAAGCTGTGGAAGAGCAAGTACAGGCACTACTGGAAGCCGGATTTATAAGAGAAGTTAAATACTTGCTATGGCTAGCCAACGTCGTCTTGGTGAAAAAATTGAATGGGAAGTGGCGAATGTGCACCGATTACACCGATCTCAACAAAGCTTGCCCAAAAGATCCATACCCGCTCCCAAGTATTGACACCCTGGTAGATGCTTCCTCTGGATATAAATATCTCTCATTTATGGACGCGTATTCAGGATACAACCAAATCCCTATGTATCCACCAGACCAAGAAAAGACCTCGTTTTTAACACCAAAGGCAAACTACTGTTACATCATGATGCCCTTTGGTCTCAAGAACGCAGGAGCTACTTATCAAAGACTAATGAATAAAGTTTTTTTTAGATCACATCGGAAACATCATGGAGGTCTATGTGGACAACATGTTAATAAAAACACAAACCGAAGATACATTATTATCCGACCTGGCTCAAGTGTTTGACACCATAAGGAAACACAACATGCGACTCAATCCGGCAAAATGTACCTTCGCAGTAGAAGCAGGCAAATTCTTAGGCTTCATGCTCAACAAAGGAGAATTGAAGCAAACCCAGACAAATGTCAAGCCATACTCAACATGAAGACTCCAACCTGTGTCAAAGAAGTACAACAACTCAACGGGCGATCGGCCGCCCTATCCCGATTCTTAGCAGGAGCCGCGATAAGATCTCTCCCCTTCTATGCTACTTTAAGAAAGGGAAAAAAGTTCGAATGGACGATAGAATGTGAGCAAGCATTCAAAGACTTCAAGGAGTTCTTAGGACGGCCACCTATCTTATCTCGACCACGAGAAGGAGAACGACTCATATTATATCTCGCAGTAGGGAGTCGGGCAATAGCTTCAGCACTAGTCAGAGAAGACGAAAATGGGCAATAACCCGTCTACTTCATTAGCAAGGCACTACAGGGATCCGAGCTGAACTACTAGAAAATAGAAAAATTTGCCTATACTATTATCTTAACGTCTCGACGACTCCGCCCGTACTTCCAGGCTCACACCATTAAGGTTCGAACTAACCAGCCCATAAAAGGAATATTGCAGAAAACAGATCTAGCAGGCAGAATTCTATAATGGGCAGTCGAGTTGTCAGAGTTTGACCTCCAAAATGAAGCTCGGACGGCCATCAAATCACAGTATCTAGCCGATTTTATCGCAGAATTCACAGATGCCCTAGAAACCCCCACATAATGGAACCTTTACGTGGACGGTTCTTCAAACAAAACTGGAAGCGGTGCGGGCGTGATAATAGAAAGCAACCAAGGAACCCAGGTTGAGCTCTCCCTCAAGTTCGGGTTCCCGGCCTCAAACAACCAGGCGGAATATAAAGCATTATTAGCTGGTTTGAAGCTGGCTAAAGAAGTCGGAGCTCAAAAACTCAACATTTACAGCGATTCAAAAGTGGTTACATCACAAATAACAGGGAGCTACCAAGCCAAAGATCCCACCATGAAAAAGTATTTGGATAAAACCAAGGAACAGCTCGGACAAATAGGGGAGTATAAGATCTGCCACATACCCGCGAACAAAATGCCCGAGCTGACGCACTCTCAAAACTAGCCAGCACCAAACCAGGGGGCAACAATAGAAGCCTCATCCAGGAAATGTTGCAGAACCCGTCAATCTCAGAAGAGGAAAAAATATTGACCATAACAAGTTAGGACCAAGGATGGATGACCCCTATAGCCAACTACCTCAGAACAGGAACGCTCCCCACAGAAGAAAAGGAGGCAAAGAGGTTAAAAAGGGAGGCACAGTACTACACCATCATAAATAACATCCTGTACAAAAGAGGAATCTTAACACCTTTACTAAAATGTGTGCCAACCTCCAACACAAAGGAAGTGCTAGAAGAAATACACAGCGGTATTTGTGGCAATCATCTTGGAGCACGAGCTCTCGCCAAAAAAGTACTCCGGGCGGGATTTTATTGGTCAACTCTACAGAAAGAAGCCACAGAATTTGTAAAGACATGCCCACAATGTCAGAAACATGCCAACTTTCACATTGCCCCGCCAGAAGAGCTCATCAGTGTGACCTCGCGTTGGCCGTTTGCAAAATGGGGACTCGATCTTCTCGGCCCATTCCCACAGGATCAGGACAAGTTAAATTCCTCATAGTAGGGGTAGATTACTTTACAAAGTGGATCGAGGCAGAGCCCTTGGCCAATGCCACCGCTCAAAGAAGCCGGAAATTCTTATATAGAAACATTGTCACAAGGTTCGGGGTTCCATATTCAATAACCACAGACAATGACACTCAATTCACAGATGCAGGCTTCAGAAAACTAGTAGCCGACTTGAATATAAAGCACCAGTACACCTCCGTCGAACATCCACAAGCCAATGGGCAAGCCGAAGCTGCTGACAAAGTCATATTGGCCGGATTAAAACGGAGATTACAAGATGCAAAGGGAGCCTGGGCAGAAGAGCTTCCACAGGTCCTGTGGGCATATCGAACAACGCCACATTCCACCACGAAGGAATCCCCCTTCCGATTAGCATACGGAATAGAGGCAATGATTTCAGTAGAGATTGAGGAAGGGTCGCCCAGAGTAGTTCACTACAATGAGGGAGCAAACTCCCAACTTCAGAGAGAAGAGCTCGACTTGTTACCCGAAATCCAAGAAAGAGCTCGGATCAGGGAAGAAGCTCTAAAACGCCAAATGGCTTCCAGATATAATCAAAAGGTAGTGCCGAGAAGTTTCGCAGAAAATGATCTCATCCTAATCCGAAATAATATCGGAACAACTCGACCAGGAGAGGGAAAGCTGGCAGCAAACTGGAAAGGACCCTACCGAGTGGTAGAAGTACTTGGAAAGGGCTACTACAGACTGTCTGAACTCGATGGACGAGAGCTTCCCAGGTCATGGCACGCCTGCAACCTCAGAAGGTACTACAGTTAGAAAAGATAAAAGATCTCATCATTGGATGCACTCTTTTTCCTGAAAAAGTTTTTTAATGAGGCACCAAGTTGAGACTCAGACAAATCCCATATGTATATATTTTCATTTTTCCTTTAAATAAAATATATTTTAGATATTCTACAAAAATTTCAAGACGCATTAATCTAAAGTATTCATCGTCCGATTATAAAGCAACAGATTGGCAGAAAGTGAAAAATAATTTTCACTGCACGATCATGATAAAGACAACCGTCCGATAAAGGTGAAAACGCGATTCACCCAAAGGACGATCTAGAGACGACAACCACTTTCTACAAATCGGCAAAGATGAACTCAGAATATTGTAAGAAGTTATCGAAAGTGATCTAAAAAAGAACCTGACGAGGTCTTACGGATTGCTAAAATAATAACTTAAAGACTGGCCGACGTTGAGAAGTCGGACCAAGTCAACCCAAGTTATAAGTAAACCCTGGAAAGAGGTCTGGCCAACCCTATTAAAGAGGATTACTTTAACTTAGAAGGGCTCGACATGACAAAGTCAGCCCAAAATGAAAAGTTATAAAAATAATCCCTGCAAGAGACCTGACAAAGGTCCAAGAAAGAGGATTACAAAAAATAACTTAAAGGAGACCGGTATAACCAAGTCGGACTCCTACTACTTAAAAGTTATAAAAGTAATCCCTGAAAGAAACCTGGCAAAGGTCCAAGAAAGAGGATTACAAAAAATAACTTAAAGGAGACCGGTATAACCAAGTCGGACTCCTACTACTTAAAAGTTATAAAAGTAATCCCTGAAAGAGACCTGACAAAGGTCCAAGAAAGAGGATTACAAAAAATAACTTAAAGGAGACCGGTATAACCAAGTCGGACTCCTACTACTTAAAAGTTATAAAAGTAATCCCTGAAAGAGACCTGACAAAGGTCCAAGAAAGAGGATTACAAAAAATAACTTAAAGGAGACCGGTATAACCAAGTCGGACTCCTACTACTTAAAAGTTATCAAAGTAGTCCCTGAAAGAGATCTGATAAAGATCCAAGAAAGAGGACTACAAATAACTTAAAGAAGATCGACCCAACGAAGTCGGACTCCTACAACTGGAAAGCTATAAAAGTAATCCCTGAAGGAGACCTAGCAAAGGTCCAAGACATAGGATTACGAGAATAGCTTAGAAGGGGACCAACGTTAAGAAAGCATACAAAGCAAACAAAACTAAAAGAAACAAGTTGGACCCCCACAACCACGACTCAAAGGATTCAAGCTACAAATAACATAACAAAACAACCCAAGGAGGTCGAGCCGCAAGACTTCGACATCAGCAGAAAACAGAAAAGATGCCTAGTCAAAAAACTACTTTTTACAGAGTTATAAGGCCTCGAAAGGCCACCAAAAACTACTATAAAAAAGATAGCGAGCTATTGTTTGTTTTTCAAAATAAAAGTTGCTAGATAAGCAACTAAGAAGTATCAGCAAATAAATAAAAGAGTTCTAAAAAAGCCCACAAGCCGGGCCAACTACACAAATTTTAAGAAAAGATCAACAAGCATCAGGAGCCTTCTTGGCAGCATCAGGACAAGGAGAAGGAGGGCGAGTCTGGATCGGCACAGCATCCACAGTTCCATCCTCCCGATTCAGGATCTGGCAATCCGGGTCGGGCACAGCGGGAGGAACTGAAGAGGTCGGCACTTTGGTAGAAGACACAGGAGGAACGACATCATCATCATCACCTTCATCATCAGGGACAATCTTGCCATCCCTGACAATATTATCCAGGCTAAAAAGGGTGAGGTCGGCCTCGGGAGCAATGACCTGAACTTGCTCCCTCAAGTTCTCATAAGCAGCAGTCACGCTGCCAACGAGATGACTTTGGAGCTCAGAATAATCTTCCCGAACACTGTCAAGCTCCCCCCTCAGGTGCATCACTTCCCGATAAGATGAAAGGTAACTCTCCTTGTGCATCAAGACTGCGTCCTCAGCCAACCTCAAAGAAGCCGCCAATGACTGAGAGCTCGCCTCCTCATTCTTCAAGTCCTTCTCCAGCTTGGCTACCTTCGTCTCAAGCTCCTCCTTTAGCTCCTTCATCCGATCAAACTCCTGTTTCGCCTCCTCCATAAACACTTTAGTAGCGTGGAGAGGGAGATTCTGAGCAGTCCGATATATGGCAGCCAACATGTACGCCATCTTCACATGATTTCGGGCCATGAATTCCAAGTGATGGAGAATGGACACATTGTCCATGGAGAGAGTGCCATAAGGACCGATTTGTTGGTCCACGAATTCAATAGCATTAAAATCAGGAGCATCGAGGTCAAAGGGCTCAGCAATCTTTTGTTTTTTATTGGGAGGAGCAATAGAAGGAGCAGCAGAGGTGACGTGAGGATCTGCCAAACGAACTCGGGGTGTAGGGATCACCTTCTTCATCCCAGCGGAGCTCTGCACCGATGGCTTCTCGCGCACTTGGGAAGATCCCTCCCCAGTCGCCTGGGCAGCAGCATTTCTGGCAGTAGTCGCCCTCTGCGCCCTCTTATAAGCTTTCATGGATTCATTATTCTTCATTGCCTCTACAAACAAAACAGAAAACTCAGCTACAAGTCGGACAAGTCGGAAAGGACAGCTACAAGCAACATAAACAAAATAATAAAAGAAACACAAGATACCCAGTTCAGTTTGAAGAAGAGTAGGATTGGTTAGAAATTTATTTGTGTCAAGATGGGGAGGTTGACCCCAGTGTTCTTCCAAGATAGTCACAAAGGCTCGCTTAGCCTCATCCAACATCTCCCACAAATACTTGGAGACCCTCACATCTTTTTGCCATTCCAAGGGGAAAGCAGGTTCGTCATTCTCATCTAGAAAAAAGGGCCGAGCTCCTTTAACAGCCTGGACCTTGAAAAAGTAGTTTTTAAAATCACGGAACGACTCGTCAAATATGGAAAAAACCTTCTTCCCCTGAGTAGAATGAAAGGAGACCCAGGCCGACTTCTTTTTTACCACACCGGGCTTAGTCAAGACAAACAGATAGAAAAAGAGAGATTGGGAAGCAGGAATACCAAAACCATCGCACAGCAATTGGAAAATTTTAATAAAACCCCAGGAATTGGGGTGAAGTTGAGAAGGGGCAACATTACAAGACCATAACAGGTCGGTTTCGAATTCGGTAAAAGGAAGGGTGATACCCAGCTGACCAAAGAAAAAATCGTAAGCATAAAAGAAAGGGCGACCATCAACAACTCGAGTCGAAAAGCAGACTCTCTCGTCAGAAGAGGGAGGGACAAGTTCATAGTTCTTCTCATCACCAGAATTACTACAGACACTGTGAAACTGCCTAAGCTAAGTACAAAATTCAGAATCAACCAGTGAGACACACATAAGAACCATGGAGTCCACCCTATCAGCCATACCCGCGGGAACCTGGGAAGGCATTTTGACAACGTTATTTCGGGAAGACATGAGGTCAAATAAATCCTACAAAAAAAAAAGAAGAATGGATTACTCAAAAACATCTCGGACAGAGGGCAAAACATCTCGACGGACGGATAAACAAAAAGGAAAAACCCCAAGACTCAAGACAAAGGTCTTGGGGCATCCCTTGAAGGCAGTAAACAAGCAAGGTTTTCAAGCTATTTCTACGGCCTACATCCCAGCACTCATCAAAATCCAGAAAGAAAACAAAAGAAAGCAAAAATGCAAAAGGTCCACTCTTATACAGTTTATCAGAAGAAAGCACTATTTCTACAGTTTATCAGAAATGGCCAAGCGGAAAGGCGCAAACTTTTCTGAAATCAAGCAAAAAAATCATCAGCAAAGAACAAGCACCAACACCGAGCATACCAAACAGAAATCATCAAAGACACAGCCTTTTTTTCAGAATCAAACAAATTATCATCAAAAGCACAAACGAGAAATAACATGCAGAAGCCCTAAGCACATTAAAGCAATAGGAAAGGCGAAAAAGATTTATACAAAAGGATGAAAAAAACTTCAGAACACGCATTACGACAGTAACCAGGCACAGTAAAAGCAGAAAGATCCAAACTTCCCTCAAAGCAAAATCGCAACTTAATCAGAAAAAGCCAAAGCAGCGAAAGAGAAAGAAAGTACGAATGGAACTCACCTGGAGAAGAGAAAAGCTTCAAAGGAAAGAAGGAGGTGTAAAAATGAAAGTTGTCCCGAGAATCGCTAAGTGACACCGCAACGCAGGAAAAGAAGAAACGTAGGCGAAAAACAGAGAACAAGAAAAACGGAGGAAAATGGTGAAGAAGTTACGAAAGAGCAAAGAAGAGAAACCATTTCTGAGTTTTCAAAAATCAAAATAAAGAGCCAAAGGAAAAACGGGGCAATTAATACTAATTAATTAGGGTATTAAACCCTCGCACGTTCCCCAGGACAAAGCGCTAATACAAAAGCGCGCGCTTTTAGAGAAAAACGTTCTACATTCAAAAGATTCTACAAAAGGAAGAAATCGACAAAATGCTTGAGTTCGGCTTCGTCAGAGAAGGACCGAAGTCAAAGACTCGACTTCAACAAAAAGACCGAGCTCAAGCAGGGGCACTGTTCATACCCTGGGTCGAGTTACCCGACCCGGGATGATTGGCGACAAAGTGACCGACCTCTTCAGGTCAGGCTATTCGACCTCTTCTCAAAGAGGTTGTCCAAATCGACAGAAAAGCCCAATAAAGGGCCCAAATAGAGGAACACGACCCAAATCCACAGGCTGTCCAAGCCTATAGAGATAAGGGCAGTTCCCTTGAAGATAAGCTGACCTCAACTCAAAGATAAAGATAAGATAAGATAACTAACTTATCTTATCTAGAAAGGTCACTCTACAAACACTATAAATACACTGGAGCACCCAGGTATAACTCATACTCTGATTCTACATAACACCTATTTAATATCCATGCTAACTTAAGCATCGGAGTCTCTTGTAGGTACCCCCCACCCTTCGGTGACAGAGGATCAGCAGCACGTCCAAGTCCAAACAAGTCGGACGTACCAGCTCTGGCCTCCATTCACCAACCGGACACATCGGTTCCGACCACCACTAAGGATCTCGTCTGAGATCGACCTATAGCTTCAGGTAACCCTCAGAACACATTCCATTTCCACAACTTGCAAGGAAGCCCAGGAAGTAGCTGGAACCTGATCCCAAAATGGTAGAAATATTCAAAAAGGTTGAGGTAATTGTTCCCCTCTTTGATGTTATTCAACAGGTACCTAAATATGCAAAGTTTCTAAAAGATTTATGTATACATAAAGACAAAATTAACGAATTAGAAACTATTCCTTTAGGTAGTTCTGTATCTGCTTTAATGGGAGGTATACCTGAATAGTGTAGTGATCCAGGTCCATGTATGGTTAATTGTATTATTGGTGGTGTGATATTTTCTGACTACATGTGTGATTTAGGAGCATGTGTTAGTATAATGCCTTTGTCTATATATGATAATTTGAGGCTCCCTCCCTTAAAAAGGTCGGCAGCTCGTTTTGTGTTAGCAGATATTACAGTGGCTGGAGTTGCTGAAGATGTATTAATGAGCATTAAGGGACTCACCTTTCCCATTGATTTTTATATCCTGGAGATGCCCCAAAATGACTCAGAGAAACCATCGTCAATCCTACTCAGAAGACCATTCCTGAAGACCTCAAAGTTCAAATTGGATGCTTTTTCAGGAACATACTCTTTTGAAATAGATGGCCGAGTAGTAACCTTCAATCTGAATGGAGCTATGAAGCATCCTCCAGAGGATCATTTTATCCTCCAGTGTGACATCATAGATGAAACCGTGGCTGAAGTTCACCAAGAGGAATTTGAAAAGAAGTTTATAGGACAAGGTCCAAGTGTGGGGATATTCTCAGAGGACAATGAAAGTGCTTTACCATTGTTACCAGCTCCAGACAACCCAGAGCCTGACCATGAGTAGAAGTTAGAATTGAAACCCCTCCCTCCACACCTCAAATATGCTTACCTTGAGGACAAGCAGAAGTTTTCAGTTATCATTGCAAGGGAACTCACTTCTCAACAAGAAGATCAATTACTTAGTGTGCTGAGGAGGCACAAAAAGGTAATTGGTTGGAGTTTGACAGACATAGTAGGCATCAACCCTCGAGTTTGTGAGCACAGAATATTCTTAGAAGAGGGAGCAAAGCCTGTCCGTCAACCCCAGAGAAGACTGAACCCCACTATCTTAGAGGTTGTTAAAAAGGAAGTGACCAGACTACTGGAGGCAGATATCATCTACCCCATCTCAGATAGTGAATGGGTAAGCCCAGTACAAGTGGTGCCAAAGAAGTCTGGAGTCACTACAGTGAAGAATGAGCATGAAGAGCTCATGGCAACCACAGTTCAGAATGCCTGGAGGGTCTGCATTGACTACAGACGCCTAAACCAGGCCACTCGTAAGAATCACTATCCTCTTCCATTCATTGATCAAATGCTGGATTGCCTGTCAGGTAAATCACATTATTGTTTCTTAGATGGTTACACAGGCTATTTCCAGATTCATATAGCTCCTAAAGATCAGGAAAAGACCACTTTCACATGTCCTTTTGGAACTTATGCTTATAAGAGAATGCCTTTTGGCTTGCGCAATGCACCAGCTACTTTCCAAAGGTGCATGATGAGTCTTTTCTCTGATCTTATTGAGGACTGCATGGAGGTTTTTATGGATGACTTTAGTGTATATGGTGACTCCTTTACTCTTTGCTTGGAGAGTTTATCTAGAGTATTAGATAGATGTGTTAGTACAAACCTTGTATTGAATTTTGAAAAATGTCACTTTATGGTTAAACAAGGGATTGTACTAGGACATTGTTCCGAAGGTTACCTGAAACTGTAGGTCGATCTCGGATGAGATCTTCTGTACTGGTTGGAGATGACGTGTCTGGCTGGCTGGTGGCGGCCGGAGCTGTTGTGTCCGACTTGTTGGACTGGCTGCACTTCTGATCCTTGGTCACCAGAGGGTGGGGGTACCTGCAAGAGACTCCGATGCTTAAGTTAGCACGGGTATTAAGCAGGTTTATTGTAGAATCAGAGTATGAGTTATACTTGGGTGCTCCAGTGTATTTATAATGGTGTAGAGTGACCATTTTAGATAAGATAAGTTAGTTATCTTATCTTATCTTATCTTTGAGTGAGGTCATCTTATCTTCTGGGGAACCGCCTTTATCTTTCTGGGCTTTAGCTGCCTTTAGATTGAGCTGTGTTCCTTCGTTTGGGCCTACTTGGGCCTCTGCGGCATTTTGTCCGAGCTCTTTAAGAAGAGGTCGGATAGTCTGACCTGAAGAGGTCGGTCGGCTTGTCGCTAAACATTCCGGGTCGGACAGCTTGACCCAGGGTATGAACAATGCCCCTGCTTGAGTTCGATCTTTCCATGAGATTGTGCTTTTCAAAGCTTCGATCTCTTTGGAAGTCGTGCTCAAGCATCTGTCTGGCTTGTTTCTTCATTGCTTTGCAATCTTTGCAGATTTTCTAGAGGTTTGGTACTTCACAGTCCAACCTCTTTTGAGTGGTAGTATGGGTTTTCTACCCTTGCCTTATGGATTACGCCTTGCTTTAAGTTTGTGTTGACAACTCTCTGCCTTGGCGAAGTTATCTTTTTTGAGCGGAGTTGTCTCCCTTTTAGCTAAGCACATTCAAGCCTTAAGTTGTTTCCCAACCTTTTGGCTTGTTCTTTTTTGAGATCGTACTTGTGCCTCTTCTTAGCTGACATCGACCTGTACGACTTTGCCCCTGCTTGAGTTCGGACCTTTTCGTGAGATCGTGCTTTCGGAGCTTTGATCTCTTTGGGGATGTCGTGCTCAAGCATCCTGACTTTGGTCGATCTTAAGTAGTTTCTCCTTGTGCGAGTTTGGTATTGCCTCTTTTTAGTTTGTTGAGAGGTCTTTTCAGCCTTCTTCTGATTTGTTTGTCTTCACTGCTCGGGCTTTTTAGTCATAATCCAACAACTTTTTAGGTAATGTTCCGATGGGGAACCTTTTTATAGTTTGTTTGGATGACTTTTTAGCGTCGTCTTTGAGGCCGTGCTTTTTGCTTTTTAAGTAGTGTCATTTTTCAAGACTTTGTACTTTTCAGCGAAGCACTTCTGGCTTTGGTCTTTTGACCTTTCCTTGGCCTTTGTGAGATGTTTATAGAGTGTTGGCATTTTGCTGTCCGACCTCTTTTTGTTTTGTCCACTTTCTGCTTGGTCGAGGTGGTCTTTTGGGGCTAACTTGTCCGACAACTTTTTAGGGTTCTTTGGTAGAACCTTTTTAGTTGGTCTGAACAATTTCGATAGCCTTGTCGTGGAGCCGTGGCTTTTTGGGCAAAATTATGTCCCTTTTAGCGCACATTCATTGGTCCGATTTCTCTTGTCGATCCTTTTTTAGCTTTCGTTGGTCCGACTTCTCTTGTCGGTCCAAGTTGTAGCTTTCGTTGGTCCGACTTCTTCTTGTCGGTTCAAGCTGTAGCTTTCATTGGTCCGACTTCTTATCGTCGGTCCAATCTGTAGCTTTAATCATCTTTGGGCCGACTTCTTCATGTCGATCGCTTCTAAGTTATTTCTAGTAATCCATTTTTGGTTGGACCTTGGTGGGTCTCTTTTATGGATAACTTTTTATAACTTTTTGTCACGCCGACTCCGTTATGTCGTACCCTTCTAAGTTATTTTTGTAATCCTCTTTCTTGGACCTTTGTTCAGATCTCTTTTAGGGATTACTTTCATAACTTTTACGCTATGTAGGAGACCGACTTCGTCATGTCGATCTCTTCTAAGTTATTTTTGTAATCCTCTTTCTTGGACCTTGTTCAAGTCTCTTTCAGGGATTACTTTTATAACTTTTTTGTAGGAGACCGACTTCGTCATGTCGATCTCTTCTAAGTTATTTTTGTATTCCTCTTTTTTGGACCTTGTTCAGGTCTCTTTCAGGGATTACTCTTATAACTTTTATGTTTTGGGCCGACTTTGTCATGTCGAGCCCTTCTAAGTTAAAGTAATCCTCTTTTATAGGGTTGGCCAGACCTCTTTCCAGGGTTTACTTATAACTTGGGTTGACTTGGTCCGACGTCTTAACGTCGATCAGTCTTTAAGTTACTATTTAGCAATCCATTAAGACCTCGTCAGGTCCTTTCTCCGGATCACTTTCGATAACTTCTTGCATTTTTCCGTTTTCATCTTTGCCGATTTGTAGAAATTGGGTTTGATCCCCGTTTGGTCGACCTTTTGATGAATTTGGTTTTCATCTTTGTTGATCTTTATCGTGATTGTGCAGTGAATTTGATTTTCACTTTCTGCCGATCTGTAGCTTTATAATTGGGCGATAAATTCTGCTTTCACTTTTTTGCCGACCTTGTCGAAATCGGGCGATGAATTATGGTTTCATCTTTGCCGACTTTTATCGTGATCAGGCGGTGAATTTGGTTTTCACCCCGCCGACCTTGTCGTGATCCGGCAGTGAAATTTGCGTTTCGGATTAATGCGTCTTGGTATAGCAGTGAATTTTGTTTTCACTTTGTCGACCTTTGTCGAAATCAAACGATGAATTTGGTTTTCATCGTGGTCGGGCGGTGAAGTTGGTTTTCACCTTGCCGACTTGTCACTTTGTAATCGGACGATGAATTTGGTTTTCATCTTGCCAATTTTGTCGTGATCGGGCGGTGAATTTGGTGTTCACCTTGCCGACCTGCCATAGTCGGGCGTCTTGGTAGGAAACTTTTTAGGAAATCTACAATCTTTTAAACAATAAAATGAAGATAAGAGTGTGTACATGTTAGTACTTAACTTTCTAGGTCGGGAAATCTTTTTGGATCTCGGCCTGGCACCCTTTTTAGATTGCAGGCATGCCATGACCTTGGTAGCTCTCGCCCCTCGAGTTTGGACAGTCTGTAGTAGCCCTTCCCAAGTACTTCTGAACAACTTGGTATGGTCCTTTCCAGTTGGCTGCTAGCTTCTCTTCTCCTGACCGACCTATTCTGATGTCATTTCAGATTAGGATGAGATCGTTGTTGCTAGATTACCTTCCGATTGTATCTTGAGGCCATTTAACGTTTTAACGCCTCTTCCTTGATCCGAGCTCTTTCTCGGGTTTCTGGAAGTAGGTCGAGTTCTTTCTTTTGAATTTGGGAGTTGGCCTCTTCACTGTAGTGGATCACTCTGGGCGATCCTTCTTTGACCTCCACTGGGATCATTGCCTCTATTCCGTAAGCTAATCGGAAGGGTGATTCCTTTGTAGTGGAGTGTGGGGTTGTCCGATATGCCCATAGGACTTGTGGGAGCTCTTCAGGTAGGGCTATAGGGAAGTTGGTATGCTTTTGATGTAAATCTTTGACTTTGTATTTGCTCTGAAGAACTTTGGTTCTTTCTGCAAAAAGTTTGCATCTTTGATCGTTGGGTTGTCACTTTTCATTCGCCTTTGAGAAGAATGTGTGCTTTGCTTAGGGTTTGGTTCCTGTTCCTGTTTCTTTTCATCGTTGCCTGACTCCTTTTGTACAAAGGTTCTAGCTTTTGTTTTGATCTTCTGTTTGAGAGGTGTTTGGATTGTTTGGGTATAGATTGTCGACTTCTTTTTTCTGTGTTCTTGCCTCCAAAGGGTGCCCCTGGACTTTCGTGTGAGTCCTGGGGTTTCCCTTTTACTGCCATGTCTGTCACTTGATATTTTGCTATTATTGTCCGAGTTGTTTTCTTATTTTCCCGAGTTGTTTGGTAGTAACCCCATAGTCGACCTATGTCTTTGAGATGTCTACTAAGATCCCGGACAGCATGTCTGATTGGTTGGATTTCATAGTTTTAATGCGTGTTACTGTGGCTGACCCTGAGTACATTCCTTATATCGCCTTCGAGATCGACTTGTTGTGGTCTTGTAATGCAGCCTGGATGAGGCTTCTGTTATTGCCCCCTGGTTTGGTGTTGGCTAGTTTTGAAAATGCATCAGCTCGGGCATTTTATGTGTCGGACTTCATTTTTCCCAATTTTGTCCGAGTTGTTGGTGCTGGCTGGTTTTGAAAATGCATCAGCTCGGGCATTCTATGTGTCGGACTTCATTTTCCCTAATTTGTCCGAGCTATTTTCTGTTTTTGTCCAGGGTCCCCCGAATTGTTCGAGATGTTCTCTGGTTTTGTCCAGGGTCCCCCGAATTATCCGAGCTGTCCTCTGTAGGATTCTTCCAACTGAGTTTGTTTTCTGTAGGATGCCTTTTATGGGCTGGTTGGTCCAAACTCTAATAGTATGAGCTTGAAAGTATGGGTGGAGTCGTTGAGAGGTGAGTACGAGGGCATAGGCGAACTTTTTCTATCTTTTGATAGTTTAGTTCGGCCCCTTGTAGAGCTTTGCTGATGAAGTAGATGGGTTGTTGCCCACTTTCGTCTTCTCTGACTAGTGCTGAGGCTATTGCTCGACTTCCCACTGCGAGGTATAATATGTGTTCTTCACTTTCCCGGGGTCTGGTGAGAATGGGTGGTTACCCCAAGAATTTTTGAAATCTCGGAAGGCTTGTTCGCATTCCGTTGTACTTTTCAAACCTCTCTCCCTTCCTTAATAAACCTCTTTGAGGTGTCTTTAGCGAGATGATTTAGAGATGCCTCCTCCTGCGAATCCTCCATTTATCATATGAACATGTCTCTCAGGGGTGTGAGGTGGACGTTCAACTCGTCCAACCTCTTCGGTGTGAGGTGGACGTTCAACTCGCCCGACCTATTCGGTGTGAGGTGGATCTTCAACTTGTCCGACCTCTTTGGTGTGAGGTGGATGTTCTACTCGTCCGACCTCTTTGGTGTGAGGTGGATCTTCAACTCGCCCAACCTCTTGGGTGTGAGGTGGATGTTCCACTCCTCCGACCTCTTTGGTGTGAGGTGGATGTTCAACTTGTCCGACCTCTTTGGTGTGAGGTAGACCTTCAACTCGTCCGACCTCTTTGTTGTGAGGTGGACCTTCAATTCGTCCGGCCTCTTTGTTGTGAGGTGGACGTTCAACTCATCTGATCTCTTTGGTGTGAGGTGGACCTTCAACTCGTCCGACCTCTTTGTTGTGAGTTGGACCTTCAACTCGTCTGACCTCTTTCTTCTTTTTGCTTTTGAATGGACGAGGTGGTGAGATCTTCTCAGTGTTGCATATTTCTCGGTAAACCTCCACAAGAGACACCCGAAGAGGGGTGTAATTGCGGTATTTTCTAGGCTTCCCAGGTTGATCTTATTTTTTCTTGGACTCTTTATCCTTGTCCTGTGGTGGGTTATGAGAATTCGGTTTCTGAGCTCTCTCCTAGTCGAGAGTTCTCCTCCATAATGATGTATTTCTCTGCCCGTTCCTGTACCTTGTTTAGAGATGTTGGGTGCTTCTTGGATATTGAGTGGCTAAAAGGTCCTCCTTATAGGCCATTGATGAGACTGGTGCACGAAATTGTGATGTCCAGGCTCGAACAATCCCTAGCAACGTGAGCAACTTGGTACGCGTAATCGTGATTACACTTTAATTATGTAAAATTCATGGCTCCTTCTTTCCTTGGCAATGGCGCCAAGAACATGGTGCCAATACCATGGTTCACAACTTCGATACAACTAACCAGCAAGTGCACTGGGTCGTCCAAGTAATACCTTACGTGAGTAAGGGTCGAATTCCACGGAGATTGTTGGTATAAAGCAAGCTATGGTCACCTTGTAAATCTCAGTCAGGCAGATATAAAGTGATAATGGTGTTTTTGAATATTATATAATAAAATAGGGATAGAGATACTTATGTAATTCATTGGTAGGAATTTCAGATAAGCGAATGGAGGTGCTTTCGTTCCTCTGAACCTCTGCTTTCCTGCTATCTTCATCCAATCAGTCTTACTCCTTTCCATGGCTGGCTTTATGTGATACATCACCACTGTCAATGGCTACTTTCGGTCATCTCTCGGGAAAATGATCCAATGCCCTGTCATGGCATGGCTAATCGTCTAGAGGCATCACCCTTGTCAATGGCTTCATCTTATCCTCTCAGTGAATAATATGCTCACGCACCCTGTCACGGCACGGCTATTCATCTGTCGGTTCTCGATCATGCTGGAATAGGATTTACTATCCTTTTGCGTCTGTCACTAACGCCCTGCAATCGCGAGTTAGGAGCTCATCACAGTCATTCAATCATTGAATCCTACTCGGAATACCACAGACAAGGTTTAGACCTTCCGGATTCTCTTGAATGCCGCCATCATTCTAGCTTACACCACGAAGATTCTGGTTGGGAGATCTAAGAGATATTCATTCTAGCTTATTTCATGTAGAACAGAAGTGTTTGTCAGGCACGCGTTCATAAAGGGGAAGGATGATGAGCGTCACACATAATCATCATCTTCATCACGTTCTTGGGTGTGAATGGACATCTTAGAAGCGAAATAAGATGAATTGAATAGAAAACAGTAGTACTTTGCATTAATCTTTGAGGAACAGCAGAGCTCCACACCTTAATCTATGGAGTGTAGAAACTCTACCGTATGAAAATACATAAGTGAATAGAGGGTAAGCATGGCCGAGTGGCCAGCCTCCCATGGAGGTCTAGAGATCTAAAAATGATCAAAAGATGCCTAATACAATAGTAAAAGGTCCTATTTATGATAAACTAGCTACTAGGGTTTACATGAGTAAGTAATTGATGTATAAATCCACTTCCTGGGCCCACTTGGTGTGTGTTTGGGCTGAGCCTGAGTGTTGCACATGTAGAGGTCCTTCTTGGAGTTGAACGCCAGCTTTTGTGCCAGTTTGGGCGTTCAACTCTGGTTTTGGCTCCTTTTCTGGCGCTGGACGCCAGATTTGGGTAGAAAGCTGGCGTTGAACGCCAGTTTACGTCGTCTATTCTTGGCCAAAGTATGGACTATTATATATTTCTGGAAATCCCTGGATGTCTACTTTCCAACGCAATTGGAAGCGTGCCATTTCGAGTTCTGTAGCTCCAGAAAATCCACTTTGAGTGCAGGGAGGTCAGAATCCAACAGCATCAGCAGTCCTTCTTCAGCCTCTGAATCAGATTTTTGCTCAAGTCCCTCAATTTCAGCCAGAAAATACCTGAAATCACAGAAAAACACAAAAACTCATAGTAAAGTCCAGAAATGTGAATTTAACATAAAAACTAATGAAAACATCCCTAAAAGTAACTAGATCCTACTAAAAACATACTAAAAACAATGTCAAAAAGCGTATAAATTATCCGCTCATCACAACACCAAACTTAAATTGTTGCTTGTCCCCAAGCAACTGAAAATCAAATAGGATAAAAAGAAGAGAATATACTATAAATTCCAAACTATCAATGAAACATAGCTCCAATCAAATGAGCGGGACTTATAGCTTTTTGCCTCTTGAATAGTTTTGGCATCTCACTTTATCCATTGAGGTTCAGAATGATTGGCATCTATAGGAACTCAGATTTCAGATAGTGTTATTGATTCTCCTAGTTCAGTATGATGATTCTTGAACACAGCTATTTTATGAGTCTTGGCCGTGGCCCTAAGTACTTTGTTTTCCAGTATTACCACCGGATACATAAATGCCACAGACACATAATTGGGTGAACCTTTTCAGATTGTGACTCAGCTTTGCTAAAGTCCCCAATTAGAGGTGTCCAGGGTTCTTAAGCACACTCTTTTTTTTTTTGCTTTGGACCTTGACTTTAACCGCTCAGTCTCAAGTTTTCACTTGACACCTACACGCCACAAGCACATGGTTAGGGACAGCTTGGTTTAGCCGCTTAGACCAGGATTTTATTCCTTTAGGCCCTCCTATCCACTGATGCTCAAAGCCTTGGGATCCTTTTTATTTACCCTTGCCTTTTGGTTTTAAGGGTTATTGGCTTTTTGCTCTTGCCTCTTGGTTTTAAGAGCTTTTGGCTTTTTCTGCTTGCTTTTCTTTATATTATTTTTTTTCGCCTATTTTTTTTTCTGCAAGCTTTGTTCTTTGCTGCTTTTTCTTGCTTCAAGAATCATTTTTATGATTTTTCAGATTATCAAATAACATGTTTCCTAGTCATCATTCTTTCAAGAGCCAACATATTTAACATTCTTAAACAACAACTTCAAAAGACATATGCACTGTTCAAGCATACATTCAGAAAACAAGAAGCATTGTCACCACATCAATATAATTAAGCTAAGTTCAAGGATAAATTCGAAACTCATGTACTTCTTGTTCTTTTGAATTAAAACATTTTTCATTTAAGAGAGGTGATAGATTCATAGGACATTCATATCTTTAAGACAAAGTTACTAACTACTAATGATCATGTAATGAAGACACAAACATAGCTAAGCACATAACATAGAAAACGAAAAACAGAAGAAAGAAGAACAAGGAATGAATCCACCTTAGTGATGGTGGCGTTTCCTTCTTGAGGAACCAATGATGTTCTTGAGCTCTTCTATGTCTCTTCCTTGTCTTTGTTGCTCCTCCCTCATTGCTTTTTGATCTTCCCTTATTTCATGAAGCATGATGGAGTGCTCTTGATGTTCCACCCTTAGTTGTCCCATATTGGAACTCAATTCTCCTAGGGAGGTGTTGATTTGCTCCCAATAATTTTGTGGAGGAAAGTGCATTTGAGGCATCTCAGGGATCTCATGGTAATGAGCTTCATACGCCTCTTGAGCTCCATGACTGGGATCTCTTGCTTGCTCCATCTTTTTCTTAGTGATGGGCTTGTCCTCTTTAATGAGGATATCTCCCTCTATGTCAATTCCAGCCGAATTGCATAGGTGGCAAATGAGGTGAGAAAAGGATAACCTTGCCATGGTGCAGGACTTGTCAGCCACCTTGTAGAGTTCTTGAGGTATAATCTCATGAACTTCCACCTCTTCTCCAATCATGATGCTATGGATCATGATGGCCCGGTCTATAGTAACTTCAGACCGGTTGCTAGTGGGAATGATTGAGCATTGAATGAACTCCAACCATCCTCTAGCTATAGGCTTGAGGTCCAATCTTCTTAGTTGAACCGGCTTGCCTTTGGAGTCAACCTTCCATTGAGCTCCTTCTACACATATGTCCATAAGGACTTGGTCCAACCTTTGATCAAAGTTGACTCTCCTTGTATAGGGGCGTGCGTTCTCTTCCATGTTTGGCAAGTTGAACGCCAACCTCACATTTTCCGGACTAAAATCTAAGTATTTCCCCCAAACCATTGTAACATAGTTCTTTGGATCCGGGTTCTTACTTTGATCATGGTTCTTGGTGATCCATGCATTAGCATAGAACTCTTGAACCATTAGGATGCCGACTTGTTGGATGAGTTTTGTTAGAACTTCCCAACCTCTTCTTTGAATTTCATGTCGGATCTCCGGATACTCATTTCTTTAGAGTTTGAAAGGGACCTCAGGGATCACCTTCTTCTTGGCCACAACATCATAGAAGTGGTCTTGATGGGCTTTGGAGATGAACCTTTCCATCTTCCATGACTCGGATGTGGAAGCTTTTGTCTTCCCTTTCCCTCTTCTAGAGGATTCTCCGGTCTTAGATGCCATCAATGGTAATGGAAAAACAAAAAAAAGCTATGCTTTTACCACACCAAACTTAGAATTTTGCTCGCCCTCGAGCAATAAAAGAAAGAATAGATGAAGAAGAAGAAGAAATGGAGGAGAGGGAGAGGGTGATGTGGTTCGGCCAAGAAGGGTGTAGAGGGGTGTGTTGTGTGAATTTGATGAAGAATGGAGGGCTTTATATAGGGAAGGGAGGGGGGAAAGGTTTCGGCCATATGGGTGGGTTTGGGTGGGAAATTGGTTTTGAATTTTGAAGGTAGGTGGAGTTTATGAGGTAGGTTTATGGGGAAGAGTGGATGGATGTGAGTGGTGAAGAGGTGATGGGGAAGAGAGTGTGAGGTGATTGGTGAAGGGTTTTTTGGGGAAGAGTGTTTATGGGGTTGTGTGAAAGAGAGTGGTGAGAAGAAGTGAGTGGAGGTAGGTGGGGATCCTGTGGGGTCCACAGATCCTAACTGGATCCTGTGGGGTCCACAGATCCTGAGGTGTTCAAGGATTTACATCCCTGCACCCATTAGGCATGTAAAAATGCCTTTGCACCCAACTCTGGGCGTTCAACGCCCATTTGCGTGCCATTTCTGGTGTTGAACGCCAGAACCATGCCTGTTCTGGTGTTCAGCGCCCAGAAGCTGCCCATTTTGGGCGTTCAGCGCTAGAACCATGCTCTGTTCTGGCGCTGAACGCCAGACAGATGCTCCTCCAGGGTGTGATTTTTCTTCTGCTGTTTTTGATTCCGTTTTCAATTTTTATATTTATTTTGTGACTCCATATGATCATGAACCTACAAAGACATATAACTAAGAAAAATATAGTTAGATAAATAAAAATTGGGTTGCCTCCCAACAAGCGCTTCTTTAATGTCAATAGCTTGACAGTGGGCTCTCATGGAGCCTCACAGATGTGCAGAGCTTTGTTGAGACTCTCCAACACCAAACTTAGAGTTTGGATATGGGAGTTCAACACCAAACTTAGAGTTTGGTTGTGGCCTCCCAACACCAAACTTAGAGTTTGACTGTGGGGGCTCTGGTTGACTCTGCTTTGAGAGAAGCTTTATCTGCTTCCTCTCCATGGTTGTAGAGGGAGATCCTTGAGTTTTAAACACAAGGGAGTCCTCATTCCATTGAAGGACTATTTCACCTCTGTGAACATCAATCACAGCTCTTGCTGTGGCCAGGAAAGGTCTTCCTAGGATGATGGATTCATCCTCTTCCTTTCCAGTATCCAGGACTATGAAATCAGCAGGGATGTAAAGGCCTTCAACCTTTACTAACACGTCCTCTACTTGTCCATAAGCCTGTTTTCTTGAACTGTCTGCCATCTCTAATGAGATTTTAGCAGCTTGCACCCCATAGATTCCCAGTTTCTCTATTACAGAGAGGGGCATGAGGTTTATCCCTGAACCAAGGTCACACAAGGCCTTAAAGATCATGGTGCCTATGGTACAGGGTATTATGAACTTTCCAGGATCCTGTCTCTTCTGAGGCAATGTCAGTTGATCCAGATCACTTAGTTCATTGATGAACAAGCGAGGTTCAACTTCCCAAGTATCAATGCCAAATAATTTGGCATTCAGCTTCATGATTGCACCAAGAAACTTGGCAGTTTGCTCTTCAGTAACATCCTCATTCTCTTCAGAAGAGGAATACTCATCAGAGCTCATGAAGGGCATAAGGAGGTTCAATGGAATCTCTATGGTCTCTAGATGAGCCTCAGAGTCCTTTGATTCCTCAGAGGGAAGCTCCTTATTGATCACTGGACGTCCCAGGAGGTCTTCCTCCTTGGGATTCACGTCCTCTCCTTCCCTTACAGGTTTGGCCATGGTGCTTATGTCAATGGCCTTGCACTCTCCTTTTGGGTTCTCTTCTGTATTACTTGGGAGAGTACTAGGAGGGATTTCAGTGATCCTTTTACTCAGCTGGCCCACTTGTGCTTTCAGATTTCTAATGGAAGACCTTGTTTCATTCATGAAACTTACAGTGGCCTTAGATAGATCAGAGACTAGATTTGCTAAATTAGAAGTATTTTGTTCAGAGTTCTCTGTCTGTTGCTGAGTTGATGATGGAAAAGGCTTGCTGTTGCTAAACCTTTTTCTTCCACCATTATTAAAGCCTTGTTGGGGCTTTTCATCCTTCCATGAGAAATTTGGATGATTTCTCCATGTTGAGTTATAGGTGTTTCCATAAGGTTCACCTAAGTAATTTACCTCTGCTATTGCAGGGTTCTCAGGATCATAAGCTTTTTCTTCAGAAGATGCCTCTTGAGTACTGTTGGATGCAGCTTGCATTCCATGCAGACTCTGAGAGATCATATTGACTTGCTGAGTCAATATTTTATTCTGAGCCAATATGGCATTCAGAGTATCAACCTCAAGAACTCCCTTCTTCATAGGCGTCCCATTACTCACAAGATTCCTTTCAGAAGTGTACATGAACTGGTTATTAGCAACCATGTCAATGAGTTCTTGAGCTTCTGCAGGCGTTTTCTTTAGGTGAATGAATCCACCTGCAGAAGTGTTCAGTGACATCTTTGATAGCTCAGATAAACCATCATAGAATATATCCAGGATGGTCCATTCTGAAAGCATGTCAGAAGGACACTTTTTGGTCAACTGTTTGTATCTTTCCCAAGCTTCATAGAGGGATTCACCTTCTTTCTGTCTGAAGGTTTGAACATCAGCTCTAAGCTTGCTCAGCTTTTGAGGAGGAAAGTACTTGGCTAAGAAAGCCGTGACCAACTTATCCGAAGAGTTCAGGCTGTCTTTGGGTTGAGAATCCAACCATAATCTAGCTCTGTCTCTTACAGCAAAAGGGAAAAGCATGAGCCTGTAGACTTCAGGATCTACTCCATTAGTCTTAACAGTATCACATATCTGCAAGAATTCAGTTAAGAACTGAAAAGGATCTTCAGATGGAAGTCCATAAAACTTGCAGTTCTGCTGCATCAGAGAAACTAATTGAGGTTTCAGCTCAAAGTTGTTTGCTCCAATGGCAGGAATGGAGATGCTTCTTCCATGTAAATTGGAATTAGGTGCAGTAAAGTCACCAAGCATCTTCCTTTCATTATTATTATTTTCGGCTTCCATCTCCTCTTCCTGTTCGAAAATTTCTGAAAGGTTTTCTCTGGATTGTTGTAATTTAGCTTCTCTTAATTTTCTCTTCAGAGTTCTTTCAGGTTCTGGATCTGCTTCCACAAGAATGTTCTTATCCTTGCTCCTGCTCATATGACAAAAAAGAAGGCACAGAAAAATGATAATAATAATAGAGATCCTTTATACCACAGTATAGGGATCCCTGTATAAGTAGAAGAAGAGGAGGAGACAAAGAATGTAATATAATGGAAGAAACACAACTGTGAGGATGGCAGAGATGTGAAATAAGATGTTAGGATATGAATGAATAAATAGAATAATATGGGGGAGGGATAATTTTCGAAAATTATTTTGAAAAAGAGTTAGTGATTTTCGAAAAATGGTTTTTGAAAATTGTTAGTATTTTTTCGAAAAATTTTTAAAATTAAAAATAAAAATAAGAATAATTAGTTAATTAAAAAGAAATTTTTGAAAAAGAGGGAAGATATTTTCGAAAATTAGAGAGAGAGAGTTAGTTAGGTAGTTTTGAAAAAGTTAAGAAACAAACAAAAAGTTAGTTAGTTAGTTGAAACAAATTTTGAAAAGATAAAAAGTTAGGAGGTTAGGAAAGATATTTTGAAAAGATATTTTTGAAAAAGATAAGATGAGAAGATATTTTGAAAAGATATGATAGAAATTAGTTTTTGAAAAAAGATTTGATTTTTAAGATCACAATTAATGACTTGATTCACAAGAAATCACAAGATATGATTCTAGAACTCAAAGTTTGAATCTTTCTTAACAAGCAAGTAACAAACTTCAAATTTTTGAATCAAAACATTAATTGATTATGTTATTTTCGAAAATTTGGTATAAAAATAAGAAAAATATTTTTGAAAAATATTTTTGGAATTTTCGAAAATAACTAAGAATTTTGAAAAAGATTTGATTTTTGAAAAAGATAAGATTTTCAATTTGAAAATTTGATTTGACTCATAAGAAACAACTTGATTTTAAAAATTTTTGAAAAAGTCAATCCAAATTTTCGAATTTGATGAGAGAAAAAGGGAAAGATTATTTTTTTTTGATTTTTTGAAATTTTTATGAAAAACATGAAAATTATGCAATGCATGAAATTTTTAGATCAAAACAATGAATGCATGCAAGAATGCTATGAATGTCAAGATGAACATCATAGACACAATTTTGAAAAATTTTTAATGCAAAGAAAACATGCAAGACACCAAACTTAGAATTCTTTAATGCTTACGCACTAAGAATTCAAGAATGCATATGATAAACATGAAAAGACACAAAACAAAAAATTGTGATGTCCAGGCTCGAACAATCCCTGGCAACGTGAGCAACTTGGTATGCGTAATCGTGATTACACTTTAATTATGTAAAATTCATGGTTCTTTCTTTCCCTGGCAATGGCGCCAAGAACATGGTGCCAATACCATGGTTCACAACTTCGATACAACTAACCAGCAAGTGCACTGGGTCGTCCAAGTAATACCTTACGTGAGTAAGGGTCGAATCCCACGGAGATTGTTGGTATGAAGCAAGCTATGGTCACCTTGTAAATCTCAGTCAGGCAGATTATAAAGTGATAATGGTGTTTTCGAATATTATATAATAAAATAGGGATAGAGATACTTATGTAATTCATTGGTAGGAATTTCAGATAAGCGAATGGAGGTGCTTTCGTTCCTCTGAACCTCTGCTTTCCTGCTATCTTCATCCAATCAGTCTTACTCCTTTCCATGGCTGGCTTTATGTAATGCATCACCATTGTCAATGGCTACTTTCGGTCTTCTCTCGGGAAAATGATCCAAATGCCCTGTCACGACACGGCTAATCGTCTGGAGGCATCACCCTTGTTAATGGTTACATCCTATCCTCTCAGTGAAAATGGTCAACGCACCCTGTCACGGCACGGCTATTCATCTGTCGGTTCTCGATCATACTGGAATAGGATTTACTATCCTTTTGCGTCTGTCACTAACACCCTGCAATCGCGAGTTAGGAGCTCGTCACAGTCATTCAATCATTGAATCCTACTCGGAATACCACAGACAAGGTTTAGACCTTCCGGATTCTCTTGAATGCCGCCATCATTCTAGCTTACGCCACGAAGATTCTGGTTGGGAGATCTAAGAGATATTCATTCTAGCTTATTTCATGTAGAACAGAAGTGTTTGTCAGGCACGCGTTCATAAAGGAGAAGGATGATGAGCGTCACACATAATCATCATCTTCATCACGTTCTTGGGTGTGAATGGACATCTTAGAAGCAAAATAAGATTAATTGAATAGAAAACAGTAGTACTTTGCATTAATCTTTGAGGAACAGCAGAGCTCCACACCTTAATCTATGGATTGTAGAAACTCTACCGTATGAAAATATATAAGTGAATAGAGGGTAAGCATGGCCGAGTGGCCAGCCTCCCATGGAGGTCTAGAGATCTAAAAATGATCAAAAGATGCCTAATACAATAGTAAAAGGTCCTATTTATAATAAACTAGCTACTAGGGTTTACATGAGTAAGTAATTGATGTATAAATCCACTTCCTGGGCCCACTTGGTGTGTGTTTGGGCTGAGCCTGAGTGTTGCACGTGTAGAGGTCCTTCTTGGAGTTGAACGCCAGCTTTTGTGCCAGTTTGGGCGTTCAACTCTGGTTTTGGCTCCTTTTCTGGCGCTGGACGCCAGATTTGGGTAGAAAGCTGGCGTTGAACGCCTGTTTACGTCGTCTATTCTTGGCCAAAGTATGGACTATTATATATTTCTGGAAAGCCCTGGATGTCTACTTTCCAACGCAATTAGAAGCGCGCCATTTCAAGTTTTGTAGCTCCAGAAAATCCACTTTGAGTGCAGGGAGGTCAGAATCCAACAGCATCAGCAGTCCTTCTTCAACCTCTGAATCAGATTTTTGCTCAAGTCCCTCAATTTCAGCCAGAAAATACCTGAAATCACAGAAAAACACACAAACTCATAGTAAAGTCCAGAAATGTGAATTTAACATAAAAACTAATGAAAACATCCCTAAAAGTAACTAGATCCTACTAAAAACATACTAAAAACAATGTCAAAAAGCGTATAAATTATCCGCTCATCACAACACCAAACTTAAATTGTTGCTTGTCCCCAAGCAACTGAAAATCAAATAGGATAAAAAGAAGAGAATATACTATAAATTCCAAACTATCAATGAAACATAGCTCCAATCAAATGAGCGGGACTTATAGCTTTTTGCCTCTTGAATAGTTTTGGCATCTCACTTTATCCATTGAGGTTCAGAATGATTGGCATCTATAGGAACTCAGATTTCAGATAGTGTTATTGATTCTCCTAGTTCAGTATGATGATTCTTGAACACAGCTATTTTATGAGTCTTGGCCGTGGCCCTAAGTACTTTGTTTTCCAGTATTACCACCGGATACATAAATGCCACAGACACATAATTGGGTGAACCTTTTCAGATTGTGACTCAGCTTTGCTAAAGTCCCCAATTAGAGGTGTCCAGGGTTCTTAAGCACACTCTTTTTTTTTTTTTGCTTTGGAGCTTGACTTTAACCGCTCAGTCTCAAGTTTTCACTTGACACCTACACGCCACAAGCACATGGTTAGGGACAGCTTGGTTTAGCTGCTTAGACCAGGATTTTATTCCTTTAGGCCCTCCTATCCACTGATGCTCAAAGCCTTGGGATCCTTTTTATTTACCCTTGCCTTTTGGTTTTAAGGGTTATTGGCTTTTTGCTCTTGCCTCTTGGTTTTAAGAGCTTTTGGCTTTTTCTGCTTGCTTTTCTTATATTATTTTTTTCGCCTATTTTTTTTTCTGCAAGCTTTGTTCTTTGCTGCTTTTTCTTGCTTCAAGAATCATTTTTATGATTTTTCAGATTATCAAATAACATGTTTCCTAGTCATCATTCTTTCAAGAGCCAACATATTTAACATTCTTAAACAACAACTTCAAAAGACATATGCACTGTTCAAGCATACATTCAGAAAACAAGAAGCATTGTCACCACATCAATATAATTAAGCTAAGTTCAAGGATAAATTCGAAACTCATGTACTTCTTGTTCTTTTGAATTAAAACATTTTTCATTTAAGAGAGGTGATAGATTCATAGGACATTCATATCTTTAAGACAAAGTTACTAACTACTAATGATCATGTAATGAAGACACAAACATAGCTAAGCACATAACATAGAAAACAAAAAACAGAAGAAAGAAGAACAAGGAATGAATCCACCTTAGTGATGGTGGCGTTTCCTTCTTGAGGAACCAATGATGTTCTTGAGCTCTTCTATGTCTCTTCCTTGTCTTTGTTGCTCCTCCCTCATTGCTTTTTGATCTTCCCTTATTTCATGAAGCATGATGGAGTGCTCTTGATGTTCCACCCTTAGTTGTCCCATATTGGAACTCAATTCTCCTAGGGAGGTGTTGATTTGCTCCCAATAATTTTGTGGAGGAAAGTGCATTTGAGGCATCTCAGGGATCTCATGGTAATGAGCTTCATACGCCTCTTGAGCTCCATGACTGGGATCTCTTGCTTGCTCCATCTTTTTCTTAGTGATGGGCTTGTCCTCTTTAATGAGGATATCTCCCTCTATGTCAATTCCAGCTGAATTGCATAGGTGGCAAATGAGGTGAGAAAAGGCTAACCTTGCCATGGTGGAGGACTTGTCAGCCACCTTGTAGAGTTCTTGAGGTATAATCTCATGAACTTCCACCTCTTCTCCAATCATGATGCTATGGATCATGATGGCCCGGTCTATAGTAACTTCAGACCGGTTGCTAGTGGGAATGATTGAGCATTGAATGAACTCCAACCATCCTCTAGCTATAGGCTTGAGGTCCAATCTTCTTAGTTGAACCGGCTTGCCTTTGGAGTCAACCTTCCGTTGAGCTCCTTCTACACATATGTCCATAAGGACTTGGTCCAACCTTTGATCAAAGTTGACTCTCCTTGTATAGGGGCGTGCGTTCTCTTCCATGTTTGGCAAGTTGAACGCCAACCTCACATTTTCCGGACTAAAATCTAAGTATTTCCCCCAAACCATTGTAACATAGTTCTTTGGATCCGGGTTCTTACTTTGATCATGGTTCTTGGTGATCCATGCATTAGCATAGAACTCTTGAACCATTAGGATGCCGACTTGTTGGATGAGTTTTGTTAGAACTTCCCAACCTCTTCTTTGAATTTCATGTCGGATCTCCGGATACTCATTTCTTTAGAGTTTGAAAGGGACCTCAGGGATCACCTTCTTCTTGGCCACAACATCATAGAAGTGGTCTTGATGGGCTTTGGAGATGAACCTTTCCATCTTCCATGACTCGGATGTGGAAGCTTTTGTCTTCCCTTTCCCTCTTCTAGAGGATTCTCCGGTCTTAGATGCCATCAATGGTAATGGAAAAACAAAAAAAAGCTATGCTTTTACCACACCAAACTTAGAATTTTGCTCGCCCTCGAGCAATAAAAGAAAGAATAGATGAAGAAGAAGAAGAAATGGAGGAGAGGGAGAGGGTGATGTGGTTCGGCCAAGAAGGGTGTAGAGGGGTGTGTTGTGTGAATTTGATGAAGAATGGAGGGCTTTATATAGGGAAGGGAGGGGGGAAAGGTTTCGGCCATATGGGTGGGTTTGGGTGGGAAATTGGTTTTGAATTTTGAGGGTAGGTGGAGTTTATGAGGTAGGTTTATGGGGAAGAGTGGATGGATGTGAGTGGTGAAGAGGTGATGGGGAAGAGAGTGTGAGGTGATTGGTGAAGGGTTTTTTGGGGAAGAGTGTTTATGGGGTTGTGTGAAAGAGAGTGGTGAGAAGAAGTGAGTGGAGGTAGGTGGGGATCCTGTGGGGTCCACAGATCCTAAGTGGATCCTGTGGGGTCCACAGATCCTGAGGTGTTCAAGGATTTACATCCCTGCACCCATTAGGCATGTAAAAATGCCTTTGCACCCAACTCTGGGCGTTCAACGCCCATTTGCGTGCCATTTCTGGCGTTGAACGCCAGAACCATGCCTGTTCTGGTGTTCAGCGCCCAGAAGCTGCCCATTTTGGGCGTTCAGCGCTAGAACCATGCTCTGTTCTGGCGCTGAACGCCAGACAGATGCTCCTCCAGGGTGTGATTTTTCTTCTGCTGTTTTTGATTCCGTTTTCAATTTTTATATTTATTTTGTGACTCCATATGATCATGAACCTACAAAGACATATAACTAAGAAAAATATAGTTAGATAAATAAAAATTGGGTTGCCTCCCAACAAGCGCTTCTTTAATGTCAATAGCTTGACAGTGGGCTCTCATGGAGCCTCACAGATGTGCAGAGCTTTGTTGAGACCCTCCAACACCTAGAGTTTGGATATGGGAGTTCAACACCAAACTTAGAGTTTGGTTGTGGCCTCCCAACACCAAACTTAGAGTTTGACTGTGGGGGCTCTGGTTGACTCTGCTTTGAGAGAAGCTTTATCTGCTTCCTCTCTATGGTTGTAGAGGGAGATCCTTGAGTTTTAAACACAAGGGAGTCCTCATTCCATTGAAGGACTATTTCACCTCTGTGAACATCAATCACAGCTCTTGCTGTGGCCAGGAAAGGTCTTCCTAGGATGATGGATTCATCCTCTTCCTTTCCAGTATCCAGGACTATGAAATCAGCAGGGATGTAAAGGCCTTCAACCTTTACTAACACGTCCTCTACTTGTCCATAAGCCTGTTTTCTTGAACTGTCTGCCATCTCTAATGAGATTTTAGCAGCTTGCACCCCATAGATTCCCAGTTTCTCTATTACAGAGAGGGGCATGAGGTTTATCCCTGAACCAAGGTCACACAGGGCCTTAAAGATCATGGTGCCTATGGTACAGGGTATTATGAACTTTCCAGGATCCTGTCTCTTCTGAGGCAATGTCAGTTGATCCAGATCACTTAGTTCATTGATGAACAAGCGAGGTTCAACTTCCCAAGTATCAATGCCAAATAATTTGGCATTCAGCTTCATGATTGCACCAAGAAACTTGGCAGTTTGCTCTTCAGTAACATCCTCATTCTCTTCAGAAGAGGAATACTCATCAGAGCTCATGAAGGGCATAAGGAGGTTCAATGGAATCTCTATGGTCTCTAGATGAGCCTCAGAGTCCTTTGATTCCTCAGAGGGAAGCTCCTTATTGATCACTGGACGTCCCAGGAGGTCTTCCTCCTTGGGATTCACGTCCTCTCCTTCCCTTACAGGTTTGGCCATGGTGCTTATGTCAATGGCCTTGCACTCTCCTTTTGGGTTCTCTTCTGTATTACTTGGGAGAGTACTAGGAGGGATTTCAGTGATCCTTTTACTCAGCTGGCCCACTTGTGCTTTCAGATTTCTAATGGAAGACCTTGTTTCATTCATGAAACTTACAGTGGCCTTAGATAGATCAGAGACTAGATTTGCTAAATTAGAAGTATTTTGTTCAGAGTTCTCTGTCTGTTGCTGAGTTGATGATGGAAAAGGCTTGCTGTTGCTAAACCTTTTTCTTCCACCATTATTAAAGCCTTGTTGGGGCTTTTGATCCTTCCATGAGAAATTTGGATGATTTCTCCATGTTGAGTTATAGGTGTTTCCATAAGGTTCACCTAAGTAATTTACCTCTGCTATTGCAGGGTTCTCAGGATCATAAGCTTTTTCTTCAGAAGATGCCTCTTGAGTACTGTTGGATGCAGCTTGCATTCCATGCAGACTCTGAGAGATCATATTGACTTGCTGAGTCAATATTTTATTCTGAGCCAATATGGCATTCAGAGTATCAACCTCAAGAACTCCCTTCTTCATAGGCGTCCCATTACTCACAAGATTCCTTTCAGAAGTGTACATGAACTGGTTATTAGCAACCATGTCAATGAGTTCTTGAGCTTCTGCAGGCGTTTTCTTTAGGTGAATGGATCCACCTGCAGAAGTGTTCAGTGACATCTTTGATAGCTCAGATAAACCATCATAGAATATATCCAGGATGGTCCATTCTGAAAGCATGTCAGAAGGACACTTTTTGGTCAACTGTTTGTATCTTTCCCAAGCTTCATAGAGGGATTCACCTTCTTTCTGTCTGAAGGTTTGAACATCAGCTCTAAGCTTGCTCAGCTTTTGAGGAGGAAAGTACTTGGCTAAGAAAGTCGTGACCAACTTATCCCAAGAGTTCAGGCTGTCTTTGGGTTGAGAATCCAACCATAATCTAGCTCTGTCTCTTACAGCAAAAGGGAAAAGCATGAGCCTGTAGACTTCAGGATCTACTCCATTAGTCTTAACAGTATCACATATCTGCAAGAATTCAGTTAAGAACTGAAAAGGATCTTCAGATGGAAGTCCATAAAACTTGCAGTTCTGCTGCATCAGAGAAACTAATTGAGGTTTCAGCTCAAAGTTGTTTGCTCCAATGGCAGGAATGGAGATGCTTCTTCCATGTAAATTGGAATTAGGTGCAGTAAAGTCACCAAGCATCTTCCTTTCATTATTATTATTTTCGGCTGCCATCTCCTCTTCCTATTCGAAAATTTCTGAAAGGTTTTCTCTGGATTGTTGTAATTTAGCTTCTCTTAATTTTCTCTTCAGAGTTCTTTCAGGTTCTGGATCTGCTTCCACAAGAATGTTCTTATCCTTGCTCCTGCTCATATGACAAAAAAGAAGGCACAGAAAAATGATAATAATAATAGAGATCCTTTATACCACAGTATAGGGATCCCTGTATAAGTAGAAGAAGAGGAGGAGACAAAGAATGTAATATAATGGAAGAAACACAACTGTGAGGATGGCAGAGATGTGAAATGAGATGTTAGGATATGAATGAATAAATAGAATAAGATGGGGGAGGGATAATTTTCGAAAATTATTTTGAAAAAGAGTTAGTGATTTTCGAAAAATGGTTTTTGAAAATTGTTAGTATTTTTTCGAAAAATTTTTAAAATTAAAAATAAAAATAAGAATAATTAGTTAATTAAAAAGAAATTTTTGAAAAAGAGGGAAGATATTTTCGAAAATTAGAGAGAGAGAGTTAGTTAGGTAGTTTTGAAAAAGTTAAGAAACAAACAAAAAGTTAGTTAGTTAGTTGAAACAAATTTTGAAAAGATAAAAAGTTAGGAGGTTAGGAAAGATATTTTTGAAAAAGATAAGATGAGAAGATATTTTTGAAAAGATATGATAGAAATTAGTTTTTGAAAAAAGATTTGATTTTTAAGATCACAATTAATGACTTGATTCACAAGAAATCACAAGATATGATTCTAGAACTCAAAGTTTGAATCTTTCTTAACAAGCAAGAAACAAACTTCAAATTTTTGAATCAAAACATTAATTGATTATGTTATTTTCGAAAATTTGGTATCAAAAATAAGAAAAATATTTTTGAAAAATATTTTTGGAATTTTCGAAAATAACTAAGAATTTTGAAAAAGATTTGATTTTTGAAAAAGATAAGATTTTCAATTTGAAAATTTGATTTGACTCATAAGAAACAACGTGATTTTAAAAATTTTTGAAAAAGTCAATCCAAATTTTCGAATTTGATGAGAGAAAAAGGGAAAGATATTTTTTTTGATTTTTTGAAATTTTTATGAAAAACATGAAAATTATGCAATGCATGAAATTTTTAGATCAAAACAATGAATGCATGCAAGAATGCTATGAATGTCAAGATGAACATCATAGACACAATTTTGAAAAATTTTTAATGCAAAGAAAACATGCAAGACACCAAACTTAGAATTCTTTAATGCTTACGCACTAAGAATTCAAGAATGCATATGATAAACATGAAAAGACACAAAACAAAAAATTGTGATGTCCAGGCTCGAACAATCCCTGGCAACGTGAGCAACTTGGTACGCGTAATCGTGATTACACTTTAATTATGTAAAATTCATGGTTCTTTCTTTCCCTGGCAATGGCGCCAAGAACATGGTGCCAATACCATGGTTCACAACTTCGATACAACTAACCAGCAAGTGCACTGGGTCGTCCAAGTAATACCTTACGTGAGTAAGGGTCGAATCCCACGGAGATTGTTGGTATGAAGCAAGCTATGGTCACCTTGTAAATCTCAGTCAGGCAGATTATAAAGTGATAATGGTGTTTTCGAATATTATATAATAAAATAGGGATAGAGATACTTATGTAATTCATTGGTAGGAATTTCAGATAAGCGAATGGAGGTGCTTTCGTTCCTCTGAACCTCTGCTTTCCTGCTATCTTCATCCAATCAGTCTTACTCCTTTCCATGGCTGGCTTTATGTAATGCATCACCATTGTCAATGGCTACTTTCGATCTTCTCTCGGGAAAATGATCCAAATGCCCTGTCACGACACGGTTAATCGTCTGGAGGCATCACCCTTGTTAATGGTTACATCCTATCCTCTCAGTGAACATGGTCAACGCACCCTGTCACGGCACGGCTATTCATCTGTCGGTTCTCGATCATACTGGAATAGGATTTACTATCCTTTTGCGTCTGTCACTAACACCCTGCAATCGCGAGTTAGGAGCTCGTCACAGTCATTCAATCATTGAATCCTACTCGGAATACCACAGACAAGGTTTAGACCTTCCGGATTCTCTTGAATGCCGCCATCATTCTAGCTTACGCCACGAAGATTCTGGTTGGGAGATCTAAGAGATATTCATTCTAGCTTATTTCATGTAGAACAGAAGTGTTTGTCAGGCACGCGTTCATAAAGGAGAAGGATGATGAGCGTCACACATAATCATCATCTTCATCACGTTCTTGGGTGTGAATGGACATCTTAGAAGCAAAATAAGATTAATTGAATAGAAAACAGTAGTACTTTGCATTAATCTTTGAGGAACAGCAGAGCTCCACACCTTAATCTATGGATTGTAGAAACTCTACCGTATGAAAATATATAAGTGAATAGAGGGTAAGCATGGCCGAGTGGCCAGCCTCCCATGGAGGTCTAGAGATCTAAAAATGATCAAAAGATGCCTAATACAATAGTAAAAGGTCCTATTTATAATAAACTAGCTACTAGGGTTTACATGAGTAAGTAATTGATGTATAAATCCACTTCCTGGGCCCACTTGGTGTGTGTTTGGGCTGAGCCTGAGTGTTGCACGTGTAGAGGTCCTTCTTGGAGTTGAACGCCAGCTTTTGTGCCAGTTTGGGCGTTCAACTCTGGTTTTGGCTCCTTTTCTGGCGCTGGACGCCAGATTTGGGTAGAAAGCTGGCGTTGAACGCCTGTTTACGTCGTCTATTCTTGGCCAAAGTATGGACTATTATATATTTCTGGAAAGCCCTGGATGTCTACTTTCCAACGCAATTAGAAGCGCGCCATTTCAAGTTTTGTAGCTCCAGAAAATCCACTTTGAGTGCAGGGAGGTCAGAATCCAACAGCATCAGCAGTCCTTCTTCAACCTCTGAATCAGATTTTTGCTCAAGTCCCTCAATTTCAGCCAGAAAATACCTGAAATCACAGAAAAACACACAAACTCATAGTAAAGTCCAGAAATGTTAATTTAACATAAAAACTAATGAAAACATCCCTAAAAGTAACTAGATCCTACTAAAAACATACTAAAAACATTGTCAAAAAGCGTATAATTTATCCGCTCATCAGAGACCCATGATATCTGCTTCTGTTGGCAGACTTTGTATGTCCAGGCACGCTTTGTTGAATCTTTCCATGTAGTTACGAAGACTTTCCCGATCTCCTTGCTTGATTCCTAATAGACTTGGGGCGTGCTTAGCCTTATCTTTTTGGATGGAGAATCTGGCCAGGAACTTCTTGGCTAAGTCGTCGATGCTTGAGATGGACCTAGGAGGTAGATTGTCGAACCATCTAATTGCTGTCTTTGTTAAAGTAGTCGGGAAGGCTTTGCAGCGAACTGCATCTGAGGTATCGGTGACATACATTCTACTTCTGACATTACTGAGATGATGGCCGAGATCTGCAGTGCCATCATACAAAGTCATATCGGGATGTTTGAAGTCTTTTGGGATTTTGGCCCTCATGATCTCTTTGGTGAATGGATCTTGGTCTTTACGGAAGTCATCTTCGTGACCTGATCGAGTAGCTTTGGTCTTGAGATCTGCTTCGAGTTTTAGGAGCTTGTCCTCTAACTCGCGGCGTCGCCTAACTTCCCTTCATAAGTCTCTCTTAGCTTCTTGTTCCAGCTGTTTAAGGCGATTCTGTTGCTTACGATAGCTTCCAAAATTTCTGTGTTTGGGGGTTGCTTATGTTCCCCGTTTTGAGGTGTGTCTTTGGAGGTGGCATCCGTGTCTTTGTTTGGCATTCTGTCCACTAAACTAGAGTTGTGATCGTTGTCATGGTCATCCGCCATGGTGATGGGATGACTTCCAGGTTCCCCGGTAACGGCGCCAATGTTTTGAGGGTTACCTGAAACTGTAGGTCGATCTCGGATGAGATCTTCTGTACTGGTCGGAGATGATGTGTCCGGCTGGCTGGTGGCGGCCAGAGCTGTTGTGTCCGACTTGTTGGACTGGCTGCACTTCTGATCCTTGGTCATCGGAGGGTGAGGGTACCTGCAAGAGACTCCGATGCTTAAGTTAGCACGGGTATTAAGCAGGTTTATTGTAGAATCAGAGTATCAGTTATACCTGGGTGCTCTAATGTATTTATAATGGTGTAGAGTGACCTTTTTAGATAAGATAAGTTAGTTATCTTATCTTATCTTATCTTTGAGTGAGGTCATCTTATCTTCTGAGGAACCGCCTTTATCTTTCTGGGCTTTAGCTGCCTTTAGATTGAGCTGTGTTCCTTCGTTTGGGCCTACTTGGGCCTCTGCGGTATTTTGTCTGAGCTCTTTAAGAAGAGGTCGGACATTGGCCGAGCTCTTTGAGAAGAGGTCGGATAGTCTGACCTGAAGAGTTCGGTGGGCTTGTCGCTAAACATCCCGGGTCAGACAGCTTGACCCAGGGTATGAACAGACATGTTGTGTCTAATACTGGCATCTCTGTAGATCCAGCAAAGGTGGATGTTATTTCTAGTTTACCTTACCCCTCTTCTGTGAGGGAAGTCCGTTCATTTCTTGGCCATGCAGGTTTTTACAGGAGATTCATGAAGGACTTTAGTAAGGTAGCACTTCCCTTATCCAGACTACTGCAGAAAGTTATTGAGTTCGAGTTCAGTGAGGATTGCAAACAAGTTTTTGATAAGCTGAAGACTGCCTTGACTCAAGCTCCAATTGTGAGAGGACTAGACTGGAGCCAACCATTTGAAATAATGTGTGATGCTTCCAACCATGCAGTAGGTGCAGCACTGGCTCAGCGTGAAGGTAAGGACCCCTTTGTAATTACTTATGCGTCTAAAACTCTAGATGCCGCTCAGTCTAATTATACTACTACTGAGAAAGAGCTTCTTGCTATTGTTTTTGCTCTGAATAAATTTTGAGCCTATTTACTTGGTACAAAAGTAGTAGTGTACTCAGACCACACAGCTCTAAAGTATCTATTAGCTAAAAAGGAATCCAAACCAAGGCTTATACGTTGGATACTGCTACTACAAGAATTTGATTTAGAAATTAAGGATAGGATGGTAACCCGAATCTAGTGGCAGACCACTTACTGCCTTAAGCACATTAAAGATGACTCCACTCCTATAGCTGATAATTTCCCATTTGATAACTGCAAATAGTATCCGAGGTAGTCCCTTGGTATGCACCTGTAGCTAATTATCTCGTTAGCCGCACTTTTCCTCTAAACTTTACTAAGCATCAAAGAGACAAGCTGAAAAGCGAGTCTAAATATTATATATGGGATAACCCATATTTATGGAGATGTGGCGCTGACCAGGTAATTAGACGGTGTGTGCCTCAATCAGAATTCTAGTCCATCTTAGAGGCCTGCCACTCATCTGAGAGTGGAGGGCATTTTGGCCCTCAAAGAACAGCTAGAAAAATCTTAGACTGTGGATTCTGGTGGCCTACTCTTTTTAGGGATGCTGCTGGATTTTGTAAATCTTATTTCCCATGCCAAAAATTTGGTAATATATCCAAGAGGGATGAGATGCCTCAACAAATTATGCTTTTCTGTGAAGTTTTTAATGTTTGGGGCATTGACTTCATGGGTCCATTTCCAAATTCTAATGGTTATTTTTATATATTGTTAGCCATGGATTACGTTTCCAAATGGGTGGAAGCAATTCCTACCCGCACTGATGATGCTAACACTGTTGTTTCCATTGTGAGAAACCACATTATTTGTCGCTTTGGATCCCCACGAGCAATCGTGAGCGATCAAGGCACCCATTTTTGTAACAGGAGACTAACAGGATTAATGAAGAAGCATGGGATAATTCATAAAGTTGCAACTGCCTACCATCCTCAAACTAATGGGCAAGCCGAGGTGTCAAACAGAGAGATAAAGCATATCTTGCAGAAGATAGTCAAACATCATAGGAGAGACTGGAGCACCAGGCTACAAGATGCACTTTGGGCATACAGAACAGCATACAAGACACGCATTGGAATGAGTCCTTTCCGCTTAGTTTATGGAAAAGCCTGTCATCTCCCAATTGAAGTAGAGCACAAAGCCTTTTGGGCAGTAAAAGAGTGCAACATGGGATTTGAAACAGCCGGAGCTGAAAGGAAATTGCAACTGTAAGAATTAGAAAGCCTTCGCCTGGAAGCTTATGAGAACTCAAGGCTGTACAAGGAAAAGATGAAGGCTGTACATGATAAGCACATCAAGAGAAGAGAGTTCCAACCTGGGGACTTAGTCCTCCTTTATAAATCTCAACTGAGGCTCATGCCAAGCAAGTTGAGATCAAGATGGGAAGGTCCATACAAAGTAGAGAAGGCCGAGCCGTACGGAGTTTTTCAGCTAAGTCATCCTTCAAGCTCTGAACTCATCAAAGTTAATCGGCATCGTTTAAAGCTGTACCATGGCGAGAAGTTGAAGAAACACAAGGAGCTCGAGATCTTCCTCTTGGAAGATCCCCATATAGCCGAAGACTGAGCTAATGGAGCGTCCAACTTACGAACGTTAAAGCAAAGTGCTAGGTAGGAGACAACCCACCATGGTATGATCATTCTTTTCTTTATTCGCAGTTTTCTTTTCCAATAACTCTTCTCCTTATTCGTACATTTAGCTTGCATTTGCATTTGAATATTTTTATCTTAAAAAAAAAAATTTTGCGACGCGACCACATCATTGACGCGTCCGCGTCGCAGGAGGCTTAGAGAGAATAATAAATGAACAGAGAGTCACGCGAGAGCGTGGCTGGAGGTGTGCCCCTAGCACAAATCACCCCACGCGATCGCGTCGCTCATGCATTCGCGTCGGGTGGGAACATTGGCCTCCCACGCGACCACGTCACCCACGCGGCCGCGTGACCTGAGAATCGACGTGAAAAGGGTGCAAAGCCAAAAGTTATGCTGGAGTGGTGCTGGACTAGTGCTAGACGCACAGTCCCTACCAATATTGGCCACTCACGCGATCGCGTGACCCACGCGATCGCGTCACCCACAATTTGGCAACTTTAAGATTTTGAACAGAGAGTTGTGCGAGCGCGAGGCTGCCCTCGCGCCAGTAGCATAAACTGTGTCACGCGACCGCGTGACCGACGCGACCGCGTCAATCCATCTAAGCGCAAGTCGCGCGAACGCATCACCCACGCGTCCGCGTTGATTGCGCCGCACAGCTTACCCTGATTTACCAAATATCTTATCTTTCTTTTCTCCAAATCCTATTTTCTCTTTTCCCTCCTTATTTCTTCCTTCTTCCTTCTTTCTCACTTTCTTCTCTCTCTTTCTCATCACCATTAACAAGGTTTTTCTTTTTCCTTCCTTACTTTTCCATTATCTTTCTTATTTTTGTGTTTTCTTCTTTTCTTTTCTTTTTACTTTCATTATCCATATTTTCTTTTTCTTTTCTTTTAATTGGTGTTAGAAATTTAATTGAGTCATTATTTCTCATTATATGCTTGTGGATTGTTACAAAATTATTTGGCAATTATATATTACTTTTTAAAGGGTTACTTGCATGTTCAAATTATTATTTTCAATAGTTTATTCATCATGTATGCTACGTGTTTGTGAAAAAGCCCATATGGTATTATGCATTTTCTACATTTTTCTATTCTACTATTTAATGCTTGCTTTTCATAAATTCCCTTTACTATTTTTTTAATTTAATTTAATTGTCAATACAAACGTGATGGTTCGTTATGAGTGATAACATATTTAACAAATTAAATGCTTGATCTATGCTACTCATGCCTTTGCCTGCATGCCAATAAACACCTTGCGTTTAATTGTCATCAAATGCACTTTCTATATTTCCATTGGTGAACTTTTCACATGTAGTCATGACCATGTGTTAACGACATCCTCTTTATCGTGCATTGATTATCACTTATACCATCCTCTTCCTTGCTCTATCCCTTTAAATTCATGTTACTTTCTTTTCCCCTTTTCAAGATGGCAACCAAGAAAGGAAAAGAGAAAGCCACTCCCAAACCACTAGCAAGAAGAGGAAAAAAAAGAGCATTAGTGGCAAAGCCTTCTTCAACTGCAGTCAAGCCCTCAACAAAAAGAATTAAGAGAATTATAAAGGTTGATGGTAAAGAGAAAGCCTTCCCAACAAAGGACACTGCGCGATTTTCCAATCGCTACTGTGAGCAGATGTTCCCTATCTTGGCAGAACGGAGCTACAACAACGAATACCTTCTTATCATCCCGCCCAATATTGCTACCTTTGTTGAGCCGTAAATTGAATGAAGACAATGGGGTTTCCTCCAGAGACAGCCAAGACAGGTTAATCTTTCTTGGGTAGTTGAGTTCTACTCTAATTTCCACCTGCCAACCCTACAGTCTGTCTATGTCTGTCAGAAGCAAGTCCCCATTACAGAAGAGGCCATTCAACAAGCTCTAGATCTTCCCCCTGCTCTAGAAGGATTGGACGCCTTTCAAGAAGCCTCACTCAAGCGATAGATGTACCAATTTGACTGGGACGCCGTTCTCAGAGTTATCGCACTACCTGGAAGCAGATGGATCTACGGATATCACCGTTCCCGTCCTAAGGAAATATCGGCTTCAGCACTTACCTTGGAGGCTCACGTATGGGCACAGATCATGTCCCACTACGTCTTTCCGAGCACTCACGAATCCTCCTTCATTGCAGACATGGCCATTCTACTATGGTGCATCCTTACAGACCAGCCTCTGAATCTACCAAGACACATTCGGAATGCCATGGAACACGTACAGATTGTGGATAACTTACCTTTTCCCGCCTTGGTCTCAGATCTCGTCTTGGCAGCCGGAGTCTCCTACAGAGCTGGGGACACCAAAGCCATGCTTCCACGGGATGATCAGTACGTCCCTAACAGAAAATATATTAGACTTCCAGCAGCCACTACTAGCCAGCCTACCGAACCGGCTGAGGACATTCCTCCTTCAGCACCACAAGTACCTACAACAACCCAACTGCTCCATTAGATACTTGAAAAGTTGGATCGGCAGGAACAGAAAGCTAAGCTAAGAGAGCGTCGTAACAAGCGCCAATTCACATACCTTAAGGAGCTGATTATGGGAAAATTCAAGAACTCAGACACCCTGGACTCCACTTCCTTTACCAGCACAGGGAGCCATGATGGTCCTGACTGTGGAGATACTGCTACTAGCCCACCCTTGTTCCTGATAGATGGCACCGAGGACAGTGCAAAGCCTTAAGTGTGGGGAGGTCGGTCAGTACTTGACTCCCAGAGGTAATTTCTCTTCCCTAACACCAATAAATTAGGATATTGGTGCGCAGAAATTGTGATTACACTTTGATTATGTAAAATTCATCGCTCTTTCTTTCCCTGGTAGTGGCGCCAAAAACATGATGCCAATACCATGGTTCACAACTTCGCACAACTAACCAGCAAGTGCACTGGGTCATCCAAGTAATACCTTACGTGAGTAAGGGTCGAATCCCACGGAGATTGTCAGTATGAAGCAAGCTATGGTCACCTTGTAAATCTCAGTCAGGCGGATATAAAATAGTAATGGGGTTTTCAAAAATAATTAATAAAACAGGGATAGAAATACTTATGTAAATCATTGGTGAGAATTTCAGATAAGCGAATAGAGATGCTTTCGTTCCTCTGAACCTCTGCTTTCCTGCTATCTTCATCCAATCAGTCTTACTCCTTTCCATGGCTGGCTTTATGTAATGCATCACCATTGTCAATGGCTACTTTCGGTCTTCTCTCGGGAAAATGATCCAAATGCCCTGTCACGACACGGCTAATCGTCTGGAGGCATCACCCTTGTCAATGGTTACATCCTATCCTCTCAGTGAACATGGTCAACGCACCCTGTCATGGCACGGCTATTCATCTGTCGGTTCTCGATCATACTGGAATAGGATTTACTATCCTTTTGCGTCTGTCACTACGCCCAGCAATCGCGAGTTTGAAGCTCGTCACAGTCATTCAGTCATTGAATCCTACTCGGAATACCACAGACAAGGTTTAGACTTTCCGGATTCTCTTGAATGCCGCCATCATTCTAGCTTACACCACGAAGATTCTGATTAAGAGATCTAAGAGATACTCATTCAATCGAAGGTAGAACGGAAGTGGTTGTTAGGCACGCGTTCATAGGGAATGATGATGATTGTCACGTTCATCACATTCAGGTTGAAGAGCGAATGAATATCTTAGAAGCGAAATAAGATGAATTGAATAGAAAACAGTAGTACTTTGCATTAATCTTTGAGGAACAGCAGAGCTCCATACCTTAATCTATGGAGTGTAGAAACTCTACCGTTAAAAATACATAAGTAAAAGGTCCAGGCATGGCCGAATGGCCAGCCCCTCTGATCTAAGAACCAGGCGTCCAAAGATGATCCAAAGATCCAAAGATGATTTCAAAGATTCAAAGATGATTTCAAAGATTCAAAGATGTCTAATACAATAGTAAAAGGTCCTATTTATAATAAACTAGTCACTAGGGTTTACAGAAATAAGTAATTGATGTATAAATCCACTTTTGAGGCCCACTTGGTGTGTGCTTAGGCTGAGCTTGAGTGTTGCACGTGTTGAGGTCCTTCTTGGAGTTGAACGCCAGCATTTGTGCCAGTTTGGGCGTTCAACTCTGGTTTTGGATCCTTTTCTGGCGCTGGACGCCAGAATTGGGCAGAGAGCTGGCGTTGAACGCCAGTTTGCGTCGTCTATTCTTGGCCAAAGTATGGACTATTATATATTTCTGGAAAGCCCTGGATGTCTACTTTCCAAGGCAATTGGAAGCGCGCCATTTCGAGTTCTGTAGCACCAGAAAATCCACTTTGAGGGCAGGGAGGTCAGAATCCAACAGCATCAGCAGTCCTTCTTCAACCTCTGAATCTGATTTTTGCTCAAGTCCCTCAATTTCAGCCAGAAAATACCTGAAATCACAGAAAAACACACAAACTCATAGTAAAGTCCAGAAATGTGAATTTAACATGAAAAATAATGAAAACATCCCTAAAAGTAACCAGATTCTACTAAAAACATACTAAAAACAATGTCAAAAAGCGTATAAATTATCCGCTCATCACAACACCAAACTTAAATTGTTGCTTGTCCCCAAGCAACTGAAAATCAAATAGGATAAAAAGAAGAGAATATACTATAAATTCCAAACTATCAATGAAACAGAGCTTCAATCATATGAGCAGGACTTATAGCTTTTTGCCTCTTAAATAGTTTTGACATCTCACTTTATCCATTGAGGTTCAGAATGATTGGCATCTATAGGAACTCAGAGTTCAGATAGTGTTATTGATTCTCCTAGTTCAGTATGATGATTCTTGAACACAGCTATTTTATGAGTCTTGGCCGTGGCCCTAAGCACTTTGTTTTCCAGTATTACCACCGGATACATAAATGCCACAGACACATAATTGGGTGAACCTTTTCAGATTGTGACTCAGCTTTGCTAAAGTCCCCAATTAGAGGTGTCCAGGGTTCTTAAGCATACTCTTTTTTGCTTTGGACCTTGACTTTAACCGCTCAGTCTCAAGTTTTCACTTGACACCTTCACGCCACAAGCACATGGTTAGGGATAGCTTGGTTTAGCCGCTTAGGCCAGGATTTTATTCCTTTAGGCCCTCCTATCCACTGATGCTAAAAGCCTTGGGATCCTTTTTATTACCGTTGCCTTTTGGTTTTAAGGGCTATTGGCTTTTTGCTCTTGCCTCTTGGTTTTAAGAGCTTTTGGCTTTTTCTGCTTGCTTTTTCTTTTTCTTTCTATTTTTTTTTTCGCCTATTTTTTTTTCTGCAAGCTTTGTTCTTTGCTGCTTTTTCTTGCTTCAAGAATCATTTTTATGATTTTTCAGATTATCAAATAACATGTCTCCTAGTCATCATTCTTTCAAGAGCCAACATATTTAACATTCTTAAACAACAACTTCAAAAGACATATGCACTGTTCAAGCATACATTCAGAAAACAAGACGCATTGTCACCACATCAATATAATTAAGCTAAGTTCAAGGATAAATTCAAAACTCATGTACTTCTTGTTCTTTTGAATTAAAACATTTTTCATTTAAGAGAGATGATGGATTCATAGGACATTCATAACTTTAAGACAAAGTTACTAACTACTAATGATCATGTAATTAAGACACAAACATAGATAAGCACTTAACATAGAAAACAAAAAACAGAAGAAATAAGAACAAGGAATGAATCCACCTTAGTGATGGTGGCGTTTCCTTCTTGAGGAACCAATGATGTCCTTGAGCTCTTCTATGTCTCTTCCTTGTCTTTGTTGCTCCTCTCTCATTGCTTTTTGATCTTCTCTTATTTCATGGAGCATGATGGAGTGCTCTTGATGTTCCACCCTTAATTGTCCCATGTTAGCACTTAATTCTCCTAGGGAGGTGTTGATTTGCTCCCAATAGTTTTGTGGAGGTGTTCATACCCAGGGTCGAGCTATCCGACCTGGGATGATCGACGACAAAGCGACCGACCTCTTCAGGTCAAGCGAATCGACTTCTTCTTAAAGAACTCGGCCAAGTTAACAGGGAAGCCCATAAAAGGGCCCAAGTAGAGGAACACGACCCAAGTCCAAAGGCCGTCCAAGCCTATCAGAGATAAGGGCGGTTCCCTTGAAGATAAGCTGACCTCAACTCAAAGATAAAGATAAGATAAGATAACTAACTTATCTTATCTAGAAAGGTCACTCTACAACTACTATAAATACACTGGAGCACCCAGGTATAACTCATACTCTGATTCTACATAAAACCTGTTTAATACCCATGCTAACTTAAGCATCGGAGTCTCTTGCAGGTACCCCCCACCCTTCGGTGATAAAGGATCAGCAGCACAACCAGTCCAACAAGTCGGACGCACCGGCTCCGGTCACCATTCACGAACCGGACACCTCAGGTTCCGACTAGCACATAAGATCTCGACCGAGATCGACCTACAAATTCAGGTAACCCTCAGAACATTGGCGCCGTTGCCGGGGAACCTGAAAGTCATCCCATCACCATGGCGGACAACCATGACAACGATCACGATTCAGGTCTGGAGGATCGAACACCACACAAAAACACCGAACGTCACGCTACAGGACGCTCCGGAGACCAACCAAGTCAAAGACTCGCCAAATTCAGGGGCCATAGAAGCACTCCTAGATCGCCTAAAACAACTGGAAAAAGAAACCCACCAACAAAGGGAAATCGGAAGAGATCTACAAAAAGAGATGCGGCGACGTCGGGAGTTGGAAGAAAAACTGCAGCAATTGGAAGCCGATCTCAAATCAAAAGCCCCTCGCGCTAATCTCAAAGAGAATTCACACAAAGAACAATACCCCTTCACTAGGGAAATCATGAAAACCAAAATTCCAAAAGACTTCAAACTCCCGGATATGGCTCTATATGATGGCACCACGGATCCTAACCACCATCTCAGTAACTTCAGAAGCAGAATGTATCTTACTGATGCCCCAGACGCCATTCGCTGTAAAGCCTTCCCAACAACTCTGACGAAGACAGCTATGCGGTGGTTCGACAACTTACCACCAAAATCCATCTCAAGTTTCGACGACTTAGCTAAGAAATTCTTAGCCAGATTTTCCATTCAAAAGGATAAAGCTAAGCACGCCCCCAGTTTATTAGGAATCAAACAAGGAGATCGGGAGAGCCTTCGCAACTACATGGAAAGATTCAACAAAACATGCATGGACATACAAAGTTTACCCACGGAAGCCGCAATCATGGGACTCATCAACGGCCTACGAGAGGGACCGTTCAGCCAATCTATATCAAAAAAGTACCCGACTACCCTCGACGAAGTTCAGGAGAGAGCAGAAAAATATATCAATATGGAAGAAAACGTTCGTCTAGGAGAGTCCTCAAAATCGGGAGCTTTCTACCGTGACAGAGACAAAGAATCCAAAAGAAAAGACGACAGACAAGGAGAGAAAATTAAGAAGTACCATAACTACACTCCTCTTAGGGCATCACTGGTCGAAATATATAAAGAAGTCTGCCACACGGAAAAAATCCCCCCAGCTCGGCCACTTAAAGGCAAAAAGGGAGGAGGAAACCGAAAAGAGTATTGCGAATATCATCGGGTCCGGGGACACTCCACTAACGAATGCTTCGATTTAAAAAACATAATAGAAAAATTGGTAAGGGAAGAAAAACTAGATCGATTCCTGGCCACCCGAGATGATGAGCAAAGAAAGAGACGAAGGGATGATGATACCGAACGAATAGAACGATCACCTCGGACACCAGAAAGACACGTCCATATGATACATGGCGGTTTCGCAGCAGGAGGAATCTCCAAATCCTCTCGTAAGAGATACCTCAAAGAGATATACCATGTCGAAGGAGAGGAAGAAGCACTCAGCATCCCAGCAATAACATTTACTAAAGAGGATACAACCGGTATCATTACCGGACATGATGATCCCATGGTTATCACCGTCATCTTGGCAAACGCCAACCTACACCGGACATTAATAGACCAAGGGAGTTCTACCGACATCTTATTCAAAACAGCCTTCGATAAGCTCGGCTTAGAAGAAAAAGAACTTAAAGCATATCCAAACAGTTTGTTCGGGTTAGGAGACACTCCGGTTCGACCACTAGGATACATATCACTGCATACAACCTTTGGAAAAGGAGACCAATCAAGAACTCTCAAAATAGACTACATCATAGTCAACATAAGCTCAGCCTACAACGCTCTCATAGGTCGGACCACGCACAACCAACTCGGCGCAATAGTCTCGACCCCACACCCGTGCATGAAATTCCCAACTCCAAAAGGAATAGCTACAATAAAAGCAGACCAGAGGATGGCGCGTCACTGTTACAACGAGAGCCTCAACCTCAGAGGCAAAGGAGAAGAGTTCCACACAATTGAACTGGGCGGAGTTCAACGACAAAAGGAGTTCCGTCCCCAACCAGAGGGCGAGATAGAAAAAATTCAGATCGGAGACACCTCGGAAAAAACAACTAATATCGGCACAATCCTCAAAGGAGATCTAAAAGAACTGCTAATACAATTTTTGCAAGATAATGCCGACCTGTTTGCATGGAAAGCCGCAGACATGCCAGGTATAGACCCTAAGCTAATATGTCACAAGTTGGCAGTCTATTCAGGATCTCGACCAGTACAACAGAGACGAAGAAAGCTCGGGCCAGAGTGATCCCAGGCTGTGGAAGAGCAAGTGCAGGCACTATTGGAAGCTGGATTTATAAGAGAAGTCAAATACCCACTTTGGCTAGCCAACGTTGTCTTGGTGAAGAAATCAAACGGGAAGTGGCGAATGTGCACCGATTATACAGATCTCAACAAAGCTTGCCCAAAAGATCCATACCCACTCCCGAGTATCGACGCCCTGGTAGACGCTTCCTCTGGGTATAAATATCTCTCGTTTATGGATGTGTATTCGGGATATAACCAAATCCCCATGTACCCACCGGACCAGGAAAAGACTTCGTTCTTAACGCCAAAGGTAAACTATTGCTACATTGTAATGCCTTTCGGCCTTAAGAACGCAGGAGCCACTTATCAAAGATTGATGAATAAAGTCTTCTCGGAGCACATCGGGAAAATCATGAAAGTTTATGTGGACGACATGCTAATTAAAACGAAAAGCAAACAGACACTGTTAACCGACCTAGCCCAAGTGTTCGACACCATCAGAAAACATGGTATGCGACTCAATCCAGCTAAATGCACCTTCGCGATAGAAGCAGGAAAATTCTTAGGCTTCATGCTCACACAACGGGGAATTGAAGCAAACCCAGATAAATGCCAGGCCATATTGAACATGAAGAGCCCAACCTGCATGAAAGAAGTACAGCAACTCAACGGGAGGCTGGCCGCCCTATCCCGATTCTTACCAGGAGTTGCAATAAGATCTCTCCCCTTCTATGCAACTTTAAGAAAAGGAAAACAGTTCGAATGGACGACAGAATGCGAACAAGCGTTCCAAGACTTTAAGAAGTTCTTAGGACAGCCACCTATCCTATCCCGACCTCAAGAGGGAGAACCACTCATACTATATCTTGTAGTAGGAGAAAAGGCAGTAGCATCAGCATTGATCCGAGAAAGCAAAAACGGGCAACAACCCATCTACTTCATTAGCAAAGCACTACAGGGATCCGAGCTGAACTATCAGAAAATAGAAAAATTTGCCTACACTCTCGTCTTAACATCTCGGTGACTCCGCCCCTACTTCCAGGCCCACATCATCAAAGTTCAAACTAATCAGCCCTTAAAAGGAATACTACAGAAAACGGATTTAGCCGGTAGAATTCTACAATGGGCAGTCGAGCTGTCAGAATTCGACCTCCAATATGAAGCTCGGACCGCCATCAAATCACAATACCTAGCCGATTTTATCACCGAGTTCACAGATGCCCTAGAGGCCCCCATAGAGTGGAATTTGTATGTGGATGGATCTTCAAACAAAACAGGAAGTGGCACAGGAGTGATAATAGAAAGCAACCAGGGAGCCCAAGTTGAGCTTTTCCTCAAGTTCGGATTCCCGGCTTCAAATAACCAGGTGGAATACGAAGCGTTGCTAGCTGGCTTGAAACTGGCTGAAGAAGTGGGAGCGCGAAAACTCAACATCTATAGTGATTCGTAAGTAGTCACATCACAGATAGCAGGGAGCTACCAAGCCAAAGATCCCATCATGAAAAGATACCTGGATAAAACCAAGCAACAGCTCGAACAATTCGGGGAATACAAGATCTGCCACATACCCCGCGAGCAAAATGCTCGAGCTGACGCACTCTCAAAGCTGGCTAGCACCAAACCAGGAGGCAATAATAGAAGCCTCATCCAGGAAATGCTACAGAACCCATCAATCATGGAAACAGAAAAAGTCCTAAACATAACAGGCCAGGACCAAGACTGGATGATCCCCATAATCAACTACCTCAAGTCAGGAACACTCCCCGCAGAAGAAAAGGAAGCAAAGAAGCTAAAAAGGGAAGCACAATACTACACTATTAAAAATAACACCTTGTACAAAAGAGGGATATCGGTGCCATTACTAAAGTGCGTGCTAACCTCCCACACCAGGGGAGTGCTAGAAGAGGTACACAGCGGCATCTGCGACAGTCATCTCGGAGCGAGGGCTCTTGCCAAAAAGATACTCCGGGCAGGATTTTACTGGCCAACTCTACAGAAAGAATCTACAGAGTTCGTAAAGACATGTCCACCATGTCAGAAGCATGCCAACTTCCACATTGCCCCACCAGAAGAACTCATCAGTGTAACCGCACCTTGGCCTTTTGCGAAGTGGGGACTCGACCTTCTCGGCCCCTTTCCCCAGGGATCGGGGCAAGTTAAATTCCTCATAGTAGGGGTAGATTACTTCACAAAGTGGATCGAGGCAGAACCCTTAGCCAACGCCACTGCCCAAAGAAGCCGGAAGTTTTTATACAGAAACATTGTCACAAGATTTGGGGTCCCATATTCAATAACCACAGACAATGGCACCCAATTCACAGATACCGGCTTCAGGAAACTAGTATCCGACTTGAATATAAAACACCAGTTTACCTCTGTCGAACACCCTCAAGCCAACGGACAGGCCGAAGCCGCCAATAAAGTCATATTAGCAGGGTTAAAACGACGACTACAAGATGCAAAGGGAGCTTGGGCAGAGGAGCTTCCACAAGTCCTATGGGCCTATCGAACGACGCCACATTCTACCACAAAGGAATCCCCATTTCGGTTAACATACGGAACGGAGGCAATGATTCCAGTAGAAATTGAGGAAGGATCGCACAGGGCAGTCCATTATAATGAGAGAGCAAACCCCCAACTTCAGAGGGAAGAACTCGACCTACTACCTGAGATCCAGGAAAGAGCTCGGATCAGGGAAGAAGCGCTAAAACATCGAATGGCATCCAGATATAACCAAAGGGTAGTACCAAGGAGTTTCGCTGAGAACGATCTCATCTTAATCCAAAACGACATAGGAACAACTCGACCCGGAGAAGGAAAACTGGCAGCCAATTGGAAAGGACCATACCGGGTCACAGAAGTACTCGGGAAGGGCTACTACAGAATATCCAAACTTGACGGACGGGAGCTTCCCAGATCATGGCACGCCTGCAACCTAAGAAGGTACTACAGTTAGAAAGGGTAAAGGATCTCACCAGTGGATGCGCTCTTTTTCCTGAAAAGGTTTTTTAATGAGGCACCAGGTCGAGACCCAGACCCAACTTAAGAGGATGAGAAAAATCCCACATGTATATATTTGCATTTTTCTTTGAATAAAATATTACCTAGGTATCTACAAAGATTTCAAGACGCATTATTCTGAAGCATTCATCGTCCGATTATAAAGCTACAGGTCGACAAAAAGTGAAAAACAATTTCACTGCACGACCACGATAAAGACAAATCGTCCAATAAAGGTGAAAACGCGATTCACCCAAAGGACGAGCTCGATATGCCAACCACTTTCTACAAATCGGCAAAAATGAACACAGAATAATGTAAGAAGTTATCGAAAGCAATCTAAAAAGAACCTGACGAGGTCTTACGGATAGCTAATATAAATAACTTAAAGAGACTGGCCGACATCAAAAAGTCGGACCAAGTCAACCCAAGTTATCAGCGAATCCCTGGAAAGAGGTCTGATCAACCCTATTAAAGAGGAATTGCTATAACTTAGAAGAGATCGACCTAACGAAGTCGGTTTCCTACAAAAACAAGTTATAAAAGTAATCCCTGAAAGAGACCTAACAAGGGTCCAAGAAAGAGGATTACGAAATAACTTAGAAGAGATCGACCTAACGAAGTCGGTTTCCTACAAAAACAAATTATAAAAGTAATCCCTGAAAGAGACCTAACAAGGGTCCAAGAAAGAGGATTACGAAATAACTTAGAAGAGATCGACCTAACGAAGTCGAGCTCCTACAAAAACAAGTTATAAAAGTAATCCCTGAAAGAGACCTAACAAGGGTCCAAGAAAGAGGATTACGAAATAACTTAGAAGAGATCGACCTAACGAAGTCGACCTCCTACAAAGACAAGTTATAAAAGTAATCCCTGAAAGAGACCTAACAAAGGTCCAAGAAAGAGGATTACGAAATAACTTAGAAGAAATCGACCCAACGAAGTCGATCCACTACAAAAATTCAGCAATCCCTGAAAGAGACCTCACGAAGGTCCAAGAAAGAGGATTACAAAAAGGAGTCTATCAGGGGACCAATGCAAAGAAGTCGGTCACAAAGCACTAAAAAACACATGCAAAGCAAGAAAACCAAATTGGACCCCTACGACTACAAAGAGTCAAAAACTCAAGAAGTTCAAATTGGGAGAGTTCAACATCAGCAGGTTTTATATAAAATTATAAAGGCCTCGAAGGATCACCAACACTTACTACCCAAAGGATAGCAAGCTACTTGTCTGTTTCTAAAAGTAATAAAAGTTGCTAGGAAAGCAACTAAGAAGAGTCAAACATCTAAATAAAGAGATCAAAAGGCCAAAAAATCGGGCCATCTACACAAAAGTTATAAAAAGTTCCCACAAAACGCCCACAAGCCGGGCCAACTACAAATCAACAGGCATCAGAAGTTTTCTCGGCACCATCAGAAGCTTTCTTCGCAGCATCAAGACCAGGGGAAGGAGGGCGAGCTTGAATCGGCACCGCATCAACAGTCCCATCCTCCTGATTCAGGATCTGGCAATCCAAGTAAGGCACAACAGGAGGAGCGGAAGAAGTCGGCGCCTTGGTGGAAGACACAAGGGGAGGAACAACTTCATCATCATCACCCTCATCATCAGGGACAATTTTGCCATCTCGGACAACATTATCCAAACTAAAAAGGGTGAGATCGGCCTCAGGAGCAATGATCCGGACTTGTTCTTTCAAGTTCTCGTAAGCAGCAGTTACGCTACCAACAAGATGACCCTGGAGGTCAGCATAATCCTCCCGGGCGTTGTCCAGCTCTTCCCTCAAGCGCCTCCCCTCCCTATAGGATGTCACATAGCTTTCCTTGTGCATCATGGCTGCATCCTCAGCCAACCTCAAGGAAGCAGCCAGCGACTCAGAGCTTGCCTTCTCATTCTCGAGGTCCTTCTCCAATTTGGCCACCTTCACCTCGAGCTCCTCCTTCAACCCCTTCATCCGGTCGAACTCTCGTTTTGCCTCCTCCATAAATGCCTTAGTAGCATGAAGAGGAAGGTTCTGGGCAGTTCGATGAATCGCAGCCGCCATATAGGCCATCCTCACATGATTCTGAGCCATAAACTCCAAATGATGAAGAGTGGACACATCATCCATGGGAATGGTACCATATGGCCTAATCTGTTGATCTATAAATTCAATAGCGTTGAAGTTAGGAGCATTGAGATCAAAGGGCTCGGAACTCTTTTGCTTTTTACTTGGAGGAACAATGGGTGGAACAGCAGAAGAAGAGAGGAGATCCACCAAACGGACCCGAGGTATCGGGATCGTCTTCTTCACCCCGGAAGAGCTCGGCACGGCCGGCTTCTCACGAGGCTGAGAAGACCCCTCCCCAGCAGCCCTGGCCGCAACATTCCTGGCAGCAGTCGCCTTCTGTGCCCTTTTAAAAGCTTTCATAGACTCATTGTTCTTCATTGCCTCTGCAAATAAAATAGAAGTCAAGTTACAAATCAAGCAAGTCAAAAATACAGCTACAAGCATCATAAGACAAACAGCAAAGGAAATACAAGATACCCAGTTCAGATTGAAGAAGAGAAAGGTTGGTTAGAAATTTCTTTGTGTCAAGATGGGGAGGCTGACCCCAACGCTCCTCTAAAACAGTCACAAAGGCTCGCTCAGCCTCATCCAACATGTCCCAAGAGTACCTAGAGACCCTAACATCCTTCTGCCACTCTAGGGGAAAGGCGGGCTCATCATTTTCATCCAAAAAAAAGGGCCGAGATCCTTCAACAGCTCGGACCTTGAAGAAATAGTTTTTAAAATCCCGAAATGATTCGTCAAACATGGAAAAAACTTTCTTTCCTTGGGTAGAACGGAAGGAGACCCAAGCTGACTTCTTTTTCACCACACCAGGCTTAGTCAAGACAAACAAATAGAAAAAGAGAGATTGGAAAGCAGGAATACCAAAACTGTTACACAACAATTGGAAGATTTTAATAAAACCCCAGGAGTTGGAGTGAAGTTGAGAAGGGGCAACATTACAAGACCATAACAGGTCGATTTCAAATGGAGTAAAGGGAAGAGTAACTCCGAGTTGACCAAAGAAAAAATCGTAAGCATAAAAGAAAGGGCGATCGTCAACAACTCGAGTCGAGAAACAGACTCTCTCGTCAGAGGAAGGAGGAACAAGCTCATAATTCTTCTCATCACCAGAGTTACTACAGACGCTGTGAAACTGCCTAAGCTGAGAACAAAACTCAGAATCAACCAGCGAGACACACATGAGGACCATGGAATCCACCCAATCGGCCATACCCGCAGGGACCTGAGAAGGCGTCGCTACGACGTTATTTCGGGAAGACATGAGGTCAACTAAGATCCTACAAAAGAAAAGAAGAGCGGATTACTCAAAAAACATCTCGGGCACGGGTCAAAACATCTCGATGGGCGGATAAACAAAAGGAAAACCCCAAGACTAAAGCCAAAAAGTCCTGGGGCATCCTTTGGAGGCAATAAAAAAGCAAGATTTCTAGGAAAAACCTGCACCCCAGTATCTCTCAAAACAAGGAAAGAAGACCTAAAGCAGCAAGCATTTCGTCCATCAAAGTTAAGAAACGCAAAGTCATCAAAGAAACTATCTTTCTACAGTCTACCAACGAAAGCACTGTTAACGTCAGCAATACCAAACAGAAAACCATCAAAAGCAAAGAAACAGCAAAGACGCAAACTTTTTCGAAATCAAGCAAAAAATCACCAGCAGAGAACAAGCACCAACATCAAACACTCCCAAAATCGTCAAAGGAGCAACCTTTTTCAGAGTCAAACAGAGGCATCATTCCAAAGCTTCAAATACAAAGCATTCACAAAACATGCAAAGTTCTTAAAGTATCAAGAAATAGAGGGAAAAACTACAAGACATACAATGATCAGCAAAAAAGACAGAAAAACCCAAACTTTCTCAAAACAGACACAAAAAATGGCATAGAGAAAGATAGAAAGAAAAATCGAACCTGGAGAAATAGAAGAAAGACTGTAAAAGAAAGCCGAAGAGCAGAAGCAAAACCACCCCCTCGAAGCAGAAATTACGAAGATAGAAGGAGAAATCTGGAAATCGCCCCTTTCCCACAGAAAGCAGTAACAGAACAGGCGTTGCAGGAGAAATTGCGAAAGAAACAGAAAATGAGATAGTAAAGGGAGAAGTTACGAAGAGGAGCGAAGAAGAGAAACCGTTTTTGATTAAGAATTTCAAAATAAAAAGAGAGAACGAGGGCAATTAATAACCAATTAATGAAGGCATTAAACCCTCTCACGTTCCCAAGAACAAAGCGATGGTATAAAAGCGCGCATTTTTAGAGGAAAACGTTCAACATTCAAAAGCTCTACGTAGAAAGGAATCGACAAAAGTGCTCGAGTTCGGCTTCGCTGTAAAGAAGTTCGAAGTCAAGAAACTCGACTTCAAAGCAGAAGACCGAGCTCAAGCAGGGGCACTGTTCATACCCAGGGTCGAGCTATCCGACCTGGGATGATCGACGACAAAGCGACCGACCTCTTCAGGTCAAGCGAATCGACTTCTTCTTAAAGAACTCGGCCAAGTTAACAGGAAAGCCCATAAAAGGGCCCAAGTAGAGGAACACGACCCAAGTCCAAAGGCCGTCCAAGCCTATCAGAGATAAGGGCGGTTCCCTTGAAGATAAGCTGACCTCAACTCAAAGATAAAGATAAGATAAGATAACTAACTTATCTTATCTAGAAAGGTCACTCTACAACTACTATAAATACACTGGAGCACCCAGGTATAACTCATACTCTGATTCTACATAGAACCTGTTTAATACCCATGCTAACTTAAGCATCGGAGTCTCTTGCAGGTACCCCCCACCCTTCGGTGATAAAGGATCAGCAGCACAACCAGTCCAACAAGTCGGACGCACCGGCTCCGGTCACCATTCACGAACCGGACACCTCAGGTTCCGACTAGCACATAAGATCTCGACCGAGATCGACCTACAAATTCAGGTAACCCTCGGAACAGGAGGAAAATGCATTTGAGGCATCTCCGGGATCTCATGGTGATGAACTTCCTGCGCCTCTTGAGCTCCATGAATGGGCTCTCTTGCTTGCTCCATCTTTTTCTTAGTGATGGGCTTCTCTTCCTTAATAGGAATGTCTCCTTCTATGAAAGCTCTAGCTGAGTAGCATAGATGGCAGATAAGATGAGGAAAAGCTAGCCTTGCCATGGGGGATGACTTTTCGGCTATTTTGTAGAGTTCATTAGAGATGACTTCATGAACTTCTATTTCCTCTCCAATCATGATGCTATGAATCATGATGGCCCAATCCACAGTAACTTCATATCGGTTGCTAGTGGGAATGATTGAGCATTGAATGAACTCCAACCATCCTCTAGCCACAGGCTTGAGGTCTAATCTTCTTAGTTGAACCGGCTTGCCTTTGGAGTCAATCTTCCATTGAGCTCCTTCCACACATATGTCCATAAGGACTTGCTCCAACCTTTGATTAAAGTTGACCCTTCTAGTGTAGGGGCGTTCATCTCCTTGCATCATGGGCAAGTTGAACGCCAACTTCACATTCTCCGGACTAAAATCTAAGTATTTCCCCCGAACCATTGTAACGTAGTTCTTTGGATCCGGGTTCTTACTTTGATCATGGTTCTTGGTGATCCATGCATTGGCATAGAACTCTTGAACCATTAGGATGCCGACTTGTTGGATGGGATTTGTTAGAACTTCCCAACCTCTTCTTTGAATTTCATATCGGATCTCCGGATACTCATTTCTTTTGAGTTTGAAAGGGACCTCGGGGATCACCTTCTTCTTGGCCACAACATCATAGAAGTGGTCTTGATGGGCTTTGGAGATGAACCTTTCCATCTCCCATGACTCGGAGGTGGAAGCTTTTGTCTTCCCTTTCCCCTTTCTAGAGGATTCTCCGGTCTTAGGTGCCATCAATGGTAATGGAAAAACAAAAAGCTTATGCTTTTACCACACCAAACTTAGAATATTGCTCGCCCTCGAGCAATAAAAGAAAGAATAGAGGAAGAAGAAGAAGAAAATATGGAGAAGAGGGGTGAAGTGTGTTTCGGCCAAGTAGAGAGGAGAGGGTTGTGTTGTGTGAAAATGAGGAAGAATGGAGGGCTATATATAGGGGAGGGAAGGGAGTTAAGGTTCGGCCATTTAGGGTGGGTTTGGGTGGGAAATTGGTTTTGAATTTTGAAGGTAGGTGGAGTTTATGAGGTAGGTTTGTGGGAAAGAGTGGATGGATATGAGTGGTGAAGAGGTGATGGGGAAGAGAGATTAAGGTGATTGGTGAAGGGTTTTTGGGGAAGGGTGTTTATGGGATTGTGTGAAAGAGAGGTGAGAAGAAGTGAGTGGAGGTAGGTGGGGATCCTGTGGGTCCACAGATCTTGAGATGATCCTGTGGGTCCACAGATCCTGAGATGATCCTGTGGGGTCCACAGATCCTGAGATGATCCTGTGGGGTCCACAGATCCTGAGGTGTTCAAGGATTTACACCCTTGCACCAAATTAGGCATGCAAAATGCCCTTGCACGCAACTCTGGGCGTTCAGCGCCAGGTTGGTGCCCATTTTGGGCGTTCAACGCCCATTTACTGGCCATTTCTGGCGTTGAACGCCAGAACCATGCTTGTTCTGGGCGTTCAGCGCCCAGATACTGCCCATTTTAGGCGTTCAGTGCCAGAACCATGCTCTGTTCTGGCGTTGAACGCCAGACAGATGCTTCCTCCAGGGTGTGATTTTTCTTCTGCTGTTTTTGATTCCGTTTTTAATTTTTTTGTTTATTTTGTGACTCCACATGATCATGAACCTATAAATACATATAACTAAGAAAAATATAGTTAGATAAATAAAAATTGGGTTGCTTCCCAACAAGCGCTTCTTTAATGTCAATAGCTTGACAGTGGGCTCTCATGGAGCCTCACAGATGTTCAAAGCATTGTTGAAACTCTCCAACACCAAACTTAGAGTTTGGATATGGGAGTTCAACACCAAACTTAGAGTTTGACTGTGGGGGCTTTGTTTGACTCTGCTTTGAGAGAAGCTTTTTATGCTTCCTCTCCATGGATGCAGAGAGAGAGATCCTTGAGTTGTAAACACAAGGTTGTCCTCGTTCAATTGAAGTATTAATTCTCCTCTGTCCACATCAATCACAGCTCTTGCTGTGGCTAGGAAAGGTCTTCCTAGGATGATGGATTCATCCTCATCCTTTCCAATATCCAGGACTATGAAATCAGCAGGGATGTAAAGGCCTTCAACCTTTACTAACACGTCCTCTACTTGTCCATAAGCCTATTTTCTTGAATTGTCTGCCATCTCTAATGAGATTTTAGCAGCTTGCACCCCATAGATTTCCAGTTTCTCTATTGCAGAGAGTGGCATGAGGTTTATTCCTGAACCAAGGTCACACAGAGCCTTAAAGATCATGGTGCCTATGGTACAAGGTATTATGAACTCTCCAGGATCCTGTTTCTTCTGAGGCAATGTCAGTTGATCCAGATCACTTAGTTCATTGGTGAACAAGGGAGGTTCATCTTCCCAAGTTTCAATACCAAATAATTTGGCATTCAGCTTCATGATTGCACCAAGAAACTTAGCAGTTTGCTCTTCAGTAACATCCTCATTCTCTTCAGAAGAGGAATACTCATCAGAGCTCATGAAGAGCATAAGGAGGTTCAATGGAATCTCTATGGTCTCTAGATGAGCCTCAGAGTCCTTTGGTTCCTCAGAGGGAAGCTCCTTATTAATCACTGGACGTCCCAGGAGGTCTTCCTCCTTGGGATTCACGTCCTCCTCTCCCTCATTGGGTTCGGCCATTTTGATTATGTCAATGGCCTTGCACTCTCCTTTTGGATTCTCTTCTGTATTGCTTGGGAGAGTACTAGGAGGGATTTCAGTGATCCTCTTACTCAGCTGGCCCACTTGTGCTTCCAAATTTCTAATGGAAGACCTTGTTTCATTCATGAAACTTACAGTGGCCTTGGACAGATCAGAGACTAAGTTTGCCAAATGAGAGGTATTTTGTTCAGAATTCTCTGTCTGTTACTGAGTGGATGATGGAAAAGGCTTGCTATTGCTAAACCTGTTTCTTCCACCATTATTAAAGCCTTGTTGAGGCCTTTGATCCTTCCATGAGAGATTTGGATGATTTCTCCATGATGGATTATAGGTGTTTCCATAAGGTTCACCCATGTAATTTACCTCTGCTATTGTAGGGTTTTCAGGATCATAAGCTTCTTCTTCAGAAGATGCCTCTTGAGTACTGTTGGATGCAGCTTGCATTCCATTCAGACTCTGAGAAATCATATTGACTTGCTTAGTCAATATTTTTGTTCTGAGCCAATATGGCATTCAGAGTATCAACTTCAAGAACTCCCTTCTTCATAGGCGTCCCATTACTGACAGGATTCCTCTCAGAAGTGTACATAAATTGGTTATTAGCAACCATGTCAATGAGTTCTTGAGCTTCTGCAGGCGTTTTCTTTAGGTGAATGGATCTACCTACAGAAGTATCCAATGACATCTTTGATATCTCAGATAAACCATCATAGAAGATATCCAAGATGGTCCATTCTGAAAGCATGTCAGAAGGACACTTTTTGGTCAGCTGCTTGTATCTTTCCCAAGCTTCATAGAGGGATTCACCTTCTTTCTGTCTGAGGTTTGAACATCCACTCTAATCTTGCTCAGCTTTTGAGGAGGAAAGAACTTGGCTAAGAAAGCCGTGACCAGCTTATCCCAAGAGTTCAGGCTGTCTCTGGGTTGAGAGTCCAACCAGATTCTAGCTCTGTCTCTTTCAGCAAATGGGAAAAGCATGAGCCTGTAGACTTCAGGATCTACTCCATTAGTCTTAACAGTATCACAGATCTGCAAGAATTTAGTTAAGAACTGAAAAGGATCTTCAGATGGAAGTCCATGAAACTTGCAGTTCTACTGCATCAGAGAAACTAATTGAGGTTTCAGCTCAAAGTTGTTTGCTCCAATGGCAGGAATGGAGATGCTTCTTCCATGTAATTTGGAATTAGGTGCAGTAAAGTCACTAAGCATTCTCCTTGCATTATTATTATTTTCGGCTGCCATCTCTTCTTCCTGTTCGAAAATTTCTGAAAGGTTATCTCTGGATTGTTGTATTTTAGCTTCTCTTAGTTTCCTTTTCAGAGTCCTTTCAGGTTCTGGATCTGCTTTCACAAGAATATTCTTGTCCTTGCTCCTGCTCATATGACAAGGAAGAGGGCACAGAAAAATAATAATAGGGATCCTTTTTACCACAATATAGAGGTTCCCTTATGTGAGTAGAAGAAAAGAAGAAGAAATTCGAACACAGATAGAAGAGGGGGTTCGAATTTGGTGAGTGATGTGAGGAAGAGATGTTAGTAGATGAATAAATAAATAGAATAAGATGAGAGAGAGAGAGAGAGGATTTTCGAAAATAATTTTTTTGAAAAAGGTTAGTGGTTTTTCGAAAATTAAAATGAAAAAATTAAAATTTTAGTTAATTAAAAAGAAATTTTTGAAAAAGGGGGAAGATATTTTCGAAAATTAGAGAGAGAGAGTTAGTTAGGTGGTTTTGAAAAAGATAAGAAACAAACAAAAAGTTAGTTAGTTAGTTGAAACAAATTTTGAAAAGATAAGGAGTTAGGAAGTTAGAGAAGATATTTTGAAATCAAGTTTTTGAAAAAGATAAGATAAGAAGATATTTTTGAAAAGATATAATTGAAATTAGTTTTGAAAAAGATTTGATTTTTAAAATCACAATTAATGACTTGATTCACAAGAAATCACAAGATATGATTCTAGAACTTAAAGTTTGAATCTTTCTTAACAAGCAAGTAATAAACTTGAAATTTTTGAATCAAAACATTAATTGGTGATGTTATTTTCGAAAATTTGATATAAAAATAAGAAAAATATTTTTGAAAAATGTTTTTAGAATTTTCGAAAATAACTAAGAAAGTTGAAAAAGATTTGATTTTTGAAAAAGATTTTGAAAAAGATAAGATTTTTAAATTGAAAATTTGATTTGACTCATAAAAACAACTGGATTTTAAAAATTTTTGAAAAAGTCAAATCTAATTTTCGAATTTATGAGAGCGAAAAAGGGACAGATATTTTTTTGATTTTTGAATTTTTAATGAAGAGAGAGAAAAACAAGACAAATGATGCAATGCATGAGAATTTTAGATCAAAACATGTGATGCATGCAAGAATGCTATGAATGTCAAGATAAACACCAAGAACACTATAAATGTTAAGATGAACACCAAGAACATATTTTAAAAAATTTTTTTATGCAAGGAAAACATGCAAGACACCAAACTTAGAATTCTTTAATGCTTAGACACTAAGAATTCAAGAATGCATATGAAAAACAAGAAAAGACACAAAACATGCAAATGCAAAGATCAAACAAGAAGACTTACCAAGAACAACTTGAAGATCATGAAGAACACTATGAATGCATGAAAATTTTCGAAAAATGCAAGATACACATGCAATTGACACCAAACTTATAACATGACTCAAGACTCAAACAAGAAACATGAAAAATATTTTTGATTTTTATGATTTTCTAATTTTTTTGTATTTTTTTCCATTCGAAAATTAGTGTGAAAAAGAAAAATAAGGATTCCAAAATTTTTAATATGAATTCCAGGAATCTTATGCTCTTTAATCTAAAGCTCCAGTCCAGGAATTAGACATGGCTCACTAGCCAGCCAAGCTTTCAATGAAAGCTCCGGTCCAAAACACTAGACATGGCCAATGGCCAGCCAAGCTTCAGCAAACATAGATACCTCTCATGTATACAACAGCTAATATTTCATCTAACTTCATCAACTTATGAGTGGAAGCCTCAGTCCAAAAGAATTTAGACATGGCTTTACAGCCAGCCAGGCTTCACATGCTTCATGAAACACTAGAATTCATTCTTTAAAAATTTTGAATAACAAATATATTTTTTTTAAAAAACATTTTTATTTTTTCGAAAACAAAAGAAAAATTTTTGAAAGATTTTTTTGAAAACTTTTTGGAAACAAAACAAAAAGAAAATTACCTAATCTGAGCAACAGGATGAACCGTCAGTTGTCCAAACTCGAACAATCCCCGGCAACGGCGCCAAAAAACTTGGTGCAGTAAAAATTGTGATTACACTTTGATTATGTAAAATTCATCGCTCTGGGTCATCCAGCAAGTGCACTGGGTCATCCAAGTAATACCTTACGTGAGTAAGGGTCGAATCCCACAGAGATTGTTGGTATGAAGCAAGCTATGGTCACCTTGTAAATCTCAGTCAGGCAGATATAAAGTAGTAATGGGGTTTTCAAAAATAATACTAAAATAAGGATAGAAATACTTATGTAATTCATTGGGTAGAATTTCAGATAAGCATGTAGAAATGCTTTCATTCCTCTGAACCTCTGCTTTCCTGCTATCTTCATCCAATCAATCTTACTCCTTTCTATGGCTAGCTTTATGTAAGGATGTCACCGGTGCCAATGGCTACTTTCGATCTCTCTCAGGAAAATGATCCAAATGCTCTGTCACAGCACGGCTAATCGTCTGGAGGCATCACCTTTGTCGTTGGTTGCATCCTATTCCTCCCTGTGAAAATGGTCCGATGCGCTGTCACTGCATGGCTAATCATCTGGAGGTTCTCGATCATACTGGAATAGGATTTACTATCCTTTTGCGTCTGTCACTACGCCCAGCACTCGCGAGTTTGAATCTCGTCATAGTCATTCAATCCCAGAATCCTACTCGGAATACCACGGACAAGGTTTAGACTTTCCGGATTCTCATGAATGCCGCCATCAATCTAGCTTACACCATGAAGATTCTGATTAAGAGATCTAAGAGATACTCATTCAGTCGAAGGTAGAACGGAAGTGGTTGTCAGGCACGCGTTCATAGGAAATGATGATGATTGTCACGTTCATCACATTCAGGTTGAAGAGCGAATGAATATCTTAGAAGCGAAATAAGATGAATTGAATAGAAAACAGTAGTACTTTGCATTAATTTTTGAGGAACAGCAGAGCTCCACACCTTAATCTATGGAGTGTAGAAACTCTACCATTAAAAATACATAAGTAAAAGGTCCAAGCATGGCCGAATGGCCAGCCCCTCTGATCTAAGAACCAGGCATCCAAAGATGATCCAAAGATCCAAAGATGATTTCAAAGATTCAAAGATGATTTCAAAGATTCAAAGATGTCTAATACAATAGTAAAAGGTCCTATTTATAATAAACTAGTCACTAGGGTTTACAGAAATAAGTAATTGATGCATAAATCCACTTCCGAGGCCCACTTGGTGTGTGCTTGGGCTGAGCTTGAGTGTTGCACGTGTAAAGGTCCTTCTTGGAGTTGAACGCCAGCATTTGTGCCAGTTTGGGCGTTCAACTCTGGTTTTGGATCCTTTTCTGGCGCTGGACGCCAGAATTGGGCAGAGAGCTGGCGTTGAACGCCAGTTTGCGTCATCTATTCTTGGCCAAAGTATGGACTATTATATATTGATGGAAAGCCCTGGATGTCTACTTTCCAACGCAATTGGAAGCGCGCCATTTCGAGTTCTGTAGCATCAGAAAATCTACTTTGAGTGCAGGGAGGTCAGAATCCAACAGCATCAGCAGTCCTTCTTCAACCTCTGAATCTGATTTTTGCTCAAGTCCCTCAATTTCAGCCAGAAAATACCTGAAATCACAGAAAAACACACAAACTCATAGTAAAGTCCAGAAATGTGAATTTAACATGAAAACTAATGAAAACATCCCTAAAAGTAACCAGATTCTACTAAAAACATACTAAAAACAATGTCAAAAAACGTATAAATTATCCGCTCATTAGATATTTAATTAGTTTTTTCCTTTGTAGAATAGGATAAATTGCATAGTAATAGGTTAGTTGCATGCATGTTCTACTTGATTGAAAAGACAATAAGTTTCTTCTAAGACCCTATCTTTAGAACAAAATTTCACTAATTTTAACCAAAACTCTTATGTTAAAACTGCTTGAAGTTGTATTTGGAACATGATTTTTGAGGCAAAGAACACACGACCTGTGAGATTTGAGCCCAAATGCATGGTTACATTATTTAATCATAATTATTTTATTCTTGTGTATTTACTTCTCTATGATTGTAATCTATATTTTGTTTCATCCTATATGTCCAATGTTTAATATATTTATATGTTTGCATATGATTGAGGCCATTATTTGTTTAAACTCACTTATCCAAATTAAGCCTACCCTCTCAATTACCTTTGTTAACCACTTTGAGCCTTTAAATCCCATTTGTTCTGTATTTTACCACATTACTAGCCTTAAGCGGAAAAACAGTTTTATACCCCAATTGAATCTTTGGTTAGCTTAAGATAGAATTGTGTGTGTTAATTAAGTATGGGAAATTGTGGGAACACAAGATAATAAGGGAATGTGTCATGATAATACAATGGGAATTTGGTTACCTACTTATGTGAAACTATAAGAATTAAAAATCTATGTGCATTGATTAGCTATGTTTATTTTTATGTTTATGTTGAAAAAAAAAAAGAAATCCAAAAATATCCAATAAACAAATAAGGGGATAAAATTACCCCAATGCTAAGTTAAGAATTCAAAGATCAATGCATGTATGATAAAATTAAAATAAAAAGTTGATACATGAGTATGGAATGTGAAAGAAAAATTTTGGGTAGCTTGGTGTGAATTTTAAGTTATATAGAATATATATATGTTGGGTTGAAGCTTGGGTTAACTAAAGATTCAATTTATAAGCTTACTTAGCCATATATGTATCCTTACCCTTACCTTGGCCCCATTACAACCTTGAAAAGACCTCATGATGTTTGCATTAATATATTAAATGTTGTTGATTGGTTAAGAGAAGAACAAAAAAATTAGAAAGCGTGATTAGAGAAGGATCGAGTGATTGCCCTATACACTAGAGAGATTAGAGTGTACATACATCATCAGTGAGGGTTCAATGCTTGAATTTCTATGTTCCCTACTTTCATGAGCTGCCTTCTTATATTTTTATCTGTTCTTACTGTATAGGAATTGAATTAGTGGAGTTTGAATTGTGATTGTCTTGAAGAGCCTATTTACTTTGATCTAGTAGACAAGAATCATATAGTTCCATTCATATATATAGGTTGCATTGTATTACATGAGTTCTACATGTTCCTACTCATTTATTTTATCTCCTTCAACTAAGCATGAGGACATGCTAATGTTTAAGTGTGGGGAGGTTGATAAACCACTATTTTATGGTTTATATTGTGCTTAATTGTATGGTTTTATCAATTCTTTACCCACTTATTCATATGATTGGCATGCATTTATATTTCCTTCTTGAAATTATTACATGATTGAATACCTGCTTCCTAAAGACTTTTAATTATGTATTTTAATTCTCCTTTATCCCATTCGATGCCGTGATCTGTGTGTTAAGTGTTTCATAGGGGTGGCAGTAGTACCCGAACCCGCGGGTACCCGCCCCGCCCCTACCCGGTCGGGGCGGGTTATTACCCGCCGCGGGTTCACTAGCGGGGCAGGGCGGGGTCGGGGTTAGGGTGAACCCGCCCCTACCCGCCCCGGAGTATATATTATATATAATAATACAAAATAAAATATATAATATAAATATATAAAAACTAATAAATATTATTAAATATAAAAAATATATAAACAAATTGTGTGGAGACAGTGGAGTGTGAGTGTGCGCTTCACTCTCAGATGCAAAAACCCTAACACTATTCTTCTCTAGTTCTCATCTCCATATTCCAGAAACCAATGAGAGGCTGAGGCTGAGAGCAATAGCCAATAGAGCATCGAGCTTCTTGCCTTCCTCTTCTCCATGTCTCCAACACCTACTCAGTGGCTGTCGTCGTTCTTGCCTTCGTCCTCCGTCCGAGAGCAGCTGAGCAGCGCTTCCCCGCCAACGTCCTCTGTCCGAGTGTAGAACCAAGCCTTCGTCCTCTGTCCTCTGTCCTTCGTCGCCGTGAGTTTGTCGCCATACCCTCCGTCTGAGAGCAGCTGAGCAGAGCTTCGCCTCCGTCATCTTCCGTCCGAGCGAAGAACTTAACCGACGTCCTCCGTCCTTCGTCGTCGTGAGTCTGTCGCCTACCCTGTGAGTCCGCTGCGAATCACTTCTTTTTTTGGTAATTTTTATTTAGGGTTTGCAATGTTCCCTAATCCCTAATTTTAATTTGAGTTACAGTTTTGTCCTAATTTTTATTTGAGCATGGATTTGTTGCTGCATGCAATTCTATTTGTATGAAAACCTGTTCAGATTAATTTGACAAAAATGGTTGAATCTTGCTTATTTCGCCACTGTATTTTTCTCTTGAATATTATTATTTATTTATTTTTATATATAAGATTCAATTATAAGAATAAAGATTATAGGAGAGTAAACAAAGTGATGTTCCTGTTATTCATTTCATCGTTAGGCTTCGGAGAACATTGGCAACATAATGAGATTTGTGATGTGCTAATTATGCTTTTGCTTCTCCTTTCTTAGTTTATATGAGACTTCAAAAAGATCGAGCTTTTGTTTGTTTCATCATGTCACAGTCATCTTTAAGGTCTCATTTATGATTTTGTGTGGAAGATTTCTATTTTTTGGGGTACTGTATTGTTGAATGTACTAGAGTAAATTATTTATTTTAATTATAAAGATTCAATCATTTATTTTAGATTATAGTAGAGTAAATTTGATTTTAGATATATATTTTGTGGCACTAATCATGTATTAAATTGGAAAATTAAAACAAGAGAGAAAAATAATTGAAAAATGTGTTTTGTGATTTGTCAAGTTTGCAGTTTGAAAAGATGCTGTCATTAGCTCAATGCACTGAACAAATATCTTTGGAAATGCCAATAAAATCCAATAACTTTGGATTGAAATATCATGGATATTTTGGTTTCGGAGAAAGAAAGAAACACTTAACAGATGTTGAAGCTTTTTAACTGCATTCCGTATCCTTCTATTTCTCTTGAAAGTATTGTCCAATTTTTACTATGACAAAGTGATAACTGAGTTTCTCTTTTCCTTGTCCTTGTTCCCTTGTTATGATAGATGGTGACTGAACTTAAGTGATAATTACTGGTTCTTACCTGTAATTATATGAGGATTGTTAAGATAAAAATTGACCAAACAGGTTGTCAAGGGATTACCTTATGTAAATGTTATGTGAGTACCACCATGTAATTACAAAATTATTATTTTTGTATTATTATTTTGTTATGCTTTGTCAACCCCTTTTCTTAATGGAATGTATTGAACTTAGATTCGAAGAAATATTTGTGCCCAAGTCTAACACTCTGCATACTCGTCAAATGTTGACGTTGTTTTATAAATCATCCTAAGTGACAACCATGCATGAATTCACATGAGTATATGCTTTTAATTGAACATCTTTATTCTTTTAATCTTCATTTATGTTAATTTTTTATATAGTACCAATTAATTTGTTAATTGTTATCTCTTTTTATTTTCAGGTTTAAATCTTGATTTGCAAACTTTTAATGATGATGATGATGTTGAAAGTGATCAAGAATAAGGATTGAAGATTCTTTTATATCTAATATTGTAATTTCTTTATAATGGTGTTAAATTTGTAGTGATCTAATACTAACTTTTTTTTTTAATTTCAAATTATTTGAGCTAATGACATTGTATGAATTTTATGTTTGTATTTTAATTTATCTATAAATTTTAAGTTTTTGTCTTAATTTATATATGAATATGTAAAAATTAAAATATTTAATTTTTATAGGGGCGGGTAGGGGTGGGGCGGGAACCCGCAGGGGCGGGTTCGGGTACTGCAGTTTACTACCCGCGGGTAGTGACGGGGCGGGTAGTACATGAATAACAGGACGGCGGGGCGGGGTCGGGTAGGGCAAAAACCCGCCCCTACCCGCCCCACTGCCACCCCTAGTGTTTCAGGCTTTATAGGGCATGAATGACTTGGAGATTGGAAAGGAAGCTTGCAAAAATGGAAGGAACACAAGAAATTGAAGAGATGACCAGCGAGAAGTGACGCGGACGCATGGCTCACGCGACCGCGCGACATAGAGGAAATCGCAGTGACGCAGACTCTTGGCTCACGTGAACGCGCGGATTGGAACTGCACAAGTGACACGAAGGCATGGACGACGTGCACGCATGGCAAGGCAAAACGTCGAATGACGCGTCCGCATGAATGATGCGATCGCGTGACATGCGCGATCTATAGAATTCGCTGGGGGCGATTTTGGGCCCTGTTTTGACCTAATTTTTGGCCCAGAAGAGCAGACTAGAGCCAAGGAACATGCAGAAACGAAAACAATGATTCATTACAGAGAATTCTCAGTTTTAGATCTAGTTTTTACTCCTCCTCTAGGTTTTCTCTCTACACATTCATAGTTCTTAGGATTTTATTTCTATTGCTTTTTACATTGGGATATTAAGAAGAGTTATTACCTCAGCAAGACTTCTTCATTCTAGTTTGTTTTCTTTACCTGTCTCTTACTCTTCCATGTCCTTTATTTACTCAGAGTTACTATTGGATTATTTTTAGGATTTATTAATAAAAGAAATATTTTTATTTTTAATTGATCCCTTTGATTATTACTTATCATGTCTTTCTTTAATTCCCTTTCCTATGTTATGAATTCTACATTCAGAGTGAGCGAGTAGTTCCATAACTTGGATGGGAGTTGATTGAAAGGAAGACCTTGACTTGGGATGCTTAAAAGAAAAATTGTAATTGGGTTTATTGTTAGATTGCTCTCTAGTCACTGACACCAATCCTTCCAAGTAAGCGGATTGGGATTTGTGAATAGAAATAGCTTTCCAACTTGCTTGAATTTCCCTTACCTAGTAAGGGATAACTAACCAGAACAACCCTCAATTATCAATTAATCTTGAGAGCACTCCAACAAGAATAGGGCTTCCAACTAATCTACTCCCAGCCAAGGCTTTTATTTAAAATTACATAATTTCTCTAATTTAATTTCCTGTTATTCAACTCAAACCATTTTTTGAAAACATCTGATTAATAAAATAGCACACTTTTCTGCAACTCGTTGGGAGACGACCTGGGACTCATACTCCGAGTATTTTAATTTAAATTTTGTGACAACCTTCTAAATTGATAAATGGATTTCTGGTTGGTTAAGAACTGTGCTTGCAACGTATTCCTTATATTAATTTCTTAACTTGCCAATTTCCGCCACCTCACACACTCTCAAGGTGGCAAAAGAGTTGGAGACAAACTCAAAGAGAAGCAAAGAGGATTTGCAACCCTGACCTCTTTACACTCAAACAAAAAGAACTCGAGTTACAAAGCTCCAAATGAGGTGATCTTAGTGCCATTGGAAAGTAGACTTCCAGAGCTTTACAACTATATATAACACTCTATAGTGGACACTAGATTTGAGGGTGCAAATCGTTGTTCTTTCAGCACTACGTACTCGGCGTGGCACACCAAAACCTGCGCGTGGCACGCTGGGCCAAAATTCCAGCAAGCCTGCGAGACTGACCTCTTCACCTTCAAAAGATCATAATTTGGGCTAGAAAAATCCAAATGACATGCTTCCAGCGGCGTTGGAAAGCTGAGATCCAGAGCTCTCTAATGATATAAAAAAGTTTATAGTGGCCATTTAATTTGGGGACCCAAACAGATCAATACTTCAGCGTGCAAGGTTTTCCAAACCTTTCAAAAGCCCAAAATGCCACTTCAATGACACTCCACATTGGGCCACTTCTAATACTCCAATTCCTTCATTTATTCTTCAATATTTCAAGCTTCATTTACAAGCCCAAGTCAAGCCACGATTAATAATCAATCAAGGCCACAAGAATCATCTAAAAGTAATTAGGAAATTTGCATTTGATTGTAATTTCATTTGAATTTCTAATTTAGGTAGCTTATAAATAGGACCTTAGATTCATCAATTCACACACACCATGGAGGGGTGGAGGTGACTCCACTCCCCTTTCACTCTCATTCTCTTCTCTTCTTCCATTTCTTTCATAGACACTTTTGTAAATATTTTGCTATGAGTTTCTAATTTCCAACATTGGGAAAGAGAGCTCTATTGCTATTTGATGGATTAATTTGTTTTTATTCTTCTTCTTCTCTTTATCCCTCTTTAATTTACTTGAAGGATTTTTGTTCTTCATACTTAGCATTCAATTATCTTGGAAAAGAGATTGAATGCAATTGGGTTTTATGGGAACCTTGGAAGAAGAAACATAAAATCATGCTTGAAAATCCTTCTCACACTTGAGTAGATTTGGGTTTTGGTGTTTGGATATGGTGACATATAATCCTCCCTCTACTTGGATCTATGAGGATGTGAGGTATAATTAGGGACCATTCTTCATCTCTTCTCATGAGTAATTAGACCAAGGAATTGGCTATTGATCAATATTTGAGAGATTGAATTACCAAGGAATTGGGATTCAATCAATCATAATTGGCAAGAGGTCAATGAGTTGCATGATTGAAGATGAGATGAAAACTATTGATCCTAATAATGCAATATCTCTTGATCATTTCATTCTTAATTCTTGTTATTTACTTTTTGTCTTTAATTCTTATTATTTACTTATGCACATTTATGGCTTTATTTACTTTTGCACATTTGTGCCTTCCAAGTGTTTGTAGAAATGCTTCACTTGGTTTTACTTTCTAGTCATTTACTTTCTTGCACTTTACTTTCTTGTACTTTCCATTCCTTGCAATTTACATTCTTGTACTTTAATTTTTAGCACTTTAATTTCTTGTCATTTACTTTCCTTGCACTTTATTGCTTTCCTTTACTTTTATGTCATTTACATTTCCTTGTGCTTATCACTCAAAATTGAATCGTCTAACTAGAATAATTAATCAACCATTGCTTGCTTTAATCCGTTAATCCTCGTGGGATCGACCTCACTCTTTGTGAGTTTTATTACTTGATACGACCCGATGCACTTGCCGGTAGTTAAAACAGAAGAAATAATTTTTCCGTATCAGTCCTCCATCAGAAATTTGGAGGTGCAGGTTGGTTGATGAGAGATATTTGTCGGTAAAGAATTTCTCAATGAAATATTTACATTGCAAGTATAGTTCTAAACCAATAATGAATCCTCACATCAAATTTAATATGGTTGTTACTAGTTCAACCCCAATAAAATAACTGAGAGTATTAATCTCGGGTCGTTCTCCTTAGGAATTACAATGAAGTGCTTTGTTATTGCTATGAAGGAATGTTTTGGGGTTTTTGTAATAAGAGACAAGGAATGTAAATAACAAGACAAATAAGCTATTAACTAAGGAAGCTCCTGGCAAGGAATGAAAACTAGAAGTCCTATGCTCATTATCATCATCAATTGTGATATAACGGTTGTCCATTGCTCCCACTTAGTTAACCTCTAACTAGGAAGGAAAGTCAAGTGGATAGAATTGGCTTTTATCCACAAGTCCTAGTCAAATCATAATGAAAGACTAGCTTTAGTGGCATTCAAGTCAATGAGCAACTTCCAATTGTCAATCAACAAAAGAATTTGATAACTCAAGAGTCTCCAATTACTCAACCCAGGTCAAGAGGAGAAAAATCTATCTCATGACTAAAAGAAACATTTCAGCAAACACATAAAGGGCAATAAATGTAAACATCATAAATTGCAAGAATTAAAGGAAGCAATAACTAATCAAAGCAAGAAATCAATAATAGAAACTAAGGCAAATGTAAAAAGACATGAAAACATAAATTGCATTAAAAGGAAATGAAAATCAACAAAAGAGTACATGAACTAAAATTAACAAAATAAAGGAATTAACAAGAGAAGTAAAGCACTAGAATAAATACAAGTAAAAGGAAAATTTGATTGAAGAAGGAATAAGATCTAGATCTAAAGGGAAGAAAACTAAGAACCCTAATCTACAGAGAGGAGAGAGTCTCTCTCTCTAGAATTCTACATCTAAACTAAACTAAAGTGTATGAATGGTGATCCCCCCATCCTCCTTCACTCCCAGACTCTTATCTCCATATTGGGCTCGAAACTAGGTGAAAAGGCAGCTCAAAAATCACCCCCAGCGATTTCTCTTTAGTGAGGCACGTGCCGCTCGTCACGCGTACGCATCAGCCACGTGTACGTATCACTTTGAAGATGCATTGGTCACGCTTACGCGTCATGTCACGCGTACGCGTCGCTTGGAGTATCGCGCGGTCACGCGCTCGCGTCGTCCATGCGTGTGTGTCGGCGTCAGCTTCTTAAATCTTCATTTTCTTGTGTTCCTTCCACTTTTGCATGCTTCCTTTCCATCCTCTAAGCCATTCCTATCCTATAAACTTTGAAATCACTTAACAAATACATCACGGTATCGAATGGTAATAAGAGAGGATTAAAATTAGTGATTTTAAGGCCTTTTAAGCATGTTTTCATTTATAGCACAAAATTAGGAAGGAATCTTAAAACCATGAAAATTGTACGAATAAGTGTGAGAATAGTTGACAAAATCCACTAAATTAAGCACAAAATAAACCCTAAAAATGGGGTTTATCATTGGTCAAGTAACTAAGAGAATCCCTGAGACTCCTCCTAACACTCTTCCTAGTAACACTAAAGTAAACCCAAGAGAAGAGTGCAAGGCCATCACTACTGAAGCTGAGGCCAAATCTGAAGGGAGTAATCTGGTGTTGAACGCCAATGATAAGATCCCTAATGGGCGTTCAACGACCAATGATATGCCATTCTTGGCGTTGAACGCCCAGTGAGGACGCGTTGAACGCCAGTCAGAAAGTCCTCACTGGGCGTTCAACGCCCAATGCTACCCCTTTAATGGCATTGAATGCCAGTAAGGAAGACCTTACTTGGCGTTCAATGCCCAAAATGTAGAGAAGCCGGTGTTGAACACCAGTAAAGATGTCCCCACTGAGTGTTCAACACCCAAAAAGCCACAAGAGATGGCATTGAACGCCAGTAAAGGTGTTCCTACTGAGATTTCAACGCCCCCTAATGAAGCCCATATCCAAGAATTAAAGGGAGCCAAGGCTTATGTAGAGACCATGGAGGTCCCCTTGCATGCACTCTTGCAATGCATGAGTTCTGATGAATACTCATCCTCTAATGAGGATGAGGAAACTAGGAAAGAGCAAGTTGCTCGGTACCTAGGAGCTCTCATGAAGCTAAATGCCAAGTTATTTAGAGTAAAGACATTGGAGAAAGAACCTCTAGTGCTTACCAAAGAGCTCAATGCTTTGGTTCAACACAAGTTGCCTCAAAAGCTTCCGGATCCCAGATGCTTCCTAATTCCTTGCACCATTGGCACCATGACCTTTGAAAAGGCTCTGTGTGACCTAGGGTCAAGTATAAACCTCATGCCACTCTCTGTTATGGAGAAGTTGGGAATCTTTGAGGTACAAGCTGTAAATATCTCACTAGAGATGGCAGACAAGTCAATGAAAAGAGCATATGGCCTAGTAGAGGATATCTTAGTAAAGGTTAAAGAACTTTATATCCCTGCAAACTTCATAATCTTAGATACTGGGGAAGGTGAGGATGAGTCCGTCATCCTTGGAAGACCTTTCCTAGTCACTGCCAATGCTATCATTGATGTAGCAAAGGGAGAACTGATTTTACAACTAGGTGAGAAGCACATCTTGTTTAAGATGCCTCACCCCAACTCTCCCTCTGAGAAAAGAGAGATAACTGTGCAACACCTAGTGTTCCAACCATCTCTTTTAGTTCAGTACTTTACTAAGCCCCGAGACACCAATTCTAAGTTTGGTGTTGGGCAGGCAGCAACCAGCACTGAGAACAAAGGTACTAAGAAGAAAGTACTTAAAGGCTGGAGGGACAAAAAGATTCCCACAGAAGGCCTCAAACCTGGCATGAGAATTGTCTTTAGCAAAAAACCTGTCATACCACATACAGTGAGTCGTATCCTATCTCTAGAGCAGGTGGAGCTCATTCATGAAAAGATAGGAAGAAAGTTCACTGTAAGGGGCAAAATTCTGAGCCCATATCTATCTCTGTGAGGAGCTAACCGTCAAGCTAGTAACGTTGAAGAAGCGCTTGTTGGGAGGCAACCCAACCATATTTAGTTATTTATATTTCTTTTAAAGTTTATTTTACATGATTAATTCCATGAGTTTATGTTTTCTTTAGTTGTTTCTTTAGGTTCATGATCACATGCATTAGTCAGAAAAGAGATAGGAAGGTTCAGAGATGGAAATAGAATACTTTGGAATAAGTATCTTGGTGACAAGGAAGGCAGAGTGGGTGTTCAACGCCCACCAAAAGTAGGCAAACTGGCGTTGAATGCCACACAGGGTGTCCCTGATGGTCGTTCAATGCCCAAGAAGACCAGAGAGTTGGCACTGAACGCCAACATGGAACAGAGGCTGGACGTTCAATGCCCAAAATAAGTAGAAGACCTGGCATTGAACGCCAGGAAAGAGGTCCCTCCTAGGTGTCCAAACGCCCTGAATGGAGCAGGAAGCTAGCATTGAACGCCAGCTATGGAGCATGAGTTGGGCATTCAACACCCATAATGGGGGCAGGGAATTTGAATTCCCTAGCCTCTCAAGACCAGTGGGTCCCACAGCATCTTCACCTACCCTACCTTCTTCTCTCTTCTTTTCACACTTCCCCACACACTCTTTCCTATAAACCTTCAACCAATCATATCCATACCTCTTCCACAAAACCATCATAACTCCCACTAACCCCCACCCACTAAAATTCAAACTTTCCCACCCATACCCCCCCATTCACGAAACCCTACCCACAACCTCCCTATAAATACCCCCCTCATACCACTTATCCCACACACTACTCATACACCTTCAACCCTCCCTTGGCCAAATTGCTCTTCTCCTTCTATCTCCATCTATTTTCTTCTTCTTCTACTCCATTCTTCTCTTTTGTTTATTCTTGCTCGAGGATGAGCAAAGCTTTTAAGTTTGGTGTTGGAAAAATCTTGCTTTTTCCTTTCTATTTCCACTTATGGCACCCAAGGTCGGTGAACCCTCTAGAAAGAGGAAATGAAAGGTTGTAGCTGCCACCTCTAAATCTTGGGAGATGGAGAAATTCATCACCAATGCTCATCAAGACCACTTCTATGAAGTAGTGGCAAAGAAAAAGGTGATCATTGAGGTCCCTTTTAGGCTAAAAAAGAACGAGTACCCAGATATCCGAAAAGAAATTCGAAGAAGAGGTTGGAAAATCCTAACAAAAATCAATCCAAGAGGTTGGGACCTTAATGGTGCAAGAGTTCTATGCGAATGCATGGGTCACGAAAAAACTATAACATCAGTGTGAACCCTCATCCTAAAAATTGGAGCACCATGGTCCGAGGAAGAATCTTAGACTTTAGTCCGGAAAGTGTGAGGTTGGCGTTCAACTTGCCTTTGATGCAAGGAGACCTACTTTCTTATATTAGAAGAGTCAATTTTGATCAAATGCTGGATTAAGTGCTCTCAGATATCTGTGTGGAAGGAGCACAGTCGAGAAAGGATTCCTAATGCAAGCCTATCCAACTAGAAAGGCTTGACCTCAAGCTCATAGCTAGAGGATAGTCGAAATTTATCCAATGCTCTATCATCCCTACAAGCAACCAGTCCGAGTTGACCATAGACTGAGCCATCATGATCCATTGCATCATACTCGGAGATGAGGTGGAAGTACATGAGGTGATACCTCAAGAGTTGTACAAAGTGGCAGACAAGCCCTCCACCCAAGCAAGGTTAGATTTCCCTCATCTCATTTGTCACCTATGCAATTCAGCTAGAATTGTCGTAGAAGGTGACAGTCTAATTGAGGAGGACAAGCCTATCACTAAAAGAAGGATGGAGCATACTAGAGAGTCGGCACATGAACCACAACATGAGAATGTGGAGCCGCCTCAACATGAGATCCCTAGGATATCTCAAGAGATGTATTTTCCTCCTCAAAGCTATTGGGATCAATGGCATACTTCTATGGGAGAATTAAGCTCTAACATGAATCAGCTGATGATGGAGCATCAAGAGCATTCCACCATCCTAAGTGAAATTAGAGAAGATCAAAGAGCTATAAGGGAAGAACAACAGAGCCAAGGCGTGACATTGAAGATATCAAGCACTCTATTGGATTCTCTGGAGGAAGTGGTAGACGCTGTCAATAAAGGTGGTCCCGTTCTATCACCCTTTGCTTTTATGTCATTTTTCTATTTCCATTATGTTTTGTTGTTTGTTCTCGTGTTCTTATTGCATGATTATTTCTATCTATGTCTTAAAGTTATAAAATATTCCATATATCTCTCATCTTACATAAAAGAAAATCTCATTTGAAAAAGAAAAATTATGATGCATGAATCTTCGAGTTTATCTTGAGAATAATCAATTATTTTGATGTGGTGGCATTGTTTTTGTTTTCTGAATGTATGAATGAACCGTGCATATTTGAAATTGGAATTAAGAATGTTGGCTCTTGAAAGAATAATGAAATAGGAGAAGTATTATTGGTAATCTGATAAAGCAAAAGAAATTGATTATTGAAGCAAGAAAAAGTAGCAAAAAGCAAGATGCAATAAAAAATAAAAACAAATGCATGCAAAAAAAATAATAGAAAAAGAAAGAAGCAATAGATAAAGCCAATAGCTCTTTAAACCAAAAGGCAAGAGCAAAAAGGTAGACTATTTGGTAGGTGAGCAAAATGAAACGATGGCCTCAATCATTTAAATGCATTCATACACAAAATAATGGACATAAAGAATCAAACAAATCAAAGATTACAATCATAGAAAAAGAATAATACACACAAGAATGGAAATAAGTGGTTATATGATGTAACCACACAATTAGGCTTAAAACTCACATGCTTATGTGTTCTTAGCTCAAAAACCATGTTCTACAATGTATATAATTCAAGCAAGCTTTAAAAAAAATTTTACTCAAATCAATTGGGGTGCCCTATAGATAAAATCCTTGAAAAATTTTATTATTTTAACTAAGCTTATTATATATATGCAAAATAAGAAAATGCATCTAAAAATTCTAAAAGACCTAAAAATGAAATGCCAAAGTGTTGGGATTAGAAATTTTGTCACCCAAAAATGGCCGATCGGTCAAACGACCTCCCCATACTTAAAAGTTTGCACCGTCCTCTGTGCATTCAAAGATGAGCAAAGGGGGTATGACGACATTTCGGATTGCCACCTTCAGCTGGTGGGTCAACCGGTGTTGCGTGTTCTTCCTTCCGCTTCCGTTTTTGCTTATGATGACTCACCCATGAAAAATAGAAAATAGTAGAGTAAGATGAGAAAATGCAAAAGCAAGGAAGCCTAAATTGTTGGGATGAGGTGATGATCACTAGAATGGAGTGAGTGAATTAATATGACATTAAGGAAGAATAGTATGTGAGTTCTAAGTTTGCGCGCGGTATAGAACACACACTAGCATTTAAAGCTATGTCACAACCACACAAAAGAAGCATATACTTCACTCATTTTAGTGTGCTTGAGATGCTTTAAAGAAAATTGTAAGATAAGATAAACAAACAAGTAATAAAGAAGCAAGAAAGCATTCAAGCAAGAATCAAGCAATTGTGAAATGGATGATGAATGGACATTGATTGATGTGCAAGGAACTTAATGAACAAAATGAAATATAGAACACACACATCAAACAATGACACCTATTGAAGTTTGTTTGCAACCCTAAGTGACATAAAGGTGGACCACATGGGTGTTATAGAACTTAGGACAAAGAAGATAGAAGCGAAAACCAATCACATAGCAAGCATGGTCCACAAAGCTTGAAAAGCTCAAAAATATGTCACTAGGTAAGCTTTCGATCCGATTCCACAATTCCAAAACCTCAATGCATGAAATAGGTGATGTGAATAAGGATTAATCAACAACAAGCATCACCTAAAAAAAATACATTGATAACACACTATTGCCTATTCATAATGAAATGCTTTAAATCACATGATGGCCAAAACATGCAATTCAAAAGATTTAGAAAGCTTGAAGGCAATGTCATATGTACTTGGTATTAAAAAAGGTTAAGCATGAAAAATTCAAAACGAAGTCACAAATTGTAACCTCAATAAAGAAATCCAACAATGACTATAAAAAATAATTATGCGAAAATAGCATCAAGTTAATAATAAGCAGCAATAAACAGCAAACACAATTAATAATCCAACACTCATCATGAAAAACAGAGGATTATATGGAAATTAAACTAACTAAATAACTAACAAACTAACCAACTAAAAAAAGATGGTGATAGATGGTGATTGGTAGTGTTTAATGATGGTTGAAGGAGGAAAAGAAAAGAAGAGAAGAGAGAAGAAGGAAAGAAATGGAAAGAGGAGAAGAAAAGAAAGTGGGTGAAACAGGACAATGGGTCACGCGTACGCGTCAGGTCACACGTACGCGTGTATGGAAGAAATGAGATGCGACGCGTATGCATCGTGAACGCGCACGCGTGATAGTGTAGAGAGAAAGATGATGCGTACGCGTGGGTCTCACGTACACGCGGGTCAAAATTTTGCTAGCGGCACAACTTCAACACACTACCCGTGCAACTCTCTGGTTTTTGTACTGGACCTGAAAAATTTAGGGGGTCACGCGTTCGCGTGGGCGAGGCGTATGCGTGAGGGGTTGGAAACTTGGGGGTGACACATACGCATGGGTGATGCGTACCCGTAGCTGGGTGCTCTGTTTTTCAAAATTTTCAAGTTCTAGCACCAAACCAAGCATTTCCAACCTCCAAACAGCTACCAAAATACCATAAAACCTTATTTACATACTAGACTCCCAAATAAACTCAACAAACTAAACTAAACATGAAATTAAACTTATTTTACCAATATTTACAAAAGAGGAAAATGAAAAGATGTTACCATGGTGGGGTGTCTCCCACCTAGTACTTTTATTTATTGTCCTTAAGTTGGACTTATGGGGAGCTCTAATCAAGGAGGCTTGTGCTTGAATTCATCCTTGAACTTCTACTAATGCTTGGTCTTCTATTGTGCTCCAAGATTCTCAATCAATTGCACCAAGTCTTGATGGAGTTCTTCACAACCTTGGAGCTCCCAAAATTGGTCCACATCTTGTAATCGGAGGTCCCAAACCTTGTTTTCACACCCGTCTTCAAGTTGTTCATGGTAATTCCCTTCGGGTGGTAGGCAAGCCGAATTCTCAATTAGACACCAAAATTTCCTCCTAGACCCATCCATTTGGGCCCTAGTCCAACCTTTGCATCCAATCCTTAAAGCTTCAACCATAATGAGCCTAGATTTACAACGCCAACCACTAAACATCCTTCTCTTATGCTTCATTCCACAAAGTGCCCTAAGTTGGCCATCCTTTTCAAGCAAACCAAATTCAAGTGGGATAATAAAGCTAAGAGTTATAAGTTTTACCCAGTCAAATGAAGGATTAGATGGTAACTTAGGTGGAGGAGTTTCCAATAATAATCTTGACAAGGCGAATTCCACTCCCATCCATCCTCTTCTAGGGGCTTCCACCATATGACAAGGTTCTTCAAGCTCTACCTCTTACCAGGCTTCCTCAAGTTCAAATGCTTCATCCCCAATTTCTTATAGCTCTTCCCCATCACTCAAGTCATAAATAAGAGGTTGAGTGAAATCTACCTCAACATCAATTCCAAATCCAATGGGGAAGGACTCATCAATCTCAAAAGGATCATATGTTGATGCGGAATCATCATAGATAGGAGGACTTGTTGCTTGTACCATTTCTTCCAATTCTTCACTCACAATATGCCTTGGAGGTTGTGCACTATCCTTCTTAACATCACTTTTAAACTCCATAGAAGAAGGTTCTTCTACTTGAGATTCCTCTTTGCGTTCAACATCTCCTAAATCTTCAACCACTTCTTTCGTTTCAATTACCTCTACCTCCTCCTCTTCTTGCACTTCTTGCTTCAACTCCTCTTCTTCACTTTAAAGCTCCAAATTCTCCTTCTCATTGTGCTCTTCAATTAATCCTCCACATTTAACGATAAGGGTTTCTTGGATATTTGAGCACAATAATGCCAACTGGCTCATCACTTCGGTTAAGCTAGCCACGACCTCCCCTTGCTTTTGGCAAAGAGTTAGAAGTTCTTGTTGTTCTTGCATTAGGGGCTGGAGAAATTCATTCGTTCAGGGTGGTGGTGGAAGAGAGGGTTCATTGTTTGGAAGAAAGGTGTCATAGTTAGAAGGTAGTTCATATTGGTGAAAGTCTTGAGGTGGTGTATAGGAAATTGGTGGTTCTTGAGAGTATTAATGTTGGAAATGTGGTGGTTCTAAGTATGGCTCATATGGTGGTTGGTATGGTAGATATGGGTTAGGGTCATATGGAGGTGAATGATGGTATGGGGCTTGTGAGTAAGGTGGATAACAATGTTGAGTAGGGGGTTCAAAAGCATATGGTGGTTGTGGTTGATAACCACAAGGAAGTCTACCACACATATTAGATTGGTATACATCATGGTATGGATCTGGATCATAGTACATTAGTAGGGGTTGTTGCCATGAAGGTTGGTCAATTGCTTGAGGCTCCTCCCACCTTTGATTGTCCCATCCTTGATGCATATCCTCATTGTAGCTTCCATTCGCTACAACATAGTTAGAACCAAACTCATAACCAAAGTGGTGAGAATTCATAGTGAAAGGGAAACAAAAATAAAAGCTAACAAGAAACAAAGAAAGCAAAGTCCTACAACTAGCAACAACTAACAAAGAAGTAAAAGACAAACTTATTCACAATATTCACATATATACAATAACCTATAACAAGCACACATTGCAATTCCCCGACAACGGTACCAAAAACTTGATGAGAGGATTTATACCGGTTCGGAATTTAACAAAATAATTTTGTTGTGAGCACAGCCCCAACCGACAATCGATCCTCAAATCAAAGTTTAATTTTGGTTGTCACAAGTCCAACCCAATAAAAAACCGAGAGTATTAGTCCTGGTTCGTTCTCCCTAGGAATCACAATCGAGTGCCTAATTATTGGTTATGAGGTTCAAGGGGATTGGGTTGATAAAACAAGAAATTAAAAAGGCAACAAAAGTAAAGCAAGCAACTAAAGAAAGCAAGTAATAAAAAGAGACATTCATGGCAAGGATTGAGAATTAAAGCCTTCTATCCTAATCATTAATCATAATACAATAATTAACAAGAGCTAATCCTATTTCGTCATCTCCAACAAAGGAAGAAGGTATAATGTTGCCTTCACATTGAGAGAAAGTCAAATAAAACTAGTTAATCTCAATCCAAATGTCCTAATCAACTTACTAATTGAATTAGCAAGAGATTAGAGTCAATGAAAACAATATTAACTAACAACTCTAGATCACCAACATGAGTTGGGTATTAATGACTCAAGATAGCCTAATTTCTCTTTCCAAGCCAAAAATGCTCAAAAAGCTACTCCTACATCCAACCAAGTATTTTGTCAAACACTTGAAAGGAATAAAAGGAAAGCACCATAAAATTGCAAGAATAATAAAATCTACAACTACCCAATTGCAAGAAAACAACAACAACTACTTAATTAAACAATAAAGGAACATAAAGCATAAATTGCATTAAATGAAAATTCAAATCCAACAATAGTTCATGAACATAAAAATGACATAAAAAGAAAATTAACAAGAGAACTAAGAAGAATAAAGATGTAAGAACAAGAAATTATAAAGAAAACTAGATGAAAACAAGAATTAAACCATTGATCTAAGAAAGATTAACCTAATTCTACCCTAATTCTAGAGAGAAAAGGGAGCTTCTCTCTTTAGAAACTACCTAAAGCATGGTCCTAATCTAATCTAATTGCTCCCCCTTGTTTCCTCTTGAATTCAGCATCAAATATATTCAAAAATGAGTTGGATTTGGGCCTGGATGGCTCAGAAATTGCCCCCAACATTTTGCCTTTAATGAGGTCACATGCTGCTTGTCACGCGTACGCGTGGGTCACGCGTACGCGTCGCCTAGCAGATTTTATCTCCACGTATACGTATGGGCCACGTATATGCGTCACCTGGTAATGTCCTACCCACGCGTACGCATGGACCACGTATATACGTCGCTTTGAATTTTGCAAATTCCCATTTCCTCATGAATTCTCCACTTTGCATGCTTTTCTCTTCACTTCTTCCATCCAATACTTGCCTTATGAACCTGAAATCACTCAACAAACATATCAAGGCAGCGAATGGAATTAAAGTGAATTAAATTTAGCTATTTCAAGGGCTAAAAAGCATGTTTTCACTCTTAAGCACAAAATTAGGGAGAATTACAAAAGTATGCTATTTCATTGAATAAATGTGGGATAAGTTGATAAAATCTCCTAAATTTAACACAAGATAAACCACAAAATTTGGGTTTATCAGGCATCTTCTGATCAGCTGCTTGTACCTCTCCTAGGCTTCCTAGAAGGACTCTCCCTCGTTCTGTCTGAAGGTCTGGACTTCTACCCTAAGCTTACTCAGCTTCTAAGGTGCAAAGAACTTGGTCAGAAATCCGTTGACCACCTTTTCCCACGTATCCAGGCTCTGCTTAGGCTGAGAATCCAGCCATAGCTTTGCTCTATCCTTTACAGCAAAAGAAAAGAGCATGACCTTGTAAACCTCTGGGTTCATTCTATTTGTCTTGATAGTATCACAGATCTGCAGGAAATCAGATATGAATTTGTTGGGATCCTCCTGTGAGAGTCCATGAAACTGGCAATTCTGTTGCACCAGAGTGACCAGTTGAGGCTTAAGCTCAAAATTGTTGGCACCTATGGTAGGTATGGATATGCTGTGCCCATAGAAGTCAGATGTGGATCCAGTGTAGAAGCCAAGGACCTTCCTTACGTCTCCTCCAGCGTTTGGATTAGCTACCATAGTTGTATCGTCAGCTTCTTTCTCAAAAGATTCCGTGAGATTCCTTCTGGCTCTGTAAGCTTGAGCTTTTTGCAATCACCGCCTCAAAGTCCTCTCATGTTCAGGATCAGGATCAATAAGGGGTTCTTTATCCCTGTTCCTGCTCATAAACAATCAAGAAGCAAAGGAAGAAAAGGAAAGGTAGGGGTCTCTATGTCAGAGTATAGAGAACTACCGTGAGATACTCTAATGAAGATATCAATTGAGATATAGTATTGAACAAAACAATTGAAAATAAGGATGGGAAAATTAATTCAAAGAGTTTTTGAAAATAAAGAAAAGAAAGAGGTGAAAAAGTTTTCGAAAAAAGAAAGAAAAAGAAAAATTAAGGAGACACCACACATAAATTTAAAATAGGAAAATTAACTAACAAGATTTGAAAATAAAGATGGGAGATTCGATTTGAAAATTTTTGAAAATTTAGAGAAAGAAAGAGTTAAATAATGATTTTGAAATTCAAACTTGAAAGAAAGAAAAACTAAAGAAACACCAAACATAAAATTTGATTTTTAAATTAAAGATAAGATAACAAAATTTTAAAATCAAGTAAAAGATGGGATAAAGAAAAAACAAGATAAACAAGATATGATTAAAGAAAATTAAATTAACCAAAAAAATCACTAAAAAGAATTTTCCAAAATTTAAAAGAAAAGTTTTTTTCGAAAATTTAAAAAGAAAATAGAAACACTAAAAAGACACCAAACTTAAAATTTTAAATTAAGTAAAATGAAGGTAGCAAAAATTTTGAAAATCAAAGGAAAAAGATAAACAAGAAAGAAATCAAAATTTTCAAGAAAGCAAATGATGAGTAGGGATTTGTGCCGGTTCGGAAATTAGACAAAACAATTCCTTCGTTGATAGTATAGTCCAAACCGGCAATTCAATCCCAAACATCAAAGTTTAATTTTCAAACAATAAATAACCGAGAGTAATGAATCCTCGGGTCATTCTCCCTTGGAATGCAATTGAAAGTGCTACGCTTTCGGTCGTTAGGTTAAACAGAGTGGTTTCAAATCAAAGAATGAAAGATTAAAGGAACTTAAGAAATAAAAGAACTAAGAGATGATCAAAATTGGAATTAATGCAAGTAAGAGAAAATAAGATCAGAACTAGTGAAAATGCTATAAATGCAAAAAGAGCCTTGACTTGGGAATAAGAGGATCCAAGGAATCCTATTATTGCCATGACCACAACTATGATAATTATGATGAGTCAATCTCGCCTAGTCAACCCCTAACATCTAGGAATAAGTCAAGCAAGCATAATTGACCTTAATCCATAAGTCCTAGCTAACTTACCAAACTAGTTGATAAAAAGCTAGCGTCAGTGGAAACAAGAGTCAACTAACTACCCAAGAATTACCACTAAATGTCGGATATCATGACTCTAGTATCCTAGGAACTCAAATCCTAAGCCAAGGTGTGAAAATTGATGAGATATTTTTGTGAGAAACGAATCTCTCCCAAAACACCCACAACTAACCGGCAAGTGTACCGGGTCGTATCAAGTAATAAAAGCTCACGGGAGTGAGGTCGATCCCACAGGGATTGAAGGATTGAGCAATTTTAGTTTAGTGGTTGATTTAGTCAAGCGAATCAAGTGTTGGTTGGGTGATTTGTGATTTGCAGAATGTAAATTGCAAGAAATTAAAGAGAGCGGGAAAGTAAATTACTGAAACTTAAAGAACAAGAAATTAAATGGCAGAAACTTAAAGTGCAAGAAATGTAAATTGCAGAAACTTAAAGTGCAAGAAATGTAAATTGCTTGGAATGTAAAGGGGGTTGGGATGTGGATTTGCAGAATTTAAACAAGGAAAAACTAAATTGCATCAAACAGAAGAAGGAAAAGGGAATTGGGATTGAACCGGATCTTATAACAGCAAAGTGAATAAACAATGAAAGCATTAAACAGAGAATTGAAATGAGAATTCAGATCTCAGGACCCAGAGACTAGAAAACCAAGTCTAGATCTCAATGCCTTCCTAGATCCAACAAGATCAATAGCAAAGGAAATGTAAATTGCAAAGGAAAGAGATGAAGAACAATGAACCGGAAATGAAATTCAGTAAATAAAGCAAAGAGATCCAAGATTGAGATTGAAACAGAATTTCTTCAATTCTCCAATCCAAGATCTAAGACAAATGTAAAATGAAATTGAAAGCAATGAAAGCAAGAAATTAAAGTTCACTCAAGTTCAAAAGCTCTCCGAAAACTATTATGAAAATTCTAAAAGGAAAGCTCTCCTAATAACTTGAATTCTATCCTATTTATACACTTTTCAAAATGATCTCCAAGCCTTGAGTTGGGCCTTTGTTCTTGGTGGAATTGGGTTGAAAGAGGCCTTGGTTGATTGCTCTTGAAGTTTGAAGAAGAACCGAAGTGAACCAATTGAACCGGAAATGAAGTTAGCCAAAGTTGGTCTCAACGTTAGGGCCAAAGTTAGGGGTCTAACTTTGACCCTAACTTTTCATGGCAGCAAGCATGATTTCCTGGTTTGAACGTTGGTGCCAACGTTAGGGGTCTAACTTTGACCCTAACGTTGGCAATGCTTGGTGCTAGTGGCGCCAACGTTAGCCTCCAAGTTAGGGGGCTAACGTTGGCGCAAACGTTGGCCTTCCCCCTTTGTGATTAAGGTGCCAACGTTAGCCTCCAAGTTAGGGGGCTAACGTTGGCGCAAACGTTGGCCTTCTCCCCCTTTATAACTCATATGCCAACGTTAGCCTCCAAGTTAGGGAGCTAACGTTGGCGCAAACGTTGGTGGCCCAGGGATGAAGTTTCTCTTGCCAACGTTAGCCTCCAAGTTAGGGGGCTAACGTTGGCTCAAACGTGGGAGCCCAGGGAGTACTTCATGCCCAACGTTAGCCTCCAAGTTAGGGGGCTAACGTTGGGGCTAACTTCATGCCTCCAAGTTCACTTTCACTTATCCCTTTCTTCACTTCTAGCCACTCCTCTTTGCTTCAACCTTTTTCCAAGCTTTCTTCACCTATCAAGAATCAACCAAACTCATCAAAGCTATGCTCAAAATTATGGGATATTCAATCTTTCATAATTTGCAACAAATATAGCACAAAACCTCATGAAATGGCATGAATTCATATATGGTTGGTTCAATCAAGGGAAACATGAAAATCTACTCAATTAGCTTGCTTGTAGCTCAAGAAAGTGCATAATTCTAATGAAAACTAAAGAAAAAGACTAGCTAAAATAGGCTAGGATGACTTGTCATCACAACACCAAACTTAAAGCTTGCTTGTCCCCAAGCAAGAAATGAATTATTAAGAAGAAAGAATGAAATGGAAGAGGAAGTTCATGCTAGCAGAGTGTTATTGATAGTTCATGGGGTTTTATGTGGATATGCAAATGCTCACTTCTTATTGACTCCTAGGCCTAGAAAGTCTCCTTCAAGTTTCAAGTGACATATTGCTATGACCTCTCATTATTCCTTTATCCTTGGCTTTTACTTTATTCAAAAGCTTTATTTGAGTGTCATGTGTAGCAAGTTCATTTTCTTTTCTTTATACTTGACACATTATTCACCATAGACACTTGGCTCACATTCCTTCTTAAAACATTGATGCCCAGCACCTCTTTGGCTACTAAATGTTTTGTAGTTAGGTTGCTCTTGATAATGGATTTTCAGCTGATGATCCCGGGTTAGTTAACCCAAGTCACCAAGTGTTGAGGCACTCCTAAGAGCTTACTAATCCAAGCAGATCCTAGTACAAAAACATCACAGGCATATATTTCAAAGTTCAAGCTATTGGTGTCCAGCTTTATTTCTTTTTGTTTTTCTTTTGTTTTGCCACTTTTTGGCTCTCTTTGTTCTTTCTTTCTTTTTGTTCTTCTTTCTAACCAAGGAAATCAATTCAATTGAGATTCATAGACAGTAGCCACTTTTTACTTAGAAGAAGATATCCTAGCTATTTATTCACTGAAAGTGAGCTATTATACAATCACACACACACCACCACTTACTTTTATTCTACTTCTAACTAACAGAGACTATCTTGCTTCACATTCAAACTGTTCTTTTATTGAATTGAAAGATGCAGGGGACAACACATGCTTCTTGTCAAGTGAAAGTGAACACACAAGCACACACATAAACTAGCCTACTTATTTTAAAAGAAACAAACATAAATGATGCACAGACTACTACACTAACAGTTACTGTTAAAATGGGCATATTCACACTTCCAATTTAGAGCAATTCAATGCTAATGGAGTTAAGTGACAATACAACCTCTTGGTGGCTTCTTCTTCTTTCTCTCAGCTAATGGTGTGTAGTCCTCCCAAGAGAGTGATTGACTTTCTGCAGTGTTAATGGAAGTTGCTTGTTTCTCAAGCCCTTAGATGACTGGTTAGTGTGCAAGACTTTCTTGTAGGCGTTTGAACTTACTTTGGTGTGTGAACACCAAACTTAGTCTCTTGCCATGTTTCTTATGCATAACCATATGTGAAAGCCTAAGTCTTTGCTAAAGGTAATAAAACTAGAAACAGACAATGCTTAAATGATTTATCAGATTGCTTGGAGCTAGAAAGTGAGAATGTGCTTTTAAGTGAGATTTTGGTGGAACACCAAACTTAGAATTCTTTATTCTCCCTTAATTTGTTTTGGTGTGAAACACCAAACTTAGCTCCTTGCAATACACACCAATCATTTAACCTTTTTATTGAAATAACTATGAAAAAAAAACTACCTCAGGTTGGGTTGCCTCCCAACAAGCACTCTTTTATTGTCACTAGCTTGACATTGAGGCTTTCTTTTATGGTGGTTGGTGCTTGTAGGGCCTCAATTTGTCTCCTCTGACCGTGATCCTCTTCTTTGTTTTCTGGTGTTCTATTTCAGCATGCTCTAATGATAGTATGTTGCTGACAGTGTAGTAATCCTCGGTTTGTTGATTTGCCCCCAGCTGTTGATATATCAGTTGCACTTTGTCACCTTTGGAAAGCCCCTCTGTTGGAATATTTCTATTCTTCCATCCCCTTTTTGCTTTGTTTCTGCGCTTCATCTTTCCTTTTGTTGATCTTTCTTTTCTGGTTGTAGGCTTTCCTTGGGAACCTCCCTTCTCAGTGGCCAGTACTCTAACATCTTTTTGGGCTTTTTCATCAGTCTGCACATTCCTTAGTATTGGGATGTTGCTGTGATTTTCCTGGGCACTCTTCATATAGTCTTTCTTCTCCTTGCTGAATTGTGCCTCTGGTAAAACCTTCAGAGTGATGCTCTGGTCATGCATCCTTAGAGTTAATTCCCCTTCCTCTACATCTATGATAGCTCTAGCAGTGGCCAAGAATGGCCTTCCCAGTATAACAGAGTTACTATCATCATTATTTGATTCTAGAACCACAAAATCAGCAGGGTATATAAAACTATCCACCTTGACCAAGAGATTTTCAATTACACCCCTGGGGTATACCATTGACTTGTCTACCAACTCCAGAGACATTTGTACTGGTTTGACCTCCTCTATATGCAGCTTTTTCATCAAGGAGGATGATATTAAGTTAATACTTGCTCCGAGATCACACATTGCTTTAGTGATTGTCAATTTCCCAATGGTGCAAGGCAACAAGAAGCTCCCTGGGTCCTCAAGCTTGGGGGGAAGCCCCTTTTGAATCAAGGCCCTGCATTCCTCAATAATCCTTATGGTTTCTTTCTCATCCCAGCTTCTTTTCTTGTTGATGAGATCCTTCAGGAACTTGGAGTATAGAGGCATTTGCTCAAGTGCTTCAGAAAAGGGAATGTTGATTTCCAGCTTCTTAAAAATCTCAAGGAATTTGTGAAAATGCTTGTCATTAATCTCTTTGTTGAACCTCTGAGGGTAAGGCAGTGGAGGTGTGATACTTTTTCCTCTTTGCTGCTGCCCCTGAGTTACCTCCCTTGAGCTATGTGGCTGGTTGTTCTTCTCTTTGAGTTTCTCAGTGTCTTTGTTTGGCATTACATCTTGCTCCTTATCCTCATCTGCCTTTGTTTGCTTCTCGTCCTCTGTTGGTTCTTTGATGTTCTCTGCTTGCTTCCTTGTAGTGTCATTGTTGCTTGTCAATGCTCTTCCACTCCTTAATTGTATTGCCTTGCATTCTTCCTTGGGATTTGGAATTGTATCACTGGGCAGTGAGTTGGAAGGTCTCTCAACAGACACTTGCTTGGAGATTTGCCCCATCTGTCTCTCTAGGCTCTTTATAGAGGCTTCCTGATTCTTGGCTACCATTTCTTGGTGTTTCAACATTTTGTCTATAATGGCCTCCAAGTGAGTGATTCTTTGGGCTTCCGGTGATACTTGAGGTGGGTTATGAGATGTAGGTGGTGGATGGTAGGCATTTTGGTTGGTTGGTTGGTTATTAGATTGGTATTGGTTGAGGTTGGGGTAGTTGTTTTGAGGTTTTCTGTAGGGGTTTTGGTTAGTCTGCTGCTGGTTGTGATTTTGGTTGTTTCTTGGGTTGTGTTGGTTTGAGTTTCTCTGCCATGGTTGTTGGTTTTGGGTATGGTTATCTCCCCATCTGAGGTTTGGGTGGTTCTTCCAGGATGGATTGTATGTATCACCATACACTTCATTTGGTCCTTGGTTGTGCATATACTGAACTTGCTCTTGTTGTTGTTCTTCTTGAGTTTCTTCACTCTGTCCCCATGTGGTTGATGGTTGGCTAGTGTTGACTGCTGCAACTTGGAGACTATCAATCCTCTTGGCCATTTGCTCAAATTGTTGTTGAAATTGCTGTTGCATCATCTTGTTTTGAGCTAGGATTGAATCCACTCCTTCTAGTTCCATTACTCCTCTTCTTTGTGATGGTTGGCGGCTTCTTTGATGAGCAAAGAAATATTGGTTGTTGGCCACCATATCCACAAGATTCTGAGCTTCCTCAGCAGTTTTCATTAGTTGTAGTGAACCTCCAGCAGAATGATCTAATGCCTCCTGAGATTTCAATGTCAGGCCTTCATAGAAATTTTGCAGCACATCCCATTCATTGAACATCTCTGGAGGGCATTTTCTGATTAAGGCTTTGTACCTCTCCCATGCTTCATACAAGGATTCAGCATCTAATTGTGTGAATGTCTGCACCTCGGTTTTCAGCCTGATGACTCTCTGGGGTGGATAGAATTTGGCTAGAAATTTAGTCACCAAGTCATCCCAACTAGTGATACTTCCTTGGGGAAAAGTTTCAAGCCATTGTGCAGCCTTATCCCTTAATGAGAACGGGAACAGCAGAAGCTTGTAGGTTTCTGGATTCACACCATTGGATTTGACAGTGTCACAGATCCTCAAGAAGGTAGATAGATGTTGATTTGGATCCTCCAATGGTCCTCCTCCAAATGAGCAGTTGTTCTAGACCAATGTGATGAGTTGTGGCTTCAGTTCGAAGTTATTTGCATTGACATTAGGGGTGAGAATGCTGCTTCCACAATGTCTAGCATTTGCAAAAGTATAGGAAGCGAATACCCTCCTCTGTTGTGGTGGATTATTAACTCCTCCTCCTGGATTAGATGTATCTCCTTCCATCTCGTGGAATTCTTCGTCTGATTCTTCTTCTCCAACAATACTTTTCCCTCTTTCGGCTCTTCTTAACCTCCTGAGAGTTCTTTCGTCTTGTTCATGAAAATTGGGTATGGCTCTTCTTGTACCTGACATACAAGCAGAACATAAGAGCACACAAACCAGTGACACTTCAATCTACTGCTAGAATGAAGTCTTAGTTAGCTTAAGCAAAAATTCAAACAGTTAGTGGGTTAGTTGAACTTAAAGAAAAAGTGCTTGATCTAGATTACCACCTCGCTTAATCATTGTCAATCTAATCAATCCCCGGCAACGGCGCCAAAAACTTGATGAGATATTTTGGTGAGAAACGAATCTCTCCCAAAACACCCACAACTAACCGGCAAGTGTACCGGGTCGTATCAAGTAATAAAAACTCACGGGAGTGAGGTCGATCCCACAGGGATTGAAGGATTGAGCAATTTTAGTTTAGTGGTTGATTTAGTCAAGCGAATCAAGTGTTGGTTGGGTGATTTGTGATTTGCAGAATGTAAATTGCAAGAAATTAAAGAGAGCGGGAAAGTAAATTGCTGAAACTTAAAGAACAAGAAATTAAATGACAGAAACTTAAAGTGCAAGAAATGTAAATTGCAGAAACTTAAAGTGCAAGAAATGTAAATTGCTTGGAATGTAAAGGGGGTTGGGATGTGGATTTGCAGAATTTAAACAAGGAAAAACTAAATTGCATCAAACAGAAGAAGGAAAAGGGAATTGGGATTGAACCGGATCTTATAACAGCAAAGTGAATAAACAATGAAAGCATTAAACAGAGAATTGAAATGAGAATTCAGATCTCAGGACCCAGAGACTAGAAAACCAAGTCTAGATCTCAATGCCTTCCTAGATCCAACAAGATCAATAGCAAAGGAAATGTAAATTGCAAAGGAAAGAGATGAAGAACAATGAACCGGAAATGAAATTCAGTAAATAAAGCAAAGAGATCCAAGATTGAGATTGAAACAGAATTTCTTCAATTCTCCAATCCAAGATCTAAGACAAATGTAAAATGAAATTGAAAGCAATGAAAGCAAGAAATTAAAGTTCACTCAAGTTCAAAAGCTCTCCGAAAACTATTATGAAAATTCTAAAAGGAAAGCTCTCCTAATAACTTGAATTCTATCATATTTATACACTTTTCAAAATGATCTCCAAGCCTTGAGTTGGGCCTTTGTTCTTGGTGGAATTGGGTTGAAAGAGGCCTTGGTTGATTGCTCTTGAAGTTTGAAGAAGAACCGAAGTGAACCAATTGAACCGGAAATGAAGTTAGCCAAAGTTGGTCTCAACGTTAGGGCCAAAGTTAGGGGTCTAACTTTGACCCTAACTTTTCATGGCAGCAAGCATGATTTCCTGGTTTGAACGTTGGTGCCAACGTTAGGGGTCTAACTTTGACCCTAACGTTGGCAATGCTTGGTGCTAGTGGCGCCAACGTTAGCCTCCAAGTTAGGGGGCTAACGTTGGCGCAAACGTTGGCCTTCCCCCTTTGTGATTAAGGTGCCAACGTTAGCCTCCAAGTTAGGGGGCTAACGTTGGCGCAAACGTTGGCCTTCTCCCCCTTTATAACTCATATGCCAACGTTAGCCTCCAAGTTAGGGGGCTAACGTTGGCGCAAACGTTGGTGGCCCAGGGATGAAGTTTCTCTTGCCAACGTTAGCCTCCAAGTTAGGGGGCTAACGTTGGCTCAAACGTGGGAGCCCAGGGAGTACTTCATGCCCAACGTTAGCCTCTAAGTTAGGGGGCTAACGTTGGGGCTAACTTCATGCCTCCAAGTTCACTTTCACTTATCCCTTTCTTCACTTCTAGCCACTCCTCTTTGCTTCAACCTTTTTCCAAGCTTTCTTCACCTATCAAGAATCAACCAAACTCATCAAAGCTATGCTCAAAATCATGGGATATTCAATCTTTCATAATTTGCAACAAATATAGCACAAAACCTCATGAAATGGCATGAATTCATATATGGTTGGTTCAATCAAGGGAAACATGAAAATCTACTCAATTAGCTTGCTTGTAGCTCAAGAAAGTGCATAATTCTAATGAAAACTAAAGAAAAAGACTAGCTAAAATAGGCTAGGATGACTTGTCATAAAAAATCTACTAAAAACTCATAATTGGCATTTTCACAAACACCTTGTGTGCATAAAAGCAAAACATAAGAAATTGCAAAGGAAAATGGAAAGCTATAACCAACTATGCACAAAATCAACAATAAACATCTGAACAAACACAAGGCAAGCATAAAACATTAAATTCATCAATCAAAACTTCAAGAAACTCAAAATTGCAAATATGAACAAAGTAATTTGAACCATAAGAACATAAAAGCAAAAGTAGTGTAATTAAAGAGAAGATTAAGAGTACTTACAATAAAGGAAGCGAAAATTCAAAAGCAAAGCTTGCTATAAAATGCTACAATGGAAATGGAAATGAAACCCTAGGAGAGCATTTTCTACTCTACTCCTACTCCTACTCCAATGGAAACTTCCTAATACTAATTCTACCTAATGCTACCTAATAAAACCTCATGCCTTCATATGTGTTGATATCCCCTTCATATGTGCGGATCACGTGTTTCATTAATGAAACCACGTGCAGGGACCTGTGCGTATACACAGATATGTGCATACGCACACTTTGCTGTTTCGTCACTTGTGCGTATGCACAAAGAGTTATGCGCATGCACACATGCTAAATCCTGCTTGTGCGTACGCACACTTGTCTGTGTGTGCTTTTCCTTGTTTTCTTCAGGTGTTCTTCCTGTACATGCTTTCTTTCACTTTTGGCCATCTATTCCTGCCTAATTGACCTGAAATCACTCAACAAACATGTCATGGCATCAAATGGAATAAAAGTAGAATTAAATTGCTCAATTCAAGCACAAAAATGCATGTTTTCACATTTAGGTTCAATTTAGGGATAAAACACAAAAGTATACTATTTTGGTGATTAAGTGTGAGTTTATGTGATGAAATCCATTCAAATGAAGCCAAAATATATCGTCAAATATGGACTCATCAGCAAACAAGATCAGATTCAAAAACCAAGAACAAGAAAAATAATTAACCAAAACTACTAACAAACACCAAACTTAAACTTTGAAGCGAAGTTCAAAAAAGAAAAAGATGACTAAGATGAATTTTCAAAAAAAAATTTAAGAAAATAAACAAGAGAAGGTTCAAAAATTTAAAAGGAAAATGATTAAATGAAAAACTAGTAAAAGTACCTAAAACTTGGTGCGCAAAAAATCCCCGGCAACGGCGCCAAAAACTTGGTGTGCGAAATTAAAAATTGCACAACTTCACCGGCAAGTACACCGGGTCGTCCAAGTAATACCTCAGGTGAGTGAGGGTCGATCCCACGAGGATTGTTGGATTGAGCATGCAAGAGTTGTTGTTGAATTTGTATAAAGCAAAATAATAAAGAACATAAAGAAAGCAATTACGGGTTTGGTAAAGAGATAATATATGGAAGCAGTTAAGGCTTTGGAGATGTTTATCTTTCTGTATTAAAACGTCTTACCAACCACTTTAACAATGAATGATTCATTTTATGGCAAACCATAAGTGACTAAAGGCTACTCTCGTAGTGAATTAATCTCTACTAATCTTACTAAAACGCCACAGACAAGGGGTGGGAGTCGAACACCCATAAAAGGTGAAATCATAATGGCTTTGTCCTGCTTCTGGTGTTCATTGCCGGGTTCTGGCGTTCAGCGCCAGGGGTCTACTCGTTGGGCGTTTGAACGCCAGGCTTCACGTTTAACGCCATATTTGGCAGCCATTCTAGAAGAAAAATATAGACTATTATATATTGTTGAAAAGCTCTGGAAGTTAGCTTTCTAACATTGTTGAGACTACTTCAATTGAATATGTGTAGCTCAAATTAGGCTCGTTGGAGTGCTAGGTGGTCAGGATTGACAGCACCTTCTATCGTTTCTTTGCTGTTGCACAAAACGTTGCCAAATTCGCCCAAAATTCACCTAAAATTATAAAATAACACAAGAACTCAAAGTATCATCTAAAGATGAATTTTGCACCAGAACATATTAAAACATAATAAAATCTGACCAAAAACACTATAAAAACAAAGGGAAAAGGGGTATAAGATGCTTACGCATCACAATACCAAACTTAAACTGTTGCTTGTCCTCAAGCAACCAAAAACAAGATAGGACCAAATGGAAGAGAAAAACAAATTAGGTTAGAGTTGTCAATGAAGCTCAAGTCCAATTACTGATTGGGGATATTAACACTTTATTTCTGAACAACTTTAACATCTCACTTTCCTTTGAAGTTCAGCAAGATTGGCATCCTTTAGAACTAGAATCCAAATGATATTATTGATTCCCTTCTTTGAGTTCTTCGTGATTCTTGAACACAACTTTCTTTTCTTTTGTTGCTTTGTACCTTTGAGCCTAGCCATGACTCTAAGTGTTTTGTTTTCAAGTATTACCACTTGATACATAAACACCACAAGCACTTAACTGGAGGAACCCTTTGGATTCGAATTTAGCTTTGCTTAAATTCCCAAACAGTGGTGCCCAGAGCCTTAAGCGTACTCTTTATAGCATTGGGTCATGACTTTAAATGCTCAGTCTCAAGGATTACTTGACACTTTCACACCACAAGGATATAGTTAGGGATTACTTGAGCTTTTTTGGCCAATTTTGACCCTCCTAACCATTGATGCTCAAAGCCTTGGATCTTTTTCTTTTGATTTTTTTTTATTTTCATTTTTTTGCTGTTTCTTTTGCTTCAAGAAACAATCTTTTTAATTATTCAAAGAATCAATACTACTTCTCTAAATTCCTGTTCCTCAAGAACCAATATACTCAACTTGAATATCAAATATGCACAGTTAATTCATACATTCAGAAAATAAAGATAAGGCAACCACTTTAAGGTAATTGGGATAACTTGTAATTTAACTCAAGACCTTACGTATTTCACTGCTTCTCTTTTCAATAAATTTTTCTTATTAAGCTTGCGGTGGATTACATAAGGCATCTTTAAATAAAACGAAAAAAAGAAAAACTAATATTAAAAAGATGACAAAATCCTAAGTGTGATCATGCACTAGAATAGAAAATAGATAATAAAATAAAGTACAATGAAAACAAAAATAAATACAGGGAGAATGAAACCAGACTACCTCAGTGATGGCGGCCACTATTCCCTCCAGGAAATCCTCTGGAGTGTTTAAGCTTCTCAATGTCGCGCCCCTGCCTCATATGCTCCTCTGACCTTCCATCATTTGATGGAGGTTGGTAGACTAGTCTTGATGTTCTATCCTCAGCTGATTAGCAGATGAAATCAGCTCCCCTAGAGATGTGGTCAATTGATTCCAATAGTCATGGGGAGGGAAGTACATCCTTTGAGGCATCTCTAGGATCTTCTATGGACGTGGCAGAATGGGTTCTTGCTGTGGTACTTGTCCAGGATCTCCACACTTTTTCTTATGATGGGTCTCTCCTTATCAATTAGGGTATCTCCCCCTATGCGAACTTTAACTGCTCCACATAGGCGATAAATGAGATGCGGGAACGCCATCCGTGCTTGGGTGGAGGGCTTTTCAGCTACTTTATAGATCTCTTGAGGTATTACCTCATGTACCTCTACCTCACTATCGAGCATGATGCAGTGGATCATCACTACTCTCTCAACTGTAACCTCAGAGCAGTTACTTGTAGGGATGATTGAGCATTGGATAAACTCCAACCATCTTCTAGCCATTGCTTAAGGTCAAGCCTACCCAGTTGGTACGGCTTAGCTCTAGCCACGTAGATATCAGTAAGAACTTGCTCCAGCCTCTGGTCAGTGTTGACCCGTTGAGTGTAAGAGTGCAGGTCACCTCATGATTGAGGCAATTGTAGCGCCATCCTTACACTTTCAGGGCAAAAATCTATTATTTGCCCTCTGACCATGGTGCGCCAGTTTTTGGGCTCCGAGTTCATACTAGTGTCATACTTCTTGGTAACCCAGGTGTTGGCATAGAATTCTTGCACCATTAATACTCCAACCTCTATAATAGGATTGGCCAGAATTTTCTAATCTCATCTTAGGACTCGGTGTAGGATCCCTGTGTAACAACCCTGATTTTCGAGTACGCGAGATCTTTTCTGAAAGTACGGATTTCTCCGGAAGATCAGTAAGGGGAGAACCTTTGATATATCATCAAGTATCTCAATCCTCATTGTCATTATGTCATCTTTAAGCTAGAACCTATTCCGAGGCAAGCTCGATAACGCAGTCACGAAGAACCTAGTTTTTGAACCGTATCGGTTAGGAGTTTTGATTTTGTTTTTCATAAATAGTCTCAGTTTAATGAACCATACTTGATACGTAAAAAAATTAATTTCACGTAATTACCGGCAAGTATACCAGGTCGTATCAAGTAATAAAACTCACTAAGAGTGAGGTCGATCCCACGGAGATTGGTAGATTAAGCAACTTTAGTTAAATGGTAGATTTAGTCAAGCAAACATGGTTTTGATTTCATGAGATTTGTGATTTTTGAACATAATTGCAAGAATTTAAATGGCAAGGAATTTAAAGAACTAGAATATAGAAAGAAAATGAAAGTAAATAACTGAAACTTAAAATGCAAGAAACTTAAATGACATTTAAGATAGATTGCAAGAAAGTAAAGATTGCTGAATCTTAAAGAACAAAAGAGTAAATAGCAAGAAATAGAGAAACAGAATGTAAATGACAAGAATAATAAATTGCAAGAATGTAGAAGGGAATTGGGTAATGGGTATTCAAACAACTAAAGAGCAAAAGAAATGAGAATTAATGATAGAAAGGATCATTAAGGATCGGAGATGCAAATTCTCATGAATTGATGTTGATCAATTTCTTCTCAATCATTGGTATAGATCCATGGCAAATTGTGGGTAATTGAGTCCCAATCTCTTGGTAACTCAATTTCTCTCAACACAACCAATTGCCACTCTCGTGATCTAATTGTTCATGAGAAGAGATGAAGTTCAATTTCTAATCCAAACCACACAACTTCCAGAATCTCAACTAAGGGAGGTTACATCTCACATACCAACCAAAGTGTATTGATTAAGGAAATCATGAAAGGATGAACTCTAAACTGAATTATGTGACTCATTTCTCAAACTCACCACATAATTCATATAGATTAACCCCTCTCTCGATGGTGATTGAATCTCTGAAGAACAAGAGTTTCCTCTTAGATGAACCACTTGAATTGAGAAGGAAAAGAAAAGTTATCAATCCATTCAAATGAGCAGAGCTCCTCCCCCTAATGAAAATGGGGTTTAGTGAATCATAGCTCTAAATTCAACAATAAATGCAAAAGTAAACATGAGAATTGAGTAGAGAAGAATGAAGAAGATGAAGGAGAAGAAGATCTTAAAACTGAAATTCAAAATTACAAGAAAAACAAAATAGAGAACGGGTGAGAAAATGTCTAAGTCTCAAAACAAGTCAAAAGCCAAAAATAAAGTAGAAGTAAAAGTCCTTCTAAGTATCAAACTTTTCTCTATTTATACTACTCCTAAAACTCCTTCAGAGGTCTTTAATTTGGGCTAGCAATGTGGACTTTCTCTTTGTTGAATTCCTGGCTCAATGGAAGAAGTTACTGGCCTTTGTGAGGAACAGAGGAAGCAGAGCAAGTTGTCATCAATTCTGGCCCATTGAGGGGCGTTATTGGCAATAACTCTAGGCTTAATGCACGTTGTCAACGTGCATGGTGTTTTCCTGGGAGTGAGCTTTGAGACTTGGGCGTTGTTAGCCTAAGTTGTTGCTAACAACTTGCTTTTCTTCTTCTTGACTCTACTCTCATGCTTAATGTTACCCAGAATTTGAGTATCAATCATCTGTTTCAATATGGACTATCATACATCATTGGAAATCTCAGAGTGTCTTCTTTCTAATGCACTTGGAATCATATCAATTGGATTTTTCTAGCTCAAGTTATGCTTCCTCAAAGAAGGTAAGGTCAAGCTGCCAAGTTGTTGCTGAAAACGCCCCTTTCTCCCCAAGTTGGCAACGTGCCAAGCCTCCCAAGGCTACAACAATGGGCTGGCGTTGTCCTCAAACATGCCCCTTTGTTAGCACGTTGGCAACGTGCTCGTGCTCCCCTCCAGGGCTAGTTTCTAGCTTCCTTAAATTTCAACCTCATTTTCTTGTTTTTGGGGCCTAAAGATGACTCTGATTAAAGCTTCCATTTCATGCTTTACTATAGACTATTATATATGGTTGGAAAGCTCTAAATGTCAGCTTTCCAACGCAACTGGAATCACTCAATTTGGATCTCTATAACTCAAGTTATGCTCCATTGAAGGAGGTAAGGTTAGGCTGCCAAGCTCGCTGGAGTTGTTGTGGATAACGCCCCTATAACTCCAAGTTGGCAACGTTGGCTCCCTTTCCTGGACAGCCTCCATGCTTGGGCGTTGTCACCAAATACTCCAGCTCTTCCTGGAGTTGGCAACGTGCTCGACTCCTCTTCAAGGCTCTATGTTTGTTGCTTGGCGTTGTCATTGAACATGCCTATGTTTCCTGGCGTTGGCAACGCCAGCTCCTCTTCCTCCTGGGCCAACCTTGCTTGTGTGCGTTGCCAAGGAACACGTCCCCTTGTCCCTGGTGTTGGCAACGCCAGCTTCCCCTTCTCCTGGGCCAAGCCTTGCTTGTGTGCATTGCCAAGGAACACTCCAATGTAGTAACACGTTGACAACGTGCTCGAACTTCTTCTTTGGGCAAAATCTTCTAGCTCAGTGTTGCCTTGAATAACGCTTCTTCATTCCCACGTTGGCAACACCCTCGAGCTCCTCCCTGGCCCAATTCCTTGCTTGCCTGCGTTGCCATCAAACACTCACTCCTTTCTCCAAGTTGGCAACGCCCAAATGTGCTTCTCCAGAGCTGCCTTACATTGTTGGGCATTGTTGATGAACACTCTAGTTGAAGTGCAAGTTGGCAACGTGCAACTCCTCTTTGTTCACTCTCCAGGGCTGCCTGGCGTTGCCTAGGATAACGCCTATGGTTCTTGGCGTTGGCAACGCCAGCTTCTCCTCTTCCTGGGTTGCTTGGCGTTGCCTAGGAACACGCCTATCATTCCCACGTTGGCAACGCCCAAATGTGCTCTCCAGGGATGCTTGGCGTTGCCTTCAAACACTCACCCTTTCTCCAAGTTGGCAACGCCAACAACTCCTCTTCTTCTTGCCCAACTTGCTTCTTGAGTTGTTGCCAAGCACTCCAATGTAACTCCAAGTTAGCAACGTGCATAGTCTTCACAGGAAACCACTCTCTTGCAAGGTTGCTTGTGCTCTTCCTCAAGTGAGGCTTCATTGGCGTTGCCAACTTGAATCCCAAGTTGCCAACGTGCACATTGCTATTCTTGAAGGAGTTGTTAACCACTTGCTTGCTTCATTCTTGCTTCAATGTTTTATTGTTTCATCACCTATCATTGACAAAGGAAATTGCTTCAACATCTTACCAATTCATGCAATCAATTTCATGAGATTCATTCATACTCATTCATTTATGCATTCCTTGAATCATTTGCATGAATTTGGCTACAATTAACATGGTCCTTGGTATTCTTATGCATGAAAACAAAACTCATAAGAACACTTGTTTAATTCAAAGAAAAATGAGTGAAACTAAACTAAAACTAACTAAATAGACTAGCTAATGTAGCAAATATGCGAATGCATCAATACTCAATTCATAAGAGAAGAGAGGTAATAGGATAATATTATCATTATATTAGTATTAGAAGCTTCTTGAATGATATTATAAGGTTACCTGGTCAGTTTTAGTTAAAAACAGAAAATCGGTTTAACCGGGTTCACAGTTTACTGGTGCAGCTTAGCACCAGCACTCTTTGATGACTTTAGCAATGCTAAGGCCTCATTATACATGTTTTTCTCTCATAATAACTATGTTACTAGTGTCATTTATGCTAGTAGCTCAGAAAATAATTTTTAGAGATGTTTTTACAAGTGTTTCGATACATCTAGTTTTAGTAGTTATACACCTGAGATATTTTAATATTATTTTAATCCACCTCCAAGCCAACCAATCACAACTCACCTTACACCCCCAAGACACTCCAAGGCTGGTCATTTACTCCCTTTGGGCGAAATTGAAAGGAGAGAAAAGAGAGAAAACTTCATGAACAGTTAATCTTCAAAGCTTGATTTCTTCTGAACTAAAACTCAAATCAAAACTCCGATTTCACCAAAATGATCCTCTCTTCTTCCTATACATAACCATATAACATATCAAGTCTGGAAATAAGGTGAGATGGCTGTCTCCCTCCCTCTTCAATTTAGTTTTCAAGAAAACATGCTTAAACAATTGTTTTCTTGATGTTCTTCCTTAGATCTCTTGCTTAGCTTGACTTGTGGGCCAAAGATCTTTGATTTCCTGCACATTTAAGGTGAGGATAACCTTCCTAAGATTCTGCTGAAGTTCTTTTAGTTGATGGTTTAGAGTTTTAAAGTTGTTCTTGATGTGTTTTAGGAGGAAAAAGTGCTTTAAGAACACTTCAAAGAGTAACTGGATTCGGAGCAGCAAATCAAGGTAGGATTTGGTAAAATTAATCTTGATTGATTGTGTTTGAATTGTGTGATTATGATATGGTTTGGTTATGCTTGAAATTGATTGTTTATATGAGTGATTCTTGTTGAAATTTTGGTGAAAATTTGATGAAATTTGATGATATTCAACTTTGAATTTGTGTTCTTCATGGCTGCTGGAAAAACGAACCCTAAACCTTTAATTGGGGTTCAATTTGTTTTAAAATCATGTAGAAAAGATGGGGTTTTAGTGGATACTAATTTATTTTGAATTATGGTAAAAATCGGTTGCTGAAAAGACTGAAAAACGAGTGAAAACAGAGAAAGAATCTGAAGAATTTACGAAGAACACGAAGAACACTTTGAGTGTGGTGAAGAACATTGAAGAATACCTTTTAGATCTTAGAAAGGGCAAGGTAGTAAATATTTTGGTGTTTGAGGGGTTATTTTGTAATTTCTAAAAGTTAGGGTGGTTAAAGTAGAAATATTAAAAGTTACGGGTGGTAAAAAGTGAATTTATAAAGTAAAAGGTTAAAGGAAGGTAATTTTCGAAAATATATTAATAAAATAGTAAATAATAATAAAATATTAAATAATAATATTTAATTAAAAATAATATTTTAATAAAAATAATAAAATAATACGAAAAAGGCAGTTTTCTGTAAAAGCTTTAGAAAGACAACTTTAAGCTCAGAATCTCATAATTACCTTCATAAAACACTTAGGGAGTGGTAAGAACATATTATTGAGGCAAAGATAAAAGAAAGATAAAAAGCTGAAGAAAAGATAAAAAACAAAGAAAAGTCTGTAAAGTTTTAATGACAGAAAAACAGAGAGAGACTAGTAAACGAACAAAGGCAACATAGTTAGTCCTTGAGTTGCGACTAGGGTTAGGTATTATATGAAAAGTTAAACTGTTTCAGTCTAGACTTAATGAACCTATACTTGGGACAGGCTAACTATTCATATCAAAATTTACATAAGCTTTAAATACATACGTTAAGCAGAGAAATCAGAGCAGAATAAAGTAACACAGAGAACAGAGTAACCAGAGTAAAGTAAAGAGATAAAGAGAAAAAGAGTGATATAGATACATAAGAAAGAGTAATCAGAGAAAAGTAAAGAGATACAGAGAAAAGAGAAACCATAATAGAGTAAAGAGATACAAAGAGAAATGGTTTGAGCCAAGATATTGTAAAAGTGAAAGATGTAAAGTTTGTATAGTATGATTGAACAGAGAAAGAAAGAGGTTCTGCATAAGAATGTGAAAGTGATGATGAATAATGAGAATGATAATGAATGATGATAATGAGAATGATTATGTGATGATCTGCTGTGTGAAGGCAGTCAGATAGATGGTGGTACGACCACTGAGAACGCTTTCCTGCGGTCCAGATCCATATTTCATTTCTATAAGGCAGAGGGGTTATTTCCTGCTACAGAAGTACCGTGACCACCTGTTCCATTTCTGTAGTGGCAGAGGGGTTATTTCCTGTATACAGAAGGTGTGTCGACATACATCCCTGCAGTGGCAGATGTGTTATTTTCTGCGTGTAGTGGACCCTGTGGTGGCAGAGGGGTTATTTCCAGTACACAGGGGTATAGCCAACTGGAAAGCCATACCCGTTTCAGCTGCTTTGGGTTACGTCGGGAGCGGGTAGAAACCGACAGATGAGCTCATTACCTGCACTAGGGCTAGACATGCATCATACTTGGTTGCGCATTTACTCTGTTATGGTTGTTGTTTGAATGTATACTTTCTTTGTTTGTATTCTATTCACTGTGTCTGTGTTTTGTTTTCTTGTATTCTCTTGTTTGTGTTTTGCTTTCTATTTTCTCTGTTTTCCCTAGTTATCTGTTTCTTCTGTTCACTACTTCTTGATATTCTGCTATTTATCTGCTAAACAACACAGAATTAATGAACTTAACTAATAACCCCGGCCCTACTAAGAACTCCCCAGTTCTTACCCCCTTCTCTCTTCTCCCCCATCAGATGGAAAACGGGCGTGATATTCTATGAAGTCAAAGGCCTTTACATTTATGAGGACCCAGTGTACTATGGTTAATACACTTTGAGTACGAAGCCTCGTATGAGATGTTACGCGTTACAAAAATGTCCCTTCCAACATCCTCTGTATATCCCGCATTTTGACCCCGATGCTCCTTACGACTTTCCCTTATTCTGGTTACACCCTGACGCACTTGGGCATCCTTTTCTCGATAGTACCGGACACCTATACCAGCTCAACCCTTGAATGAGGCGGCACCTGAGCCTATCATGCCTGATGAGCCCGAGTTAGCTGGTGACTATGTACCTGTGATTCCACCAAAGTGGGACTTTTCCCCTGAGCCAATCCTAGACTTTCCACAGCCTGCTGAACTGACACTACCGGACGATGGGGTAACTCCTATTTACGCGAACGGACCTGTGCTCGCGAATGGTTTATAGATAGTGACAGCAGTATTTCTGGTGGATCTGAGGGTATAGCTGCAGCTGCGGACGATGAGGAGGAGGAGGATCCTGAGATAGAGATAGAGCAGGATGAGGAGATGGATGAGCCTCAGGACGATCTTCCGATCAACCACGTGTAGATATAATCTGACAGCAGTAGGGAAATTCTTTTGATGACACTCTAGTCTAACATTATCTGTGAGTTAGTCTCTCATTTGTGTTAGTACACCCGAGAGATAGGAGCTATATAGTGGTTAGGCTATTCTGGGCGCCAGCTTAGGGCTTTTTGTAAGGGCCAGGCCCTGGGAGTGTCGTGTATATATTAGCTACGTAGGATGACGAGGATGTAAACTGACTTAATCTTTTGTGAACGCTATATGTTTTGTTATAGTATACATGATGTATAATATTAGCTGAGTTATATGTTTCTTTATGCTTCCTTATTATTTCTATTAGTGTGCTTATTTATTTTACTCCCTCGCTCACAATGATATAAGTAAAAAAAAAAAAGTTACCCATAAAATTGGCAACGTTCTAACAAGGAACAGGCTCATATATTAAGTAATAGTTACTAATTAGGAAGAACAAGTTGGTAACACTTGGCTTCTTGTATGACCATGGCATACTGGGAGTTGGGTCGTTACAATTTGGTATCAGAGCAGTTCGTTTCCAATAGAGCCTGGGGAATGGACTGACTATGCTTCACTGCATACTCTGTTGTGTTTCTCATGCTGTTAGGGTATCTTCAAGATACATTTGGCATGAATGTCTATGAGTGCTCATTTTGGGAATGTTCGTGCCTTACTTGAAATATTAAGACTGATCACCTTAATGTTGATTGTTTGGTACGGATAGGACCTTAATGACTGCAAATAGCCATAGTTTAATCGAGCTCTGAACGACGAATCGATGCGAGGTACAACTATCCTCATAGCTGTTATAATCTCCATGGCTATGGCTATGTTAGATTTAGATGCTGTAAGAAACGAACACTTGTTTTACTTGTGAGGAATCTAGACACACAGCTAGGATCTACCCAAGAAAGTTTGTTCGGAATCCAGTGTGAACCCAGCAACAAGGTCGAGTGTTTTCTATGACTGCTAATGATGGTATGCAATCAGACGCCCTAATCCAAGGTTAGTGTTATGTCAAAAATCGATTTCTAACTGTACTGTATGATTCGGGTGCATCGCATTCCTTTATCTCTTTAATTGTTGCTCGTAAGTTGGGATTTGATTTCTCTGAATTAAACTTTGATTTAATTGTCCATACACCTGCATCCCAAAATGCGTTGACCAGTTTAGTGTGCCCTGCAAGTACCATTTGTTATTAGGAACAGTGCTTTTATACATGATCTAATCTGTTTGCCTCTATGTGGTTTAGAAGTTATTCTAGGATTAGATTTGTTGTCCAAGTATCATGTTTTCCTTGATTGCTATGAAAGAACTGTTGTTATTCCATCTGATAGTCCACATACTAAACCATTTCTGTCTCATACCTTATATCTAAATTCTATAAGAGTTACCTTAGACGGGAGTGATTGTGAGGGGTACGTTCTGTTAGCGGCTAGCTCGAATGACAGTGAACTAAGCTTAGAACGAATCCGAGTGGTGAAAGAATTTCCTGATGTTTTCCCGAACGACATATCTGAGTTTCCCCCTCAGCGAGAGATAGAATTCAACATTGATCTAGTACCTGAAACTAGACCAATATCTATAGCACCGTACTAGATGTCACCACTGGAACTTGTAGAGTTGAAGAAGCAGTTGGATGAGCTACTTGGAAAGAAATTTATTCGTCTTAGTGCGTCACCTTGGGGAGCTCCGATATTATTAGTAAAAAGAAGGACGGTGGAATGAGACTTTGCATAGATTATCGACAGTTAAATAACATCACTATCAAGAACAACTACCCACTTCTATGGAATGATGATTCGATGGATCCGCTGAAAGTTGCAACTATGTTCTCAAAGATTTATTTGCGACTGGGTCATCACCAAATTCAAGTAGCCAGATATACCAAAGACTATGTTCAGAATTCAGAAATGATGACGATGCTGAAACATATGGGAGCAGAAGAACCAAAAGTTGTGAGACAAGATCGTAGCGGTCTCTGGAGATACAAGAACAGAATTTGTGTGCCTAGCTCTGAAGATTTGCGACAAGGGATTCTTGCAGAAGCTCATCAAAGTAGATTATCTATGCATCCTGGAGTGACAAAGATGTATCAAGATTTGAAACAAATGTTCTGGTGGCTGGGCTTAAAGAAAGAGGTAGCTGATTATGTCTCAAAATGTTTAACCTGCCAGAAGGTGAAGGTGAAACATCAAAAACCGTCAGGAACCCTGCAACCCTTGAAAAAACCACAATGGAGATGGCAGCAGATCACTATGGATTTTGTCACGGGATTACCAAGGACCTCAACAGGACACGATGCCATCTGGGTAATTGTGGACAGGTTGACAAAGTCAGCGCACTTTCTTCCGATTCGAGTTGACTATACTTTAGAAAGGCTAGCACGGATATATATTCAAGAAATCGTACGATTGCACGGGATACCTTCGTCAATTGTTTTAGATCGAGATCCGAGGTTTACCTCTAGATTCTGGGGAGCTTTTCAAAAAGCATTGGGGACAGAATTGCACATGAGTACAGCATACCATCCTCAGACAAAGGGACAATCTAAGCGGACAATCTAGACATTAGAAGATATGCTAAGATCTTGTGTGATGGATAACCAAGGCAGTTGGGATAAATATTTGCCGTTGATCGAGTTCGTCTACAACAACAGCTACCAACAAAGTATCGGGATGGCACCATATGAAGCTCTCTACGGAAGAAGATGTCAGACACTATTGTGTTGGAATGACGGAGAAGCTAGTGTCTTAGGTCCAGACTTAGTGCAAGAAACTACTGAGAAGATAAAGGGGATTCATCAGAAGATCTAGACAGCACAAAGCCATCAAAAAAGCTATGCCAATAATAGACGTAGACCCTTAGAGTTTAGTGAGGGAGACCATGTCTTTCTAAAAGTAACCCCGACTATTGGGATAAGTAGAGCCCTTAAGACTAAAAAGCTTAACCCTCGATACATAGGACCTTTCCAAATACTTAAAAGAGTCGGTCTAGAAGCTTGTCAAGTAGCCCTTCCTCCATACCTGTCAAACCTTCATGATGTTTTACATGTCTCACAACTTAAGAAATATATTCCTAACGAGAGTCATGTTTTACAATCAGAAATAGTACAGTTATAAAATGATTTGACATATCAAGCATCACCAGTTCAGATCGTAGAAAGAAGTGATAAGCAGCTAAGAGGCAGGACTGTTCGCTTAGTCAAAGTAGCATCGGGACCAAGAGGAGAAGAAGAGCACATTTGGGAACAGGAAGATAGAATGAAGGCTGACTACCCACGTCTGTTCTTAGGTAATTGAAATTTTGAGGGCAAAATTTTCTTTTAGGAGGGTAAAATGTAACAACCCTAATTTTCGAGTACGCGAGATCTTTTCTGAAAGTACGGATTTCTCCGGAAGATCAGTAAGGGGAGAACCTTTGATATATCATCAAGTATCTCAATTCTCATTGTCATTATGTCATCTTTAAGCTAGAACCTTTTCCGAGGCAAGCTCGATAATGCAGTCACGAAGAACCTAGTTTTTGAACCGTATCGGTTAGGAGTTTTGTTTTTGTTTTTCGTAAATAGTCTTAGTTTAATGAACCAGACTCAATTCATAAGAGAAGAGAGGTAATAGGATAATATTATCATTATATTAGTATTAGAAGCTTCTTGAATGATATTATAAGATTACCTGGTCAGCTTTAGTTAAAAACAGAAAATCGGTTTAACCGGGTTCACAGTTTACTGGTGTAGCTTAGCACCAGCACTCTCTGATGACTTTAGCAATGCTAAGGCCTCATTATACATTTTTTTCTCTCATAATAAATATGTTACTAGTGTTATTTATGCTAGTAGCTCAGAAAATAATTTTTAGAGATGTTTTTACAAGTGTTCCGATACATCTAGTTTTAGTAGTTATACACCTGAGATATTTTAATATTATTTTAATCCACCTCCAAGCCAACCAATCACAACTCACCTTACACTCCCAAGACACTCCAAGGCTGGTCATTTACTCGCTTTGGCCAAAATTGAAAGGAGAGAAAAGAGAGAAAACTTCATGAACACTTAATCTTCAAAGCTTGATTTCTTCTGAACTAAAACTCAAATCAAAACTACGATTTCACCAAAATGATCCTCTCTTCTTCCTCTACATAACCATATAACATATCAAGTCTGGAAATAAAGTGAGATGGCTGTCTCCCTCTGATGAGCGGATAATTTATACGCTTTTTGGCATTGTTTTTAGTATGTTTTTAGTAGGATCTAGTTACTTTTAGGAATGTTTTTATTAGTTTTTATGTTAAATTCACATTTCTGGACATTACTATGAGTTTGTGTGTTTTTCTGCAATTTCAGGTATTTTCTGGCTGAAATTGAGGGACTTGAGCAAAAATCAGATTCAGAGGTTGAAGAAGGACTGCTGATGCTGTTGGATTCTGACCTCCCAACACTCAAAGTGGATTTTCTGGAGCTACAAAACTCAAAATGGCGCGCTTCCAATTGCGTTGAAAAGTAGACATCCAGGGCTTTCCAGAAATATATAATAGTCCATACTTTGGCCGAGTTTAGATGATGCAAAAGGGCGTTGAACGCTAGTTCTATGCTGCAGTCTGGAGTTAAACGCCAGAAACACGTCACGGACCAGAGTTGAACGCCAGAAACACGTTACAAACTGGCGTTCAACTCCAAGAATGACCTCTCCACGTGTAAACTTCAAGCTCAGCCCAAGCACACACCAAGTGGGCCCCAAAAGCGGATTTATGCATCAATTACTTACTTCTGTAAATCCTAGTAAGTAGTTTAGTATAAATAGAACTTTTTACTATTGTATTTACATCTTATGATCTTTGGATTATCTTAGGATCATATTGATCACGTTTGGGGGCTGGCCATTCGGCCATGCCTGGACCTTATCACTTATGTATTTTCAACGGTAGAGTTTCTACATGCCATAGATTAAGGTGTGGAGCTCTGCTGTTCCTCACGAATTAATGCAAAGTACTACTGCTTTTCTATTCAATTCAACTTATTCCGCTTCTAAGATATTCATTCGCAATTCAATATGAATATGATGAACGTGACAATCATCATCATTCCCATACGAACGCGTGCCTGACAACCACTTCCGTTCCACCTTAGATTGGATGATTATCTCTTGGATCTCTTAATCAGAATCTTCGTGGTATAAGCTAGATTGATGGCGGCATTCATGAGAATCTTAAAAGTCTAAACCATGTCTGTGGTATTCCGAGTAGGATTCAGGGATTGAATGACTGTGACGAACTTCAAACTCGCGAGTGCTGGGCGTAGTGACAGACGCAAAAGGATAGTAAATCCTATTCCAATATGATCGAGAAGCTCCAGATGATTAGCCATGCAGTGACAGCGCATCGGACCATTTTCACAGAGAGGATGGGTTGTAGCCATTGACAACGGTGATTCCCTTACATAAAGTTTGCCGTGGAAAGGAGTAAGACTGATTGGATGAAGACAGCGGGAAAGTAGAGATTCAGAGGAACGCAAGCATCTCTATACGCTTATCTGAAATTCTCAACAATGAATTACATAAGTATTTCTATCTTTATTTTCTATTTATTTATTATTATTATTCAAAAACTCCATAACCATTTGATATCCGCCTGACTGAGATTAACAAGATGACCATAGCTTGCTTCATACCAACAATCTCCATGGGATCGACCCTTACTCACGTAAGGTTTTATTACTTGGACGACCCAGTGCACTTGCTGGTTAGTTGTGCGAAGTTGTGAAGTTATGTCTGGACCATGGTATTGTGCACCAGTTATTGGCACCATGCCAGGGAGAGAACGAACAACAAATTTTACAACCTCAGAGTAACAATTTCGCATACCAACACCGTTGCCGGGGACTGTTCGAGTTTGGACAACTGACGGTCCATCTTGTTGCTCAGATTAGGTAATTTTCTTTTTGTTTTATTTTCAAAAAATTTTTCAAAAAAAAAAATTCTTTCAAAAATTTCTCATCTGTTTTCAAAAATTATTCTAAATTTTTAAGAATGAATTCTAGTGTTTCATGAAGCATGTTGAAGCCTGGCTGGCTGTAAAGCCATGTCTAATTCTTTTGGATAGTGGCTTCTAACCATCAGTATAGAGGCAAGTTAATTGGAATATCAGCTGTTGAATGCCTGATTTATATCCTAAAACTGGCTGGCTATTAAGCCATGTCTAACCCTCAGATTGGAGCTTTAGACTAAGAGTGCAAGATTCATGGAATTCATATTAAAAATTTTGGAATCCTTATTTTTCTTTTTTAAATAATTTTCGAAAAATACAAAAAAAATTTATAAAATCTTAAAAATCAAAAATATTTTGTGCTTCTTGTTTGAGTCTTGAGTCAATTTTTAAGTTTGGTGTCAATTGCATTTTTTCTAAAAAATTTTTATGCATTTTTTTTTCGAAAATTCATGCATTCATAGTGTTCTTCATGATCTTCAAGTTGTTCTTAGCCAGTCTTCTTGTTTGATCTTCATATTTTCTTGTTTTGTGTCTTTTCTTGTTTTTCATATGCATTTTCAATTTGTTAGTGTCTGAAGTTTGCAAATTTCTAAGTTTGGTGTCTTGCATGTTTTCTTTGCATAAAAAATTTTTCAAAAATATGTTCTTGATGTTCATCATGATCTTCAAAGTGTTCTTGGTGTTCATCTTGACATTCATGGTGTTCTTGCATGCATCACATGTTTAGATCCAAAATTTTCATGCATTGCATCATTTTCATGTTTTTCTCTTTCATCATAAAAAATTCAAAAATCAAAAAAATATCTTTCCCTTTTTCACTCATAAATTTCGAAAATTTGGATTGACTTTTTCAAAAATTTTTAAAAATTCAATTGTTTCTTACGAGTCAAATCAAATTTTCAATTTAAAAATCTTATCTTTTTCAAAATCTTTTTCAAAAATCAAATCTTTTTCATTTTTCTTATTTTTAGAAAATTTTAAAAATATTTTTCAAAAATCTTTTTCTTAATTTTATCTCATAATTTTCGAAAAGATCATCAACAATTAATGTTTTGATTCAAAAATTTCAAGTTTGTTACTTACTTGTTAAGAAAGATTCATACTTTAAGTTCTAGAATCATATCTTGTGATTTCTTGTGAATCAAGTCATTAATTGTGATTTTAAAAATCAAATCTTTTTCAAAACTAATTTCAATCATATCTTTTCAAAAATATCTTTTTATCTTATCTCTTTCAAAATCATATCTCTTCATATCATATCTTTTTCAAAAATTTGATTTTAAAATATCTTTTCTAACTTCTTATCTTCTTATCTTTTCAAAATTGATTTTCAAATCTTTTTCAACTAACTAATTGACTTTTTGTTTGTTTCTTATCTTTTTCAAAACTACCTAACTAACTCTCTCTCTCTAATTTTCGAAAATCTCTTCCCTCTTTTTTCAAAAATTGTTTTTAATTAACTAATTGTTTCAATTTTTAATTTTAATTTGCTTTCATTCCTAATTTTCGAAAATCACTAACCCCTTTTCAAAATTTTATTTTCGAAAATCCTCTTTCTCTCTCATCTCCTTCTATTTATTTATTCATCTACTAACACTTCATCTCACCCAAATTCGAACCCCCTCTTCCATCTGTGTTCGAATTTTCTCTTCTTCCCACCTTTACATTACATTCTTTTCTTCTTCTACTCACACAGGGGAACCTCTATACCTGGGTAAAAAGGATCCCTATTATTATTATTTTTTCTGTTCCCTCTTTTTTATATGAGCAGAAGCAAGGACAAGGACATTCTTGTTGAAGCAGATCCTGAACCTGAAAGGACTCTAAAAATAAAACTAAGAGAAGATAAAATACAACAATCCAGAGACAACCTTACAGGAATTTTTGAACAAGAAGAGGAGATGGCAGCCGAAAATAATAATAATGCAAGGAGGATGCTTGGCGACTTTACTGCACCTAATTCCAATTTACATGGAAGAAGCATCTCCATCCCTACCATTGGAGCCAACAATTTTGAGCTTAAACCTCAATTAGTTTCTCTGATGCAACAAAACTGCAAGTTTTATGGACTTCCATCTGAATATACCTTTCAGTTCTTAACTGAATTCTTGCAGATTTGTGATACTGTTAAGACTAATGGAGTAGATCCTGAAGTCTACAGGCTCATGCTTTTCCCTTTTGCTGTGAGAGACAGAGCTAGAATATGGTTGGACTTTCAACCTAAGGATAGCCTAAACTCTTGGGATAAGCTGGTCAAGGCTTTCTTAGCCAAGTTCTTTCCTCCTCAAAAGCTCAGTAAGCTTAGAGTGGATGTTCAAACCTTCAGACAGAAAGAAGGTGAATCCCTCTATGAAGCTTGGGAGAGATACAAGGAACTGACCAAAAAGTGTCCTTCTGACATGCTTTCAGAATGGACCATCCTGGATATATTCTATGATGGTCTGTCTGAATTAGCTAAGATGTCATTGGATACTTCTGCAGGTGGATCTATTCACCTAAAAAAAATGCCTGCAGAAGCTCAAGAACTCATTGACATGGTTGCTAACAACCAGTTTATGTACACTTCTGAGAGGAATCCTGTGAGTAATGGGACGCCTCAGAAGAAGGGAGTTCTTAAAATTGATAATGCCATATTGGCTCAGAATAAAATATTGAGTCAGCAAGTCAATATGATTTCTCAGAGTCTGAATGGAATGCAAGCTGCATCCAACAGTACTCAAGAGGCATCTTCTGAAGAAGAAGCTTATGATCCTGAAAACCCTGCAATAGCAGAGGTGAATTACATGGGTGAACCATATGGAAACACTTATAATCCCTCATGGAGAAATCACCCAAATCTCTCATGGAAGGATCAACAAAAGCCTCAACAAGGCTTTAATAATGGTGGAAAAAACAGGTTTAACAGTAGTAAACCTTTTCCATCATCTTCTCAGCAACAGACAGAGAACTCTGAACAAAATACCTCTAATTTAGCAAACTTAGTCTCTAATCTGTCCAAGGCCACTGTAAGTTTCATGAATGAAACAAGGTCCTCAATTAGAAATTTGGAGGCACAAGTGGGCCAGCTGAGTAAGAAGATCACTGAAACCCCTCCTAGTGCTCTCCCAAGTAATACAGAAGAAAACCCAAAAGGAGAGTGTAAGGCCATTGAATTGACTATCATGGCCGAACCCACAAGAGAAGGGGAGGACGTGAATCGCAAGGAGGAAGACCTCCTGGGACGTCCAGTGATCAACAAGGAGCTTCCTTTTGAGGAACCAAAGGAATCTGAGACTCATCTAGAGACCATAGAGATTCCATTGAACCTCCTTATGCCATTCATGAGCTCTGCAGAGTATTCTTCTTCTGAAGAGAATGAGGATGTTACTAAAGAGCAAGTTGCTAAGTTCTTTGGTTTAATCATGAAGCTGAATACCAATTTATTTGGTAATGAGACTTGGGGAGATGAACCTCCCCTGTTCACCAATGAACTAAATGCATTGGATCAACTAAGATTGCCTCAGAAGAAACAGGATCCTAGAAAGTTCCTAATATCTTGTACCATAGGCACCATGACCTTTGAGAAGGCTCTATGTGACTTGGGGTCAGGAATAAACCTCATGCCACTCTCTATAATGGAGAAACTGGGAATCTTTGAGGTACAAGCTGCTAAAATCTCATTAGAAATGGCAGACAATTCCAGAAAACAGGATTATGGACAAGTAGAGGACATATTAGTAAAGGTTGAAAGCCTTTACATCCCTGCTAATTTCATAATCCTAGATACTGGGAAGGATGAGGATGAATCCATCATCCTTGGAAGACCCTTCCTAGCCACAGCAAGAACTGTGATTGATGTTGACAGAGGTGAACTAGTCCTTCAATTGAATGAGGACTCCCTTGAGTTTAAAACTCAAGGACATCCTTCTCTAAACATGGAAAAGAAGCACAGTAAGCTTCACTCAAAACAGAGTCAACCAGAGCCCCCACAGTTAAACTCTAAGTTTGGTGTTGGGAGGCCACAACCAAACTCTAAGTTTCGTGTTGAACTCCCATATCCAAACTCTAAGTTTGGTGTTGGGAAGTATCAACAATGCTCTGAACATCTGTAAGGCTCCATGAGAGCCCACTGTCAAGCTATTGACATTAAAAAAGCGCTTGTTGGGAGGCAACCCAATTTTTATTTAATTATATTTTTTATTAGTTATATCTCTTCATAGGTTCATGATCATGTGGAGTCACAAAAATAACTGAAAAAATTGAAGAAAAATAAAAAACAGCAGAAGAAAAATCACACCCTGGAGGAAGGACTTACTGGCGTTTAAACGCCAGTAAGGAGCATCTGGCTGGCGTTCAACGCCAGAACAGAGCATGGATCTGGCGTTGAACACCAAAAACAAGCAGCATCCTGGCGTTCAGACGCCAGAAATGCACACTGAGGAAGAACTGGCACTGAACGCCAGAAACAAGCATCTGGCTGGCGTTCAACGCCAGAAATATGCTGCATATGGGCGCTGAATGCCCAGAACAAGCATCAATTTGGCGTTTAAACGCCAGAATTGCATGCAAAGGCATTTTACATGCCTAATTGGTGCAGGGATGCAAATCCTTGACACCTCAGGATCTGTGGACCACACAGGATCAACTCAGCATCTGTGGACCCCACAGGATCCCCACCTACCACCACTCACTCTCTTCCCTCTTCTCAATGTTCATCCTCTCTTCCCAATAAACACTCTTCCCCAAAACCCTTCACCAATCACCTCAATCTCTCTTCCCTATCACCACCTACCACCACTCACATCCATCCACTCTTCCCCATAAACCTACCTCATAAACTCCACGTACCTTCAACTCAAAATCAATTTCCCACCCAAACCCACCCTATATGGCCAAAACTAACCTCCCTCCCCTCCCTATATAAAACCCTCCATTCTTCCTCATTTTCACACAACACAACCCTCTCTTCCCCTTCTTGGCCGAATACAAATCTCCCTCCTCTCCTCCATATTTTCTTCTTCTTCTTCATCTATTCTTTCTTTTCTTGCTCGAGGGTGAGCAATATTCTATGTTTGGTGTGGTAAAAGCATAAACTTTTTGTTTTTCCATTACCATTGATGGCACCCAAGACCGGAGAATCCTCTAGAAAAGGGAAAGGGAAGACAAAAGCTTCCACCTCCGAGTCATGGGAGATGGAAAGATTCATCTCCAAAGCTCATCAAGACCACTTCTATGATGTTGTGGCCAAGAAGAAGGTGATGCCCGAGGTCCCTTTCAAGCTCAAGAGAAATGAGCATTGATGGGATATTTTGGTGAGAAACATAAATCTCTTCCAAAACACCCAAATCCAACCGGCAAGTGTACCGGGTCGTATCAAGTAATAAAAACTCACGGGAGTGAGGTCGATCCCACAGGGATTGAAGGATTGAGCAATTTTAGTTTAGTGGTTGATTTAGTCAAGCGAATCAAGTGTTGGTTGAGTGATTTGTGACTTGTAGAATGTAAATTGCATGAAATTAAAGAAAGCAGGAAATTAAATTGCTGAATCTTAAAGAACAAGAAATTAAATGGCAGAAACTTAGAATGCAAGAAATGTAAATTGCGGAATCTTAAAGTGCAAGGAATGTAAATTGCTTGAAATGTAAAGGGGATTGGGATGTGGATTTGCAGAATTTAATCAAGGAAAAGTTAAATTGCATTAAACAGAAGAGTAAAAGGGAATTGGGATTGAACCGGAAATAAAGCAGAAAGGTAAATGAACATAAGAAGCAAGAAACAGAGAATATAAAATTGAGATCTCAGGGCCCAGAGACTAGAAAACCAAGTCTAGATCTCAATGCCTTCCTAGATCCAACAAGAACAATTGCAAGGAAGATGTAAATTGCAAAGAAAAGAGGAAGAACAATGAACCGAAAATGGAATTCAATTAACAGTAAAGAAACAGAGAGATCCAAGATTGGGATTGAAATAGAATTTCTTCAATTCTCCAATCCAAGATCCAAGACAAGTGTAAAATGAAATTGAAAGCAATGAAAGCAAAGAAATTAAAGTTCACTCAGTAACAAAAGCTCTCCAAAAACTCTTATGAAAATTCCAAAAGGAAAGCTCTCCGAATAACTTGAATTCTATCCTATTTATACACTTTCCAAAATGATCTTCAAGCCTTGAGTTGGGCCTTTGTTCTTGGTGAAATTGGGTTGAAAGAGGCCTTGGTTGATTGCTCTTGAAGTTTGAAGAAGAACCGAAGTGAACCAATTGAACCGGTTTTGAAGTTAGCCATAGTTGGTCCCAACGTTAGGGCCAAAGTTAGGGGTCTAACTTTGACCCTAACTTTTCATAGCAGCAAGCATGATTTCTCTGGTTTGGACGTTGGTGCCAAAGTTAGGGGTCTAACTTTGACCCTAACGTTGGCCTTGCTTAGTGCTAGTGGCGCCAACGTTAGCCTCCAAGTTAGGGGGCTAACGTTGGCGCAAACATTAGTGCCCCTCCCTTTGTGATTCATGTGCCAACGTTAGCCTCCAAGTTAGGGGGCTAACGTTGGCGCAAACGTTGGCCTTCTCCCTCTTTATAACTCATGTGCCAACGTTAGCCTCCAAGTTAGGGGGCTAACGTTGGCGCAAACGTTGGCTGGCCCAGGGATGAGTTTCAAGTTTCTCTTGCCAACGTTAGCCTCCAAGTTAGGGGGCTAACGTTGGCTCAAACGTGGGGAGTCCAGGGAGTGATCTTCATGCCCAACGTTAGCCTCCAAGTTAGGGGGCTAACGTTGGGGCTAACTTCATGCCTCCAGGATCAACTTCCATTCTTCACTTCTAGCCATTCCTCTTTGCTTCAACCTTTCTCCAAGCTTTCTTCACCTATCATTAATCAACCAAACTAATCAAAGCTATGCTCAAAATCATGAGATATTCATTCTTTCATAATATGCAACAAATATAGCACAAAACCTCATGAAATGGCATGAATTCATATATGGTTGGTTCAATCAAGGGAAACATGAAAATCTACTCAATTAGCTTGCTTGTAGCTCAAGAAAGTGCATAATTCTAATGAAAACAAAAGAAAAAGACTAGCTAAAATAGGCTAAGATGACTTGTCATCACAACACCAAACTTAAAGCTTGCTTGTCCCCAAGCAAGAAATAAATTTATGCTCCAAGGTTCTTTAAATTAAGATGGATTGAAGAACACTTGTAAATTGCAGTGAGTGAAGTGATCAAGTATCAGTGGGATAAATTCTAAATCATATGCTCATGCAAGGGCTTCAGTGCTCACTAGTCCTTACATATTGGGAGTCGTAGGTCTTAGGATTTTCATCCAAATGGTATCATGGAGATCTCTTTATATGTAATCACCTTGAAGCAGCTTATAGTTTCCGTGCTTTGGCCTCGACTCTAAGTATCATGTCTCAAGGCGGCTCTTTAGATAAGCTTTCAATCAATACTCCTAAACCAGTTGGTTTTAAGGTATTAGGTGTTGAAGCACCCCTAAGGATTTACTTGCTCAAGCCTCTTTCTTTGACACAACTCAACCACAAGCATTTTACTAGGCTAACAACTCTTTGAGTCATTGTTTCTTTCTTTCTTTTTCAGCCTAGTACTTGATGCTCAGAGCCTTGGGCCATATTCCTTTTGTTTTTGTATTTTCTTTTCTTTCTTTTGTTTTGTTTGCTGCTTCTTGGATCAATAAGTTTTTGAGAAACTCCACAGTACTTCTTTGAACTTCCTGTCCCGCCTATGAGCTCCCATGCAAGTTTTCACAAGCATGCAACCTCAATACAAAATCACACAACTAGAACCACCACTTCTCCTAATCTTTTGCTTGCCTTAAAATTGTTTAATTCCTCAATCCTTCTTTTCAAAGAACTTTCATGTGATGCATTTCTTGGAAATTGAGTGCAAACAAGTTTTGAAGATAAGAATGTTGTGAATGATCAAACATCTTGCTTATTGACTTATAAAGAAAGACTATGCTATGTAGGCAGGGGTAAATAAAAAAAAACTATGCTATGCAGATAGGTAGGGCAGATCAGGATACAATCCAACTTTCAATAACAGCAATATTTGAAGTAACACAATCACTTAACAATACAACCTGTTGGAGTTCACTTGCTTTCCTTCTTCTCATCATCATCATTGCTGTCCTTTATGTTCATCTTTTGTTTCTTTGGTTGATGATGCTTAATCTCTCCAAAGGCTTGTATGATATTCTGCAATGATATTGAAAGTTGCTTGTTCCCCAAGCACTTAGAACACTGGTTAGTCTTCATGATTTATTTGTGGGATTTTTGAACTTACTTTGGTGTGGGAACACCAAACTTAGTACCTTGCCAATGGGTTTCATGCATCAAATTAACCATGTGTAATAACTTTTTTTTTTCTTTTCTTCTTCTTTTTCAAAAGCAATAAAACTGAAAACTAGGAAACAGCAGAATAGTTAACTAGTTCATCCATCATGCTTGAAGCCAGCATTATGCAGAGAGTGAGAATGTGTTTTATAATGGGATTTTGGTGAAACACCAAACTTAGAATCCTTCATTCTCCCTTAGATTGTTTTGGTGTGCAACACCAAACTTAGCTTCTTGCAATGTAGATAAACTACTTAACCTTTTTATTAAAATAGTTATGAAAGGAAAACTACCTCAGGTTGGGTTGCCTCCCAACAAGCGCTCTTTTATTGTCACTAGCTTGACATCTTGCTCTTTGATTATGGAGGCTGGAAATCATAATGCCTCAGTTTTTTTCCTCTTGCTGTAGGATTCCTTTCCTCCATGACCTGCACAATCACAAACAATTCAAGTGATGATTGAATATTTTCAAGCTCAGAATGTGATTCAGAAGGTTAGCTGGCACAAAGTATCAAACAGTTGATGGACTTGGGAGATTAGTGGCAGAATTTGCTTCTCTTGTGTAAGCAAGAGCATTGCATAGAGCCAGAAATTTCCAGGAAAACTTCACTTTGTTGCTAGAGCGAAGTTTCAGTTATCTCAGGCAAAATTTCAAACAGTTAGTGGGTTAATCAAAAATTAAAGAAAAAGTGCTTGATCTAGATCACCACCTCACTTAATCATTGTCAATCTAATCAATCCCCGGCAACGGCGCCAAAAACTTGATGGGATATTTTGGTGAGAAACATAAATCTCTTCAAAAACACCCAAATCCAACCGGCAAGTGTACCGGGTCGTATCAAGTAATAAAAACTCACGGGAGTGAGGTCGATCCCACAGGGATTGAAGGATTGAGCAATTTTAGTTTAGTGGTTGATTTAGTCAAGCGAATCAAGTGTTGGTTGAGTGATTTGTGACTTGCAGAATGTAAATTGCATGAAATTAAAGAAAGCAGGAAATTAAATTGCTGAATCTTAAAGAACAAGAAATTAAATGGCAGAAACTTAGAATGCAAGAAATGTAAATTGCGGAATCTTAAAGTGCAAGGAATGTAAATTGCTTGAAATGTAAAGGGGATTGGGATGTGGATTTGCAGAATTTAATCAAGGAAAAGTTAAATTGCATTAAACAGAAGAGTAAAAGGGAATTGGGATTGAACCGGAAATAAAGTAGAAAGGTAAATGAACATAAGAAGCAAGAAACAGAGAATATAAAATTGAGATCTCAGGGCCCAGAGACTAGAAAACCAAGTCTAGATCTCAATGCCTTCCTAGATCCAACAAGAACAATTGCAAGGAAGATGTAAATTGCAAAGAAAAGAGGAAGAACAATGAACCGGAAATGGAATTCAATTAACAGTAAAGAAACAGAGAGATCCAAGATTGAGATTGAAACAGAATTTCTTCAATTCTCCAATCCAAGATCCAAGACAAGTGTAAAATGAAATTGAAAGCAATGAAAGCAAAGAAATTAAAGTTCACTCAGTAACAAAAGCTCTCCAAAAACTCTTATGAAAATTCCAAAAGGAAAGCTCTCTGAATAACTTGAATTCTATCCTATTTATACACTTTCCAAAATGATCTTCAAGCCTTGAGTTGGGCCTTTGTTCTTGGTGGAATTGGGTTGAAAGAGGCCTTGGTTGATTGCTCTTGAAGTTTGAAGAAGAACCGAAGTGAACCAATTGAACCGGTTTTGAAGTTAGCCATAGTTGGTCCCAACGTTAGGGCCAAAGTTAGGGGTCTAACTTTGACCCTAACTTTTCATAGCAGCAAGCATGATTTCTCTGGTTTGGACGTTGGTGCCAACGTTAGGGGTCTAACTTTGACCCTAACGTTGGCCTTGCTTAGTGCTAGTGGCGCCAACGTTAGCCTCCAAGTTAGGGGGCTAACGTTGGCGCAAACGTTGGCCTTCTCCCTCTTTATAACTCATGTGCCAACGTTAGCCTCCAAGTTAGGGGGCTAACGTTGGCGCAAACGTTGGCTGGCCCAGGGATGAGTTTCAAGTTTCTCTTGCCAACGTTAGCCTCCAAGTTAGGGGGCTAACGTTGGCTCAAACGTGGGGAGTCCAGGGAGTGATCTTCATGCCCAACGTTAGCCTCCAAGTTAGGGGGCTAACGTTGGGGCTAACTTCATGCCTCCAGGATCAACTTCCATTCTTCACTTCTAGCCATTCCTCTTTGCTTCAACCTTTCTCCAAGCTTTCTTCACCTATCATTAATCAACCAAACTAATCAAAGCTATGCTCAAAATCATGAGATATTCATTCTTTCATAATATGCAACAAATATAGCACAAAACCTCATGAAATGGCATGAATTCATATATGGTTGGTTCAATCAAGGGAAACATGAAAATCTACTCAATTAGCTTGCTTGTAGCTCAAGAAAGTGCATAATTCTAATGAAAACAAAAGAAAAAGACTAGCTAAAATAGGCTAAGATGACTTGTCATCAAGCATCCGGAGATCCGACATGAAATCCAAAGAAGAGGTTGGGAAGTTCTAACAAACCCCATCCAACAAGTCGGCATCCTAATGGTTCAAGAGTTCTATGCCAATGCATGGATCACTAAGAACCATGATCAAAGTAAGAACCCGAACCCAAAGAATTATCTCACCATGGTTCGGGGGAAATACTTAGATTTGAAGTTACTGTGGATCGGGCCATCATGATTCATAGCATCATGATTGGTGAGGAAGTAGAAGTTCATGAAGTCATCTCCCTTGAACTCTACAAAATAGCTGAAAAGCCCTCCCCCTTGGCAAAGCTAGCTTTCCCTCATCTTATTTTCCATCTATGTTACTCAGCTGGAGCTTTCATAGAAGGAGACATTCCCATTGAGGAAGAGAAGCCCATCACTAAGAAAAGGATGGAGCAAACAAGAGAGCTCACTCATGGAGATCAAGAAACACGTGAGGAAGCTCATCATCAAGAAATCCCTGAGATACCTCAAGGGATGCACTTTCCTCCACAGAATTTTTGGGAGCAAATCAACACCTCCCTAGGAGAATTAAGTTCCAACATGGGACAATTAAGGGTGGAACATCAAGAGCACTCCATCATCCTTCATGAAATTAGAGAAGATCAAAAAGCAATGAGGGAGGAGCAACAAAGACAAGGAAGAGACATAGAAGAGCTCAAGGACATCATTGGTTCCTCAAGGAGAAAACGCCACCATCACTAAGGTGGACTCATTCCTTGTTCTTACATTCTCTGTTTTTCGTTTTCTTTATGTTAAGTGCTTATCCATGTTTGTGTCTTATTACATGATCATTAGTATTTAGTAACTTTGTCTTAAAGTTATGAATGTCCTATGAATCCATCACCTCTCTTAAATGAAAAATATTTTAATTCAAAAGAACAAGAAGTACATGAGTTTCGAATTTATCCTTGAACTTAGTTTAATTATGTTGATGTGGTGACAATACTTTTTGTTTTCTGAATGAATGCTTGAACAGTGCATATGTCTTTTGAAGTTGTTATTCATGAATGTTAAATATGTTGGCTCTTGAAAGAATGATGACAAGGAGACATGTTATTTGATAATTTGAAAAATCATAAAATTGATTCTTGAAGCAAGAAAAAGCAGTGAATACAAAAGCTTGCAGAAAAAAAAAGGAAAGAAAAGAAAAAAAATGGCAAAAAAAAAAAAAGAAAAAAGAAAAAGCAAGCAGAAAAAGCCAAAAGCTCTTAAAACCAAAAGGCAAGAGCAAAAAGCCAATAACCCTTAAAACCAAAAGGCAAGGGTAAATAAAAAAGATCCCAAGGCTTTGAGCATTAGTGGATAGGAGGGTCTAAAGGAATAAATTCTGGCCTAAGCGACTAAACCAAGCTGTCCCTAACCATGTGCTTGTGGCGTGAAGGTGTCAAGTGAAAACTTGAGACTGAGCGGTTAAAGTCAAGGTCCAAAGCAAAAAAAGAGTGTGCTTAAGAACCCTGGACACCTCTAATTGGGGACTTTAGCAAAGATGAGTCACAATCTGAAAAGGTTCACCCAGTTATGTGTCTATGGCATTTATGTATCCGGTGGTAATACTGGAAAACAAAGTGCATAGGGCCACGGCCAAGACTCATAAAGTAGCTGTGTTCAAGAATCAACATACTGAACTAGGAGAATCAATAACACTATCTGAACTCTGAGTTCCTATAGATGCCAATCATTCTAAACCTCAATGGATAAAGTGAGATGCCAAAACTATTCAAGAGGCAAAAAGCTACAAGTCCCGCTCATCTGATTGGAGCTATGTTTCATTGATAGTTTGAAATTTATAGTATATTCTCTTCTTTTTATCCTATTTGATTTTCAGTTGCTTGGGGACAAGCAACAATTTAAGTTTGGTGTTGTGATGAGCGGATAATTTATACGCTTTTTGGCATTGTTTTTAGTATGTTTTTAGTAGGATCTAGTTACTTTTAGGGATGTTTTTATTAGTTTTTATGTTAAATTCACATTTCTGGACTTTACTATGAGTTTGTGTGTTTTTCTGTGATTTCAGGTATTTTCTGGCTGAAATTGAGGGACTTGAGTAAAAATCAGATTCAGAGGTTGAAGAAGGACTGCTGATGCTGTTGGATTCTGACCTCCCTGCACCCAAAGTGGATTTTCTGGAGCTACATAACTCAAAATGGCGCGCTTCTAATCGCGTTGGAAAGTAGACATCTAGGGCTTTCCAGCAATATATAATAGTCCATACTTTGACCGAGTTTAGATGACGCAAAAGGGCGTTGAACGCCAGTTCTACGCTGCAGTCTGGAGTTAAACGCCAGAAACACGTCACGGACCAGAGTTGAATGCCAGAAACACGTTACAAACTGGCTTTCAACTCCAAGAATGACCTCTCCACGTGTAAACTTCAAGCTCAGTCCAAGCACACACCAAGTGGGCCCCGGAAGTGGATTTATGCATCAATTACTTACTTCTGTAAATCCTAGTAACTAGTTTAGTATAAATAGAACTTTTTACTATTGTATTTACATCTTATGATCTTTGGATTATCTTAGGATCATATTGATCACGTTTGGGGGCTGGCCATTCGGCCATGCCTGGACCTTATCACTTATGTATTTTCAACGGTAGAGTTTCTACACACCATAGATTAAGGTGTGGAGCTCTGCTGTTCCTCACGAATTAATGCAAAGTACTACTGCTTTTCTATTCAATTCAACTTATTCCGCTTCTAAGATATTCATTCGCAATTCAATATGAATGTGATGAACGTGACAATCATCATCATTCCCATATGAACGCGTGCCTGACAACCACTTCCGTTCCACCTTAGATTGGATGATTATCTCTTGGATCTCTTAATCAGAATCTTCGTGGTATAAGCTAGATTGATGGCGGCATTCATGAGAATCTGGAAAGTCTAAACCTTGTTTGTGGTATTTAGAGTAGGATTCAGGGATTGAATGACTGTGACAAACTTCAAACTCGCGAGTGCTGGGCGTAGTGACAGACGCAAAAGGATAGTAAATCCTATTCCAGTATGATCGAGAACCTTCAGATGATTAGCCATACAGTGACAGCACATCGGACCATTTTCACAGAGAGGATGGGATGTAACCATTGACAACGGTGATGCCCTTACATAAAGTTTTCCATGGAAAGGAGTAAGACTGATTGGATGAAGACAGCGGGAAAGCAGAGATTCAGAGGAACGCAAGCATCTCTATACGCTTATCTGAAATTCTCACCAATGAATTACATAAGTATTTCTATCTTTATTTTCTATTTATTTATTATTATTATTCGAAAACTCCATAACCATTTGATATCCGCCTGACTGAGATTAACAAGATGACCATAGCTTACTTCATACCAACAATCTCCGTGGGATCGACCCTTACTCACATAAGGTTTTATTACTTGGACGACCCAGTGCACTTGCTGGTTAGTTGTGCGAAGTTGTGAAGTTATGTCTGGACCATGGTATTGTGCACCAGTTATTGGCGCCATGCCAGGGAGAGAATGAACAACAAATTTTACAACCTCAGAGTAACAATTTCGCATACCACCCTCCCTCTTCAATTCGGTTTTCAAGGAAACATGCTTAAACAAGTGTTTTCTTGATGTTCTTCCTTAGATCTCTTGCTTAGCTTGACTTGTGGGCCAAAGATCTTTTATTTCCTGCACGTTTAAGGTGAGGATAACCTTCCTAAGATTCTGCTAAATTTTTTTTAGTTGATGGTTTAGAGTTTTAAAGTTGTTCTTGATGTGTTTTAGGAGGAAAAAGTGCTTCAAGAACACTTCAAAGAGTAACTGGATTTGGAGCAGCAAATCAAGGTAGGATTTGGTAAAATTAATCTTGATTGATTGTGTTTGAATTGTGTGATTATGATATGATTTGGTTATGCTTGAAATTGATTGTTTATATGAGTGATTCTTGTTGAAATTTTGGTGAAAATTTGATGATATTAAACTTTGAATTTGTGTTCTTCATGGCTGCTGGAAAAATGAACCCTAAACCTTAAATTGGGGTCCAATTTGTGTTAAAATCATGTAGAAAAGATGGGGTTTAGTGGCTACTAATTTATTTTGAATTATGGTAAAAATCGGTTGTTGAAAAGACTGAAAAATGAGTGAAAACAGAGAAAGAATCTGAAGAATTTACGAAGAACACGAAGAACACTTTGAGTGTGGTGAAGAACATTGAAGAACACCTTTTAGATCTTAGAAAGGGCAAGGTAGTAAATATTTTGGTGTTTGAGGGGTTATTTTGTAATTTCTAAAAGTTAGGATGGTTGAAGTAGAAATATTAAAAGTTACGGGTGGTAAAAAGTGAATTTATAAAGTAAAAGGTTAAAGGAAGGTAATTTTCGAAAATATATTAATAAAATAATAAATAATAATAAAATATTAAATAATAATATTTAATTAAAAATAATATTTTAATAAAAAAAATAAAATAATGCGAAAAGGCAGTTTTCTGTAAAAGCTTTAGAAAGACAACTTTAAGCTCAGAATCTCATAATTACCTTCATAAAACACTTAGGGAGTGGTAAGAACATATTATTGAGGCAAAGATAAAAGAAAGATAAAAAGCTGAAGAAAAGATAAAAAATAAAGAAAAGTCTGTAAAGTTTTAATGACTGAAAAACAGACAGAGACTAGTAAACGAACTAAGGTAACATAGTTAGTCCTTGAGTTACGACTAGGGTTAGGTATTATATGAAAAGTTAAACTGTTTCAGTATAGACTTAATGAACCTATACTTGGGACAGGCTAACTATTCATACCGAAATTTACATAAGCTTTAAATACATACGTTAAGCAGAGAAATCAGAGCAGAATAAAGTAACACAGAGAACAGAGTAACCAGAGTAAAGTAAAGAGATAAAGAGAAAAAGAGTGATATAGATACAGAAGAAAGAGTAATCAGAGAAAAGTAAAGAGATACAGAGAAAAGAAAAACCAGAATAGAGTAAAGAGATACAAAGAGAAAAGAGTAATATGCTAAAGAGAAATGGTTTGAGCCAAGATATTGTAAAAGTGGAAGATGTAAAGTTTGTATAGTATGATTGAACAGAGAAAGAAAGAGGTACTTCATAAGAATGTGAAAGTGATGATGAATAATGAGAATGATAATGAATGATGATAATGAGAATGATTATGTGATGATCTGCTGCGTGAAGGCAATCAGATAGATGGTGGTACGACCACTGAGAATGATTTCCTGCGGTACAGATCCATATTTCATTTCTGTAAGGCAGAGGGATTATTTCCTGCTACAGAAGTACCGTGACCACCTGTTCCATTTCTGTAGTGACAGAGGGGTTATTTCCTGTATACAGAAGGTGTGTCGGCATACATCCCTGCAGTGGCAGATGTGTTATTTCCTGCGTGTAGTGGACCCTGTGGTGGCAGAGGGGTTATTTCCAGTACACAGGAGTATAGCCAACTGGAAAGCCATACCCGTTTCAGCTGCTTCGGGTTACGTCAGGAGCAGGTAGAAACCGACAGATGAACTAATTACCTGTGTCTGTATTCTATTCACTGTGTCTGTGTTTTGTTTTCTTGTATTCTCTTGTTTGTGTTTTGCTTTGTGTTTTCTCTATTTTCTCTAGTTATCTGTTTCTTCTATTTACTGCTTCTCGGTATTCTGCTATTTATCTGCTAAACAACACGGAATTAATGAACTTAACTAATAACCCCGGCCCTACTAAGAACTCCCTAGTTCTTACCCCCTTCTTTCTTCTCCCCCATCAGATGGAAAACGGGCGTGATATTCTACGAAGTCAAAGACCTTTACATTTATGAGGACCCAGTGTACTATGGTTAATACATTTTGAGTACGAAGCCTCGATATATCTCGCATTTTGACCCTGATGCTCCTTACGACTTTCCCTTATCCTGGTTACACCCTGACGCATCTGGGCATCTTTTTCTCGATAGTACCAGACACCCTATACCAGCTCAACCCTTGAATGAGGCGGCACCTGAGCCTATCATACCTGATGAGCCCGAGTTAGCTAGTGACTATGTACCTGTGATTCCACCAAAATGGAACTTTTCCCCTGAGCCAATCCTAGACTTTCCACAGCCTGCTGAACCGACACTACTGGACGATGGGGTAGCTCCTATTTACGCGAATGGACCTGTGCTCGCAAATGGTTTATACATAGTGACAGCAGTGTTTCTAGTGGATCTGAGGGTATAGCTGCAGCTGCGGACGATGAGAAGGGGGAGGATCCTAAGATAGAGATAGAGCAGGATGAGGAGATAGATGAGCCTCATGACGATCTTCCGATCGACCACGTGTAGATATAGTCTGACAGCAGTAGGGGAATTCTTTTGATGACACTCTAGTCTAACATTATCTATTTGTTAGTCTCTCATTTGTGTTAGTACACCCGAGTACTAGGAGCTATATAGTGGTTAGGATAGCCTGGGCGCCAGCTTAGCGACTTTTTGTAAGGGCCAGGCCCTGGGAATGTCGTGTATATATTAGTTACGTAGGATGACGAGGATGTAAACTGACTCATCTTTTGTGAACGCTATATGTTTTGTTATAGTATACATGATGTATAATATTAGCTGAGTTACATGTTTCTTTATGCTTCCTTATTATTTCTATCAGTGTGTGCTTATTTATTTTACTCCCTCGCTCGCAACGATATAAGTAAAAAAAAAGTTACCCGTAAAATTGGCAATGTTCTAACAAGGAACAGGCTCATATATTAAGTAATAGTTACTAATCAGGAAGAACAAGTTGGTAACGCTTGGCTTCTTGTATGACCATGGCATACTAGGAGTTGGGTCGTTACACCCCGGATACTCATCTTCCTTGAGCCTAAAAGGGACCTCGGGAATCACCATTTTCTTTGTCACCACGTCATAGAAGTAATCTTGATGGGTTTTGGTGAGGAATCTTGATGTCTCCCTGATAAACCCCAATTTTGTGGCTTATCTTGTGCTTAATTTAGGAGATTTTATCACCTTTTCTCACATTTATTCAATAAAATAGCATGGTTTTGTAATTCTCTCTTAATTTGAGCTTAAGTGTAAAAACATGCTTTTTAGGCCCTTGAAGTGGTGATTTTGATTCCATTCGATGCCTTGATGTGTTTGTTGAGTAATTTTAGGTTCATAAGGTAAGTATTGGATGGAAGAAGTAAAGAGAAAAGCATGCAAAGTGGAGAATCCATGAAAAAATGAGCATTTAGAGAATTGAGGGCCACGTGCACGTGTCATCCACGCATACACATGAATTGAAGATTTGCAAGCCATGCGCACGCGTCACCCACGCATACGCGTGAGTAGGAGTTTTGGCAAGTGACGCCCACGCGTCGTCCACGCGCACGCGTGACGCTCAGCACGTGACTCACTTAAAGTGAATTCGTTGGGGGCAATTTCTGAGCTTCTGAGGCCCAAATCCAACTCATTTCTGAAGCTATTTCATGCAGAATTCAAGCTTGGGCAAAGGGAAAGCACTTAGTTGTAGGATAGCATCATGTAGGTTAGTTTCTAGAGAGAGAAGCTCCCTCTTCTCTCTAGAATTAGGGTTCTTAGGGTATTTGCATCTTAGATCTAGGGGTTCAGTTCTTGTCTTCCTTTAGTTTTCCTTGTAATTTCTTGTTCTTACATCTTAATTCTCTTAGTTTGTAGTGTTAATTCTCCTTTTATACCTCTTTTATGTTTATGAATGCTCATGTTAGATTTGATTTCCTTTAATGCAATTTAATGTATGATGTTATTTTATTGTTGAATTGAGTTGTTATTATTAATTTCTTGCAATTGGTAGTTGGTAGATTTTATTCTTCCTTGCAATTTATAATGCTTTCCTTTTATACCTTCCAAGTGTTTGACAAAATGCTTTGTTGGATGTTAGAGTAGATTTTTTAGCATTCTTGGCTTGGAAAGAGGAATTAGGTAATCTTGAGTCATTAAGACCCAACTCATATTGGTGATCTAGAGTTGTTAGTTAATATTACTTCCGTTGATTCTAATCTCTTGCTAATTCAATTAGTGAGTTGATTAGGACTTTTGGTTTGAGATTAGCTAGTCTTATTTGACTTTCTCTCAATGTGAAGATAACATTATACTTTCTTCCATTGTTGGAGATAATGAAATAAGATAAATTCTTGTTAATTATTGTTATTAGTGACTAGGATAGAAAGCCTATGATCTCAATGCTTACCATGAATGTCTCTCTTTATTATTTACGTTATTTGGTTGTTACTTTTATTTTCTTGCCATTTACTTTCATGCCCCTTTTATAAATCAAACCCCCCTTATTCATTCATAGCCAATAATTGAGCATTTCATTGCAATTCCTTGTGAGACGACCCGAGGTTTAAATACTTTGGTTAATTTTCATTGGGGTTTGTACTTGTGACAAAGAAATTTTGATTGAGGATTGTTTGTTGGTTTAGAAACTATACTTGCAACGAGAATTTATTTGTGAAATTCTATTCTGACACAATAATCTTTACATCAAAATGGCGCCATTGCTGGGGAATTGCAATAGTGTTATGTTATTGGCTATTGTATATATTGTGAATATGTTTGCCTTTTGCTTCTTCGTTAGTTGTTGCTAGTTGTAGGACTTTGTTTCCTTTATTTCTTGTTAGCTTTTGTTTTTATTTTCTCTTTCACTATGAATTCTCATCCTTTTGGCTATGAGTGTGGTTACAACTATGTTGTAGGAGATGGAAATTACAATGATAACATGCATCAAGGATGGGACAATCAAAGGTGGGAGGAGCCTTAAGCATTTGATCAACCTTCATGGCAACAACCCCCACCAATGTACTATGAGTAAGAGCCACCCCAAGATGCATACCAACCTAATATATGTGGTGATCCTTGTAACGTCCCGTCCAGCAAAATACCTTGCATAAGTCAGGGTATTTCCACTAGAAAGAACATTACGTAACCTTCTCTAGTATTAACTACTTAATTATCGAGCATTTGTATCGAATTCGCGTTTCAGTTTTAAGAAAATTTCAGAAAATTTTGTTCTTTATTCATTAAATTCATAATTCAAACATTTACAAATAATAATAATCACATAAATATTATTCATAATAATTCTTATACAAAAGAAACCAAATAAACCCAATTACAACACCTACCCCTCTGTTAAAATAAAACCTCATACGACAAGAGCGAGGGGACTCTATGAAAGCAATTAAAACCATAAAGAAAACCTACTAATCGCTTGCAGCTTCATATTGCATCTTCAAACCTGTGTCACTGAAAGGATGGAAAATTTGGGGGTGAGAACCAAACCACATGTTCTTAGTAGAGGTCGAGAATGCCTTGAAAGTAAAGAATAAAGCGCAAATAGTTAATTTCATTTAGAGACATTGAAAAGAAAACTACTTTCATTCGTAGTATTCATCGCTCGCCTTATATATACTTCTTTTGAAAACCAATGGCTCAACATTCAAAAATCTAAAACCTTCTTTAGAATCATCAATTAATTATCCAAAATCCTAAACCCATATTTTTTTTTATATACGTCTTAAAAGTTTTCCTAGACTGTATGAATGACTAATTTGTTCCAAGCATAGGTTCATTAAGTCTATGCTGAACCAGCTTAATCTTTCATACTTTATCAAACCTCAAACACAAACCAATCACGGCCTTAGGCCCAAGCAATTCAATCAACACCCAATTCACTACAACCCAGCCAATCAGATACAAACACAAGTAAAGAGATTCAAACACAAATAAGAGCAATTACATCAAGTATAACAATTAGCAGTTAAATAGAATTATTCACATAGGCAAACCAATTACAATATACACACCCAAACAATGTCACATAGATGCATATGATGAATGTCTAGGCCTAGTACAGGCCATGAGCTCATGTGTCGGTTGGCTGCCCGCAATCCCGACATTTATCCGGTCACGAGTAGTCCAGATTTTCCCAGATACGATTTTTCGTTCCTAAATAAATGCGCATATAATAATAGCAGCTCATTTGAGACAGCCTCTGCTTACTGCAGGAAAATATATATATACTTTGCTCTGCTCTGGGGAAGCGAAAAATGGCTGTAGGTAACTTAGTTTCCCTACAGAAGCTCTGTGTTGCATTAAGCAACTAATATATATAAATATAACTCTGGGTTGCATCAAGCAACTAATATATATATATATATATATATACAAATATCTCTTTACTCTGCTCTGGTTTCTCATTTCTCTGCATCTCTTTACTCTACTCTAGTTGCTTTGTTCTCTGTATCCCTTTACTTTTCTCTAATTACTCTTTCATCAGTATCTATATTACTCTTTTTCTCTTTATCTCTTTACTCTTTTGTAATTGTAAATATGCAAGCGGGACAAAACCCACGCCCTTGCCAACAATCTCGTATACCAAATAATTTCTTCTTACAGGAATCATTGAAGTTTTTATCATTAAATAAGCCTTAAATATTGATTTTGATTAAGTCATTATACTTTTGTAAAAATTTGGACATAATCTCCTTTAAAAATAGGACTTATCCACTCTTACGGGTTCCTTCTTTCTCAACATTTCGTCAGCCTCTTTCAGCAATTGCCATAGCAATATATTCTCAAAAATATTTGATAATAGAAAATCTATTTCTCAAATTCCATATCCAAAATAATTACCAACACAACTTGGCAGCCTGATTTCCATTTTGTTTTTAAAATATCAAATAAATTTGGAATTATGCAAACTTTATATCCATGCGACCGTCTCGGATTAAGCTTTCTATTAAATCAAAAATCATAATTTTTTGTTGACTCTAGCTTCGGGAATATAAGCAAAACCGTGACTGCTCTGCAGTGTTCTAAATCCTGAAAACAGCAGCAGCATACAACATTCGAAATTTCATATAAAATCCAAATTGAATCCAACCACCTTCAAAATTAATGTGGTTAAACTTAACTTACCCAAATTTCTTTTTCAATTAGTTACAGGGTCATACCATTTTTAATGAAGGAGTTACGTAGCTTGGAAGTTAGGTAATTTTCTGCAGAATTCTGTTTTACAAATCATTAAACACAACCTCTTCCAAGTCCCATAACTCACTTATTAAAACATAGAAAACCCTGAAATTTGAATCATATGTACTAAACATACTCAAATTTCACCTCCAATTGATTGCATCTCAATATCATTCCAGAATTAAAAATTATAAAGTCTCAAAGTTACTGACTTAGAAAACAAAACCTGACTTTTACTGCATAATACATCTTACTTTAAAAATCCAAATCTTTAAAACAACAACTCTAACAATTCTAAATTTTTATGAAATTAAAGTATTAGGACCAGAGTTTCATTTAAAATTAGTTTCATTTCAAAATTCAAACTGGAGAAATTCCAATAGAAGAAACACGTTGCTGCTGTGTTAAATGTTCTGCAGAAAACCAGATTTGACATCCATAATTCAAAAATTTATCATAAATCATAAACTTAATGAAAAAGTCTCAAATTCACCAGTTCAGCTCCTATATTCCCAAGCTTAATTTGGACTTGGTTCCACGCAATTCCGATAATCACAGAATTAGTTATAGCTTTTCAAAGTTGCTGACTCAGTTTAGAAATTATGCAGAAAATCAGATTTTAGAATTCAACTTTGAAAAATCATAACTAATTCTTTAGTTGATACGAAACCTTCAAAATTGAGATTCAAAATTGAGTTTTCACAATTACACTTAATATAATTTCATTAACACTTAAATTCTTGTCATTTCAGTCACTATAGAGTCACTGATTCACTTTCAAAGTTGCCGTTTAATTTCAAGAGAACCTGATTTTCAGCAAACCATTTAGTGTTCAAAATCCAACCTTCAATACCCCTCAAAACCAATTCCAAATCAACCACCAACCAAGCTCATTAACATTACAATATACCAAATAATAGCTCAACAGCAACAAATCCAACATAACCCATTAAAATTCAGTAATTCTCAACAATAAGTCATCAAACTATTCCCAATCTACATAATCAATCAATATCACCAATCAACAATTCCAATTCACAATCTCAACCATTCCAATCACAATTTCAGCCACAATTCAATATTCACATAATCAATCAATTACTCACATCTATTAAATCTATTTGCAGTTATTCAATAAACCTTGTAGGCATTCTTAAATTGAAATCGTTTTAAACCCCCTACCTTGATGTCGAATTTCACATAACCGAAGACGGAAGTGTGGCGTGATGACTGTTTGGGCTGCACCCAAAATGCAGCAGCTCCTTCATCCCTTATCCGGCAATGTTAGCAACATTCACAACAGCTTTGACAGGGCAGCAGCAACGCGAGTTGGCCACGACAGTGAGCAAAACAATGAATTCATTTTGGATAGAATAATAATTCTGGAAATTCAAGGGTGGAACAGGGGCTAAATTAAATTGGAACAAGAGTAAGGCTAATAAAATGGCAGCGGAATAAACAAGAACGTCAAGTGGAGGTTCAGAATAAGAATGTCTTACAAGAATTAGAAAGGAATAATAGAACGAAGAAGCAGCGGCAGCAGCACGGACGATTATAGTAGCAACGATTCTTTCGGAAAATCAATCGTCACAGTCTACAGCTGCAGCAGCTTAATCAGTAATTAAAGAAAATAAGGAAACGAAGCCATAGTAGCAGCATTACGCTGACTACAACAACAGGAAAGATAGCTTCCTCCTCTACCTCAGCTCGTGATTCCAGCGGCGATGGTGGAGCATCCTTCGACGACGCTGGCTAAGAGAACACCCACCACCACACGTCTCCTCCTCTGGTTGTTCACTATTCTCCCACTCCTTAACCTAATCGACGACGCAGCTTCGGAGATGATAGTGGCGGTGTCCATGGTGACGGTTGCTGCGAGCTCGACGGCGGCTGAACTAGCGGCGATGGCGGAGGCAACGCATGGCAGCGACAAGGATGAGCGAGTGAACGTCTCCGTCAATCTCTCTCTCTCTCTCTCTTCGCGGTTTTGCTTCTCCTCTTCTCTGGCTCTGGCGACAACGACGGCAACCGGCACAGGGAGCGCCACAGCGCGGCGATCCTCCTTCGTCTCTTCTCACTCTGTTCCGTCACCCTCTTCCTCTATTCTCCGTTTCCCCCTCAAGCTCCCCCTGTCCCCTTTCTTTCCTTTCTGTGTATGTGTGTGTAGTTTGTGAAATTAGGGTATCAATTAGGAAATTTGTAATTTTAAGTTAAATTAGGTTTTGATTTGATAAATTAGGAAAAATATATACGAGTAATATAACAGTTTTACAAAATATTCATTATAGAATAACAATTTAGAATTGAAACATAATACTATAAAGGTTACTTTTAAAACATATAAGATTTTATCTATCAATCTATTAATGGGCTCAAATAATTATTTCTAATTTAGATTATAAAGTATACATATCAATCACATTTTATAAAATACAGTTAAACTCGAAATATCAATTATCTAAATTAAATTAGGATCTTTCATTATTTTTCTATCATAACTTTAATTTCAATTTATATAAAATAACTAGTTATAATCAAAATTGTGCATAAATACTAATTGACTTAAAATTAAAGTATTTATCAAAATCAATTTAACATTCCTAATAAATTAATCTCTAAGAGCTCATACTAATAAAATAAACCATAATTCATTCATAATAGAAATTACTTAAATTAAATATATAATACTTCCATTACTAAATTTTATTTCGAAAGCATATGAAATAACCAATTATAAAAATTACATAAGAATATTAATTAACTTAAACTCCAAATATTAATAAAACTAATTTAATTACTCTCAATTGATTAATTTATAAAATAATATCAAATCAATAAAATAAATCGTAACCTTTTCAAAATAAAAGTTACTTAAATTAAATTATACAATTCTTTCTTATTTTTCAATTACTTAAATTATACAAAATATTCTATTATAATAAGATTACTTAAAAATCTTAATTGATTCAAAATAAAACTATCTCCGAATCTATTTAATTAGTTCTAATAAAATAATTTCTAAAATTATAAAGTTTAAACTTAATAAGATAAAATCTCAATTTATTTATATTTAGATTTTCAAAAATGCGGGATGTTACAATCCTTATTGTGATTGCCAACCGCAACCACCACATACATATAACCCATTCCCTCAACATAGTCCCCAATAACCTTACTCACAAGCCTCATACCACCATTCACCTCCATATGACACTAACCCATATCCACCGTATCAACCACCATATGAACCATATCTAGAGCCACCACCATTCCAACACCAATACTCCCAAGGACCACGATTTCCATACACACCACCTCAAGACTTTCACCAGTATGGACTACCTTCCAACTACAATGCCTTTCCCTCAAATGATAAACCCTCTCTTCCACTACCACCTTCAATGGACCAATATCTCCAACCCTTAATGCAAGAGCAACAAGAACTTTTAGTTAGATGTTTGAAGCACGAAGAGGAGTTTAAGGAGATAGAAGCCAAGATTGCTATCATGGCAGAAGCCGTTAGCAACATGTTCTCATCCCACCTAAGCTCACGCGATCAAGGTGCTCCAATTCTTGAATGTGGAGAAGCAATCAAAGAGCTTAGTGAGGGAGTGAATTTGCAGCTTCAAGGTGGAGAAGAGGAGTTGAAGCAAGAAGTGCAACAAGAGGAGGAGGTAGAGATTATTGAACAAGAGGAAGTAGTGGTTGAAGATTTAGGAGATGTTGAGTGCAAGGAGGAATATCAAGTTGAAGAGCCTTCTTCCAAGAAACTTGATATTGATGTTGAGGAGGGTGTACAATGATGCGTGAGCATCTTTCCTATCTTTTCCTAGTGAATTTGCATTCAATTTGTTGATTTTAATCAAGAATTAATTATCTTTTAGCCACTATGGATGCTACTTTGAGTCGTGTGAAATTTTGTTTATTTTAGGTAGCATTCGACTGGATTTGATCGAGTTACCACAGAAAAAGAGGAGAAGACACATGATGCTGTCAACCCTGACCTCTCTGCACTCAAACTTTAATAACGTGAGCTACAGAGGTCCAATGGACGTGATTCTAGTGGCGTTAGAAAGCTAACTTCCAGAGCTTTCTAACAATGTCTAATAGTCCATACTTCTTCTCCACCAAAGCTGCCAAGGCTGCGCCTAACTTGAGAAATCTCAAGTTAGGCACAAGACACAAGATTCCTTCAAGTTAGGCGCAGGTGCACTCAAGTTAAGCACAGGCCTTACTTACACGCACCAAGTTTTTAGCGCCGTTACCTGGGATTGATAGTGATTAACAACTATTAGTTGTTTGATTGCTTAGATTAGGCATTTTAGTTTTAATTTTATTTAAATTTTGCTTTAGTATTTTCAAAAAAATATATATATATATAAATAAATAAATAATTAGCACTAATATTTTCCCTTAATTTCTTAAATTAAGTTTGGTGTTACCTAGTTTTTTTTATTTTAATTTTTCTTGTTTAATTTTATTGTTATTTTCGAATCTTTCCGTCTCAATTCCACTTATAATTTTTGAAATTTATTTATTTATTTTATTTAGTATTTTTATTTTATTTCCTTACACAGGTTACCTCACTGGGAATTCTCTGTACACTGACGTAGAGAGTTCCATCTTTTCTTGTCTTTTGTTTGTTTATGAGCAGGAACAGGGATAAGGAACCTTTGTTAGACTCTGATCCTGAACTTGAAAGGACTTTGAGGCGGAGTTTGCAACAAGCAAGACTTTACAAGGCTACAGAGTCCACTATGGATCATAATAATGCTGCTAATGCCAATGTGGTAAATCTGAATGGGAATGAGTAACCTAGAAGAGTGCTTGGCTCTTACACTGCTCCTAATGCAGATCTTTATGGCCAAAGTATTGTGGTGCCTCCTATAGCTGCAAACAACTTTGAACTGAAGCCACAGCTAGTTACTCTTGTGCAACAGAATTGTTAATATCATGGACTCCCTCAAGAAGATCCAAATCAGTTTATTTCTGATTTTCTGTAGATTTATGACACTGTGATGACCAATGGAGTAAATTCTGAGGTATACAAACTTATGCTCTTCCCATTTGCTGTGAGGGATAGAGCAAAGTTGTGGTTAGATTCTCAACCTAAGGAGAGTCTGGATACTTGAGATAAGGTTGTCATTGGATTTTTGACTAAATTTTTCCCACCTCAAAAGCTGACTAAGCTGAGGGTGGAGGTTCAGACTTTCAGATAGAAAGATGGTGAGTGATGACATGTCACCATGTCATGTTTTTCTATGCTTTTTCATTTGTTTTCAATAGGTTTTATGCACTTTCTTGAGCCATAAGCAAGCCAATTGGGTAGATTTTCATGTTTCCGTTGATTCAATCAACCATGTATGAATTAATGTAATTTCATGAGATTTTATGCTATAATTGTCATATATTATGAAAGAATAACAAACTCATGATTTTGAGCAAAGCTTTGATGTGTTTGGTTGATTGATGATAGGTGAAAAGAGTTTGGAAGAAGGTTGAAGAAAGAAGGAATGGCTAGGAGCAAGAGAGAACAAAAAGTTTGAGCAAAAGTTTGCCTCAAACTTTAGCTCAAACTTTCGGATAAGTGAAAACACACCAGGGAACAAAAGCTTGAGCAAAAGTTTGCCTCAAACTTTAGCTCAAACTTTTGGGAGAAAAGCTTGAGCCAACGTTTGCCTCAAACTTTTTGGCAAACGTTGGCATCACAAATCAACACCCTGGAGAGAAAAAGTTTGCACCAACGTTTGCTTCAAACTTTTTGGCAAACGTTGGCGCCACACCAACACACCCAGGGGAGAAAAAGCTTGCGCCAACGTTTGCCTCAAGCTTTTTGGCAAACGTTGGTGCCACAAGGCATACAAGGGGTATACTTCCAACATGAATAACTTGAGCTACAGAGCTACAAATGAGGTGATTCAAAAAGAAATGGAAAGTAGGAATCAAGAGCTTTCCAAGCATATATGGCACTGCATGGTGGACACTAAAATTGAGGGAGAAAACTGCCCCGCAATAAGCATAAATGAACATGGTGGCAACCTGCAGTGAGACCAACTGACCTCTGCACCTTCAACGGAGTATAACTCGAGCTGTAGAGCTCCAAATGATGCGCTTCCAACGGCATTGGAAAGTAGACATTCAGGGATTTCCAACAATATATAATAGTATGGGGTGGACAATATGTTTGAGCCTCCAGAACTGGCGTTTTCGACCACGTTTGAGGCAAACTTTACCTCAAACGCTGCACACCAAGGCCAGCAACCTTGTCCTTTTCAAAGGAGCATAACTTGAGTTGTAGATGTCCAATTGAGGTGATTCCAATTGGGTTAGAAAGCTGAAATTCAGAGCTTTCCAACCATATATAATAGTCTATAGTGGGCAAAAAATTGGCAACGTTGACAAGAGGACAAAGTAGCGCCACATATATGCACTAGGGGGCCAACGTTTGAGCAAAAGTTTGACCCTAAACTTTGGCTCAAACGTTGGTAGCAGAATGGGACAGCTGGTGTAAAAAGTTTGAGTAAAAGTTTGCCTCAAACTTTTACTCAAACTTTTACTCAAGCTTTTAAGATTCACAACCCGGTTCACATTGGTTCTCTCTCCAACTCCAAGAGCAATCAACGAAGGCCTCTATCAACCCAATTCCATTAAGAGCAAGGGCCCAATTGACACCACTCAAAGGCACAAGAGATAGTTAGAATAGAAATTTCATTTTAATTGTAATTTGTTTTGAATTTCATTTTCATTTTGTAAAAACGCCTATAAATAGGTATCTGTTTCATTTTATTGGGGAGGCGAGCTCCACTAGGGAGCATTAGGAATATAGAACTCTCTCTCTTTAGTTTTTTTTAAATCTTGGGTTGAGAATTGAAGAAATTCTGTTTCAATCTCACCTTGAGAATTCTCTCTGTTTTCTTCTTCTGTAATTTTAATTTCTCCTCTACTACAAGTTCCTTTGCTGCAAGTTTACAATTTAATTTACATTGAGCTTGATTTTGATCTTTGGTTCTCATTGCTTTCTGTTCTCACTGAATTCAATTTACATTCAAGCAATTTAATTCTTATGCAAGTGCTCTGCATTTTACATTTCTGTTCATGATCTGATTTACTTTTCCTGCAAGTTTAATTTTCTCTAAGCTTTGATCTATTGCTCTCTTTAATTTCCAGCACCCACTCCCCTTTACATTTAATGAAATTTTACTTTTCTTGCAATTTAAGATTCTTGCAATTTACATTTCTTGCTCTTTAAGTTACTCGCCAATTTACACTCTGCAACTTTAAATTCATTGTCATTTACTTTCTGTTGGATACAATTTCACCCAATCTCACCTAAATGATAGCTTGACTAAACTAATCATCCACTAAAGTTTCTTGATCCATCAATCCCTGTGGGATCGACCTCACTCCTGTGAGTTTTATTACTTGATGCGACCCGGTGCACTTGCCGGTGAGTTTTGTGTCGGATCGTTTTCCGCACATCAAGTTTTTGGCGCCGTTGCCGGGGATTGATTTAGATCAACAATGATTAAGTGGGTGAGAAGTCTAGATCAAGCATTTTCTTTATTTTTGTTTTCTGTTTTAAATTGAAACCAAGGTGTTTGAGTTATTGCCTCACTAAGAAATTCTTTCTCTATGACATGAATTTCAAATTTCATTGATGTTTACAAAATACAAATGGAGTTCAACTCATCTTATGGTCAAACAAAATTTTATGGGATATCACCCACCATCACCAATCTCTAATGGTGGTTGGGAATATCACCAAGAAACTTCAAATTCTGGGCACTCCAATTCATGGAGCTATGCTTCAGAACCACAAGATGAGAAAGAAAATCATATGGGATATTTCCCTCCACCACAAAATGATGCAAGTCATGATTCTAATGGTGGCTGGGAAGGGAATTCTAGTGCTCCATATGATATTCATCCAAAGATATCATCACTTGACCATACTTCAACCGAAAGCCCCTTTCAAAACTCACCACCCACACAAACTTCCATGAACCACTCAAGGCTTTCAGAGCTTGAGTCCATGTTCAAAAAATATGAGAAAGAAGCACAAATATCTTGGAAAAGGCAAGAAGCTCTCTCCAAAAATATGAATGGAGATTTAGAGAAAATAAGGAGGAGCTTAGAACCACTGAGCAAGAAAAATGAAGGCCAATTGATGGATATGAAGGAGAAAGTGGAAGAGCAAGATAAGGAGGCCACTGCATCAAGTGAACTTTCAATGAAGAATGAGGTGGTTGAACCTGAAACTGCACTTGAGATGACAAGAGAACATGAAGACTCACAACTCTCACAAACCTCCCTGGACCAAAACGCCTCAACACTTGAATCCATGATTGAAAGGTATGAAGAGGAGATGAAGAAAGCTTGGGAAGATCAACAAACCTCCTCCATAAAAGAGCTATTAAAACAAATGTTGAGTGTAAAAGAGGAAGTGGAGGAGCAAGAAAGTGAAGAAGTCATTCCAAACTCAAGTGAGGCAGAGAAGTACATAAAGGAGGAGTTCATGGAACCACCAATACAAGAGACTCTTGATGAAAAGAAGACTCCAACAATCACACAACCACCAAGACTTGGATTCAAAGAAGTGAAGGCAATTAACAAAAGCACCAAGAAGAGGATTGTGACCAAACTACCAAGGACAACATTCAAGAGGAGGTCAACCACAAGCAATCCAACCCCTGGACCAATAGCAAGCAAGCTCAATCAAGCCATGTACAATAGAAAGCTTGCTGAGAGGAAACCAAGACAGGGGGCAATAGCTGAATCTTCTCCTCTCTTGAAGTCATTCCTCTTAACAAACTGGAAGAAGAGGAAGAAAGTGAACAACATGTCAATCGTAGGTATAATTTCTCTTCTCTACTTTGTTTTCGTTCTTTGTTTTGTTTAAATTCAATAAATTGGCATATGGTTACATTCTAAGTTTGGTGTTGCCTTGCAACAAATTGTTTTCAATATTTTTGGATGATTGCATCAAATCAAAAATGAAAGTGACACACCAAGACTCTAAGTTTGGTGTGCCACCTATTTTTCTATGCAAATCATTCAGCAACACCACTTGTCTGCATAACCATAATGTCTTTGCAGTGTTAATTTTCTTTTGGTTTGATATTTTGTTATTCTGTTTACTTTAGTTAATTCTTTATTTTTAATGCTTTCATTTTAGTTTGCTTATTTGCTGTGTTTATTAATACATCACCAAGAGAGCTTTATTAATGACAGATTCTTGGCTTAGTGATTGTATTTAATAAAGAACAGTTTTATTTGCTTGGTTTTAATTCAAATAAATGGACATAGGATTGCATTCTAAGTTTGGTGTTGCTATGCAACACAATTTGCTTCAAATCTTTACTGGATACTTGCATTGATTCCAAGTGAAAGTGTCACACTAAGTTTGGTGTGCCACTTATTCTTTATGCAAAGTATTATGCTCACCTTCTTAAGCTTGCAATCACAATGTCTCTGTCTCTTGTGCCTTGATTATTATCTTTAATTTTGCTTGCTTGAAACACATGTACTACTAACATTTCTTGTGTAAGACATTCATGATCCATCTTAGCCCCATAGCCACGGTTCTAATAGTTGCTTGAGGATGAGCAAGCATTCTGAGTTTGGTATGGGAAGGAGGAGAATGGGAGGAAAATGACAACAATAGAGAAGATGAACTACAAGGTTGTAAAGTTCCTTTTCCTCTCATTTGTTTCAAGCACTATAAACTGCATGATTGTCTTTACCTTCTCTGTATGCATGTGTGTATGAAAAGGCATAGTTTGATTTCTAAATTGCAACATGGTGCTGTGCCATTGTGATTACCAACTTGAGTTTTGTGAATTCAAAAGCAGTAAAGCATCATGATCATAAACAAACAAGGAACTAAAGAAGAGTTTAGCATGTGCATACAAGTATTGGAAAGCTAGTATGATTAATTGTTGCTCAATTGCATTGGATTTTATTTAATTGAAGTTTTCATCTAGAACATTTTGTGAAATCTTTTAAAACCATGAAAACCTTGAAGAAGCAAATGCAAAATAAAGCAAGAAAAGAAAAAGGGAAAGAATGAGAAAGATGAAGGCTCTGAGTACCAATGGCAATTCATTTGTTAAGTACTTGTGGTGTTTATATATCAAGCCAAATGCTTGAAAACAAAACACTTAGAAGTCAAGGTTAGGCTCAAAGTGCAAAAGCACTCCCTCAAAGCTCAAGGCTCTGAGCATCAATGATTAGAGAGTCAAGAAAAGAAAAGAAAAATGAGCTTAATGAAGTCCTCTAATCAAATGCTTGTGGTGCTTATGTATCAAGTGGTAATACTTGAAAACAAAGCATTTAGAAGTCGTAGCTTTGTTATCAACTCATGGGGCAAAGCACCCAAAAGGAGAAGCTAAATAAGAAAATCAAAAGCTTGTTTCAAGGAAGAAATATAAGAGAAAGATTTCATAAATTGAGCTAGATGGAAGCATCAATCATTTACATTTCTTTTGTGATTGTAGCATGCTTAGAAAACTAGCTTACCATGAACATTGAGTTGCTATTCTTCTTACCTTGGATTGTCAATCTCTATTGCATGATTCTTTTCTTGGTTGGGGACAAGCAAGGTTTAAGTTTGGTATTGTGATGACATGTCACCATGTCATGTTTTTCTATGCTTTTTCATTTGTTTTCAATAGGTTTTATGCACTTTCTTGAGCCATAAGCAAGCCAATTGGGTAGATTTTCATGTTTCCGTTGATTCAATCAACCATGTATGAATTAATGTAATTTCATGAGATTTTATGCTATAATTGTCATATATTATGAAAGAATAACAAACTCATGATTTTGAGCAAAGCTTTGATGTGTTTGGTTGATTGATGATAGGTGAAAAGAGTTTGGAAGAAGGTTGAAGAAAGAAGGAATGGCTAGGAGCAAGAGAGAACAAAAAGTTTGAGCAAAAGTTTGCCTCAAACTTTAGCTCAAACTTTCGGATAAGTGAAAACACACCAGGGAACAAAAAGCTTGAGCAAAAGTTTGCCTCAAACTTTAGCTCAAACTTTTGGGAGAAAAGCTTGAGCCAACGTTTGCCTCAAACTTTTTGGCAAACGTTGGCATCACAAATCAACACCCTGGAGAGAAAAAGTTTGCGCCAATGTTTGTCTCAAACTTTTTGGCAAACGTTGGCACCACACCAACACACCCAGGGGAGAAAAAGCTTGCGCCAACGTTTTCCTCAAGCTTTTTGGCAAACGTTGGTGCCACAAGGCATACAAGGGGTATACTTCCAACAAGAATAACTTGAGCTACAAAGCTCCAAATGAGGTGATTCAAAAAGAAATGGAAAGTAGGAATCAAGAGCTTTCCAAGCATATATGGCACTGCATGGTGGACACTAAAATTGAGGGAGAAAACTGCCCCGCAATGAGCATAAATGAACATGGTGGCAACCTGCAGTGAGACCAACTGACCTCTGCACCTTCGACGGAGTATAACTCGAGCTGTAGAGCTCCAAATTGTGCGCTTCCAACGGCATTGGAAAGTAGACATTCAGGGATTTCCAACAATATATAATAGTATGGGGTGGACAATATGTTTGAGCCTCCAGAACTGGCGTTTTCGACCACGTTTGAGGCAAACTTTACCTCAAACGCTGCATACCAAGGCCAGCAACCTTGTCCTTTTCAAAGGAGCATAACTTGAGTTGTAGATGTCCAATTGAGGTGATTCCAATTGGGTTAGAAAGCTGAAATTCAGAGCTTTCCAACCATATATAATAGTCTATAGTGGGCAAAAAATTGGCAACGTTGACAAGAGGACAAAGTAGCGCCACATATATGCACTAGGGGGCCAATGTTTGAGCAAAAGTTTGACCCTAAACTTTGGCTCAAACGTTGGTAGCAGAATGGGGCAGCTGGTGTAAAAAGTTTGAGTAAAAGTTTGCCTCAAACTTTTACTCAAACTTTTACTCAAGCTTTTAAGATTCACAACCCGGTTCACATTGGTTCTCTCTCCAACTCCAAGAGCAATCAACCAAGGCCTCTATCAACCCAATTCCATCAAGAGCAAGGGCCCAATTGACACCACTCAAAGGCACAAGAGATAGTTAGAATAGAAATTTCATTTTAATTGTAATTTGTTTTGAATTTCATTTTCATTTTGTAAAAACGCCTATAAATAGGTATCTGTTTCATTTTATTGGGGAGGCGAGCTCCACTAGGGAGCATTAGGAATATAGAACTCTCTCTCTTTAGTTTTTTTTAAATCTTGGGTTGAGAATTGAAGAAATTCTGTTTCAATCTCACCTTGAGAATTCTCTCTGTTTTCTTCTTTTGCAATTTTAATTTCTCCTCTACTACAAGTTCCTTTGCTGCAAGTTTACAATTTAATTTACATTGAGCTTGATTTTGATCTTTGGTTCTCATTGCTTTCTGTTCTCACTGAATTCAATTTACATTCAAGCAATTTAATTCTTATGCAAGTGCTCTGCATTTTACATTTCTGTTCATGATCTGATTTACTTTTGCTGCAAGTTTAATTTTCTCTAAGCTTTGATCTATTGCTCTCTTTAATTTCCAGCACCCACTCCCCTTTACATTTAATGAAATTTTACTTTTCTTGCAATTTAAGATTCTTGCAATTTACATTTCTTGCTCTTTAAGTTACTCGCCAATTTACACTCTGCAACTTTAAATTCATTGTCATTTACTTTCTGTTGGATACAATTTCACCCAATCTCACCTAAATGATAGCTTGACTAAACTAATCATCCACTAAAGTTGCTTGATCCATCAATCCCTGTGGGATCGACCTCACTCCCGTGAGTTTTATTACTTGATGCGACCCGGTGCACTTGCCAGTGAGTTTTGTGTCGGATCGTTTTCCGCACATCAGTGAGACCCTTTATGAAGCTTGGGAGAGATTCAAGCTACTGACTAGGCAATGCCCTCCAGACATGTTCTCTATATCGACTCAACTGGATATCTTTTATGAGGGCTTATGTGAAATGTCCAAGATGTGCTTAGATAATTCTACAGGTGGTTCTTTGCACATGAAGAAGACACTAGAGGAGACTACTGAGCTTATTGAGTTAGTTGCTAACAACCAATACTTATATTCCTCCAACAGGAATCCTGTGAACTCTGAGACCCATCAGAAGAAAGGTGTTATGGAAGTAGAAGCTCTTAATGCTATCCTTGCTCAGAATAAAATTTTGAGTCAGCAGATGAATTTAATTACTCAACAGTTGAGTGGAATGCAAGTTTCAGCTGTCAACACCCAGAATAAACCTCAAGAGGTCCCTTATGACATGTCAGGTAATTTTAGGCAAAATGAGAATTATGATTATGCTCAATTTTCTTCTGAACAGGAAAACTACATGGTGAGTGCTCCTAGACACCCCAATAATGATCTATACTCAAAGACCTACAATTAGGGGTGGAGAAATCACCCAAATTTTGGGTAGAGAGACCAACCTCAGATATCTCAGAATTTTAACAATAATTTTCAGGGCAGTTTTCCGCAGAATAATCAAAATAACTGCCAGTTTCAGTCTCATTAACAACAACCACCTCAGCAGGCATACTCTCCTTAGAAACTTGGAGTGCAAATGGGCCAATTGAGCAAGCAGATACCTGAGAGGCCTCCAAGTACGTTTCCTGGTAATACAATAGTGACTCCAAGAGAGGAATGCAAGGCTATCACCTTGATAAGTGGACAAGTGGCAAGTATGGAAGCACAAGTTACTAAGGAGCTGGTTGAAAAAGAAGCTCCAGAGCAGACTGAAGACACAGTAGTACACGCCCCTCCTAGGCGTGCAGACAACCCCTTCCCATTCTTTCTTGACACTCATCCTACATTGCCTAAAGCTCCTGAGTACAAGCCCAAGATGGCATATCCTCAGAGACTTCAAAAGGAGACGAAGGAGAAGCAGTTTTCAAAGTTCTTAGAGGTTTTCAGAATGTTACAAATCAACATTCCTTTTGCTGAGGTTTTGGAGCAAATGCCTCTCTATGTTAAGTTCATGAAGGAGTTGTTGTCAAAAAAGAAGCCTTTAAAGGGAGATGAGACAGTGGTCCTGACTAAAGAATGTAGTGCCATCATTTAGAATAACTTACTAAAGAAGAAGCCAGATCTAGGGAGCTTTCAAATTTCATGCACCATTGGGAGCACAACCTTTGAGAAAGGGTTATGTGATCTGGGAGCAAGAATCAATTTAATGCCCTTGTCTATGATGAAGAAGTTGTAAATCCAAGAGGCACAACCCACAAAGATAGCATTACAGATGACAGACAAATCTATAAAGCCTGCATATGGATTAGTAGAGAATATCTTGGTCAAAGTGGGTAAGTTTTTCCTCCCAGTAGATTTTGTGATTCTTGACACGGGGGAGGATGAGAATGCCTCTATAATCCTAGGAAGACGATTCCTGGCCACTGGGAGAGCTCTAATTGATGTAGAAGTAGGTGAATTTGTGCTCAGAGTGAATGATGAGCAACTAGTCTTTCATGTCTTCAAAGATGTACATTCATTAGGTGAAGGAGAGAGGTGCATGCAGACTGAGCTTATTGATCCAAACCTTCAAAAACCCCCTGATGATTCACCACAGAATCTGCAGCTCAAACCTCCTTTGGTGACAATCAATAAAATTCTTCCTGACATCAAACCTAAGTTTGGTGTCGGGAATGCATCATCCACTAAGGAGGAGAGTCCCAAAAAGAAAGTACTCAAAGGATGGAGAAACAAAAAGATCCCCACTGAAGGTTTCTCCCCAGGAATGAAGGTGGTGGTGACTAGCAATCCAATGTTGACTTATACAGTAAACCGAATCCTCTATCTAGAGCATATTGAGCTACTTTATGGACACACAGAAAAGAAGTTCAAAGTGAGGGGTGAAGAGCTGAGCCCCTATAATCCTCCTCCCTAGAGGAGCTGACCGTCAAGCTAGTGATGGTAAAGAAGTGCTTGTCGTGAGGCAACCCGATGTTTTCGTATCCTTTAGTTGACTTCTGTTAGTTTAATTTTCTTATTTATGTAGTTTTAGTTGAATTTTTACTGTTTTGCCTTTGTTTTAGTATATTTGGATCATGCAGAATTATTGAAACAGAAACAGGTTCCTGACTACAGAGCTACAGACGTCAGGAGAGGAGTATAGTAATTCGGAAGAGTTGACGCCTAACTAGAGATTTTCAAGTCAGGCGCCGCATATTACACATCAAGGACTATTTCGCTCTGGAGGGTCAGCGGCTAACTTGAAGATTTTCAAGTTAGGCGCAAAGTGTGAAGACTTAGAACAAGTTAGGCGCATTGGAGGCCAAGTTGGGCATAGAAGAAGCTAGCCCATTCGGCAGGGTTCAAGTAAGGCACAGCAAAGAAGGGCATAACATCAAGTTAGGCGCAAGGCCTTGATTATTGATTCAAGTTATGCGCACCACAACTGAAGTTAGGCGCCATCTCCTTCCACAATCATTCAAGTTAGGAACCATCATTGGATTGATTTCTATAAATCCAAACCATATCCAACAATCCTTAAACCAAATCAATTCCCTATCAAATTGATCTTATATCCCTTCAAGCATCAAACCTGTGGTCCCTTCCCATATCCCCTCCCCAATACCTTCGTGACCCTACTCCCTTTCCTTATACATATACACCCTCCTTTATATAACATATTTATATATATATATATATACCCCCCTTCTTATATATATATATATATATATATATATATATATATATATATATATATATTATTAACTATATATAAAAAAATAAATAAATAAATACATAAATAAATTTATAAATAAATAAATAAATAAATAAATATTTATATATAAAAAAATAAAAAAATAGTTTTTCTTTGCTTGGGGACAAGCAAACTTTTTAAGTTTGGTGTTGTCGCTTCGCTTGTGAATTTTTTGTTTATTTTAATGGTACAAAAGGGAGGCGAATCATCTTCACGGAGGAGCACATCCTGAAGAATGAGACGACCATTACGATATCTGAGGTGGTTGAGTTCCTTTCCTTCTATATTTTCTTTCATTCTTATTATGTTATATTCTTATTTTCGCCTATTTTACTTGGTTTCTACATGATCCTTTGTTATTTCAATTCCTAGGTTCTAGTTTAATTTGCTATTTTTTTCTGTTATTTGATTTTAATTCTGAAAATGTCTCATGTATTTCTCACTGAGCTTGAATCCAAAAGAAAAAGAAGAAAAAGATGTATTACATGAGAAATAGAATTTATAACAAAGAATAGTCTCATTTACTTAATTGTGGTGGTATTAATTGTGATTCTGAATGCATGACATGAACAATGCATATCTAAATTTTAATCAAAGGATGTTGATGTATAAGGAACAGGAATTTAGAGAACTATTATGAATTCTCTGAAGTTTGTGAAAGCTTAATCCTTGAGGCAAAAGAAACAGCAAAAGAATAATAAAAGCAAGGTCCAAGGCTCTGAGCATCAAGGACTAGGGAGGTCAGATATGATTAAAAGCCCAAAGAGTTGTTTCCCTAGTCATATGCTTGTGGTGTTTTTGTGTCAAGTAATCCTTGAGACAGAACACTTAGAGTCGAGACCAAGTGCATTTAGCAGAGTATGCCAAAGGCTTTGAGCACCACTGTCTGGGAGTAGTTGAAAGAAAAATCAGAACTTTGAGAAAGTTCCCCAGTTAAGTGCTTGTGGTGTTTTTGTATCAAGTAAAGCTTGAGATAAAACATTTAAAGTCACGGCTTGGCTCAAGGTGCAAAGCACCAAAGAAAAGAAAATTAAAGGGAATTTTCTGTGTTCAAGGATTAAAACTGAAGTATAAAGACCAGAGAATTCATAATATGATATGGATTCTAATTCTGAATGACATTGACATTCCTCTGATTCAAAGGAAAGTGAGATGCCAAAATTGTTCAGAATTGTAATAGATAAATCCCACTTTAAGAAGAGACATGAGCATAATTGAACTCTCACTTCTCATGAAAATTCACATATTAATCTTGTATTAATTTTTGTTGTTTGAGGACAAGCAACAATTCAAGTTTGGTGTTGTGATGCGTGAGCATCTTTCCTATCTTTTCCTAGTGAATTTGCATTCAATTTGTTGAGTTTAATCAAGAATTAATTATCTTTTAGCTACGATTGATGCTACTTTGAGTCGTGTACAATTTTGTTTATTTTAGGTAGTATTCAGCTGGATTTGATGGAGTTTTCACAGAAAAAGAGAAGAAGACGCATGATGTTGTCAACCCTAACCTCTCTGCACTCAAACCTAAATAACTCGAGCTACAAAGGTCCAATGGACGTGATTCTAGTGGTGTTGGAAAGCTAACTTCCAGAGCTTTCCAACTATGTATAATAGTCCATACTTCTTCTCCATCAAAGCTGCCAAGGCTGCGCCTAACTAGAGAAATCTCAAGTTAGGCATAAGACACAACAACTACAAGCAAGATTGGTAGATTCCTTCAAGTTAGGCACAGGTGTACTCAAGTTAGGCACATGCCTTACTTACACGCACCATACAACCTCCGAAGCATATCATGGTTGAAGACATTGAAGGGGTTGATCAAGAGATGAATTCAATCATTGATGAGTTTCTATCTACAATCGAATCCTCTCCCATTGGGCTTGACATAGAGATTAAAGAAGAAGAAGGGATGGAATTGGAAGAAGTGGTACAAGTTCCAAGTTCCCCAATCTATTATAATTCCGCATCAACATATGATCCTTTGAGTTTGAAGAATCCTTCCCCATTGGGCTTGGAATTGATGATGAGGAAGACTTCACTAAACCTCCTATCTATGATTTGAGTGATGGGGAAGAGCTAGAAGAAATTGGTGAAGGAGAATGTGAACTTGAGGAAGCTTGGCAAGAGGTAGAGGTTGAAGAACCTTGCCAAGTGGTAGAAGCCTCTTGAAAAGGATGGACGGGAGTGGAACATGCCTTGTCAAGACCGTTGGGAACTCCTCCACCTAGGTTACCATCTAATCCTACATTTGAGTGGGTAAAACTTCTAACTCTTAGCTTTATTATCCCACTTGAATTTGGCTTGCTTGAAATGGATGGCCAACTTAGGGTGCTTTGCGGAATTAAACATAAGAGGAGGATGTTTAGTGGTTGGCATTGTAAGTCTAGGCTCACTATGGTGGGAAGCTAAAAATTGAGGAGTTTGGGTTGGTGTAGTTCTCAATTGAATGGGCCTAGAAAGGTAGTTTGGTGCCTTTATGAGAACTCAATTTGCTTACCACCCGGAGGAAATCACCATAATCAACTTCAAGACGGGTGTCAAAACAAAGTGTGGGATCTCGGATTATAAGGAAATGATCAACTTTGGGAGCTCATGGTTTGTGAGGAACTCCATCAAAGCTTTGAGATATTAACTTTGAATGATGGAGCTTATTGGAAGTCCAAGCATTGGTAGATGTTCAAGGATGGATTCAAGCACAAGCCTCCTTGATAAGAGCTCCCCATGAGTCCAACTTAAGGACAATAAACAAAAGTGCTAGGTGGGAGACACCCCACCATGGTAACATCTTTTCCTTTTCCCTCTTTGTAAATACTGGTAAAAATTAGTTTAATTTCATGTTTTGTTTAGTTAGTTAAGTTTTTTTGGGATTTTAGTAGGTTAAATAAGGTTTTATGGTGTTTTGGTAGCTGTTTGGAGGTTTGGAATGCTTGGTTTGGTGCAAGAACTTGAAAAATTTGAAAAATAGAGCACCATGTCACGCATACGCGTCACCCACGCGTACGCATGACCCCTAGCTTTTCAATCATCCACGCGTACACGTCGCCCACGCGTATGCGTGGATCCAAAATTTTCACCTCCATACAAATTCCAGAGAGTTGTGCGAGTTTTGGGCTGGGATTATGCCTTTAGCACAAGCCAACCCACGCGTACGCGTCACCTCACACATACGCGTCGCCTTTCTGAATAACCCATCAGGCGTATGCGTGACCTACGCGTACGCATCGATCCCCTTTCACCCCACCACGCTTACGCGTCACACGACACGTACGCGTGGGTTGTTCTACATCACCCACCTTTTCTTTCCTTCTTTCCATTTCTTTCCTTCTTCTCTCTTCTCTTCTCTTCTTTCCACCCTTCAATCATCATCCAGCACTACCAATCACCATCTATTACCATTTATTTTAGTTAGTTTGATTTTCATTTAATTTTTGTTTTTCCTTATGAGTGTTAGAATTATTAATCTTGTTTACTGTTTATTGCTGTCGATTACTAGTGGGATGTTAGTTTAATATCATTATTGTTAATTATCATTGTTGGATTCTTTGTTGAGGTTATAATTTGTTACTTGGTTTTGGATTCTTAATGTTTAATTTTATGCATACCAAGTACATGTGACATTGCCTTCAAGCTTTCTAAATCTTTTGAATTGCATGTTTTGGCCACCATGCATTCATCATCTATTGTTAGGCATTTGTAAGTATCAATGCATTTTTGTAGGTGATGCTTTTTATGATTGACCCTTATTCACATCACCTATTTCATGCATTGAGATTTGTGGAATTTTAAAATTGGATCGAAATCTTATGTAGTGACATATTTTGAGCTTTCTAAGCTTCGTAGACCATGCTTGCTATGTGATTGATTTTCACTCCTATCTTCTTTTTCTTAAGTTCTATAGCATCCATGTTTTCCACTTCTATGTTGCTTAGGTGTTGCAAACAAATTTCAACATGTGTTATTGTTTGATGTGTGAGCTCTATATTTCAATTGGTTCATTAAGTTACTTTACACATCAGTCAATGTCCATTCACTATCCAATTTCACAATTGCTTGATTGTTGCTTGAATGCTTTTATGCTTCTTCACCACTTATTTTGTATCTTAACTTACAAGTTCTCTTTGAAGCATCTCAAGCACAATAGAATGAGTGAAGTGCGTACTTTCTTTTGTATAATTGTGACATAGCTCTCTATGATAGTGTGTGTGTTCTGAAGGGCGCCTAATTTAGAATTCACACACCTATTTTTCATTAATGTCACACTAATTCACTCACTCCATTCTAGTGATTTACCTCATTCCAACAATTTATGCTTCCTTGCCTTTGTATTTTCTCATCTTACAGTGTTATTTCTGTTTTTCATGAATGATGCACCATAAGCAAAATGGAAGCGGAAGAAAGAACATGCAGCACCGATTGATCTGCCAGCTGAAGGTGGCAATCCAGAGAGTCACCGTACCCCCTTGCTCTTCTTTGAGTGAACCGAGGATGGTGCAATTTTTTAAGTGTGGGGAGGTCGTCCGACCAGTCGGCATTTTTGGGTGACAAGTTTCTAATCCCAACACTTTTGCATTTCATTCTTAGGTCTTTTTAGGATTTTTTGTTGCACTTTCTTGTTTTGCATCTATATATAATAAGCTTAGTCAAAATAATGAAATTTTTCAAGGAATTTATCTATAGGACACCCCAATTGACTGAAAAAAATTTTAGAACTTGCTTGAACTATACATTGTGGATCATGTTTTTGAGCTAAGAACACAAGCATGTGAGTTTTGAGCCTAATTGTGTGGTTACATCATATAACCACTTATTTTTATTATTGTGTGCATTATTCTCTTTCTATGATTGTAATCTTTGATTTGTTTGATTTTTTATGTCCATTATTTTGTGTATGAATGCACTTATATGATTAAGGCCATTGTTTCAATTAGCTCACTTACCCAAATAGCCTACCTTTTATCTTCCATTGTAGCCAACTTTGAGCCTATGCTAAACCCATTTGTTCTTAATTTTTGCACATTACAAGCCTTGAAGCGAAAAATAATAAATGTCCCTTTTTTGGATCTTTGATTAGCTTAGGCTAGTGGGAGTGTTTATCATTTGATTTTGGGGACAGTTGGGAACATTGGGTAGAGATAAAAGTGTATTTTGTGGTTTTGTTGAAAATCATGGGAATTGGGTACATACTCATGTATCAATTTTGTTTAAACAATATGCATAGATGCTTTTGTATATATTTTAGTTTGAAAAAAAATGAAAAAAATAAAAAAAGAAAAAATTTATATATATATATATATATATATATATATATATATATAAGAAAAAAATATAATAGAAAAAGAGAAAAAGAAAGAAAAAGAAAAGAAATAAAAAGGGGACAAAACGCCCCAAGGTAATGTCCAATAAAAATCAATGCATATGTGTGGTGATAAAAAAAAGGAGAATGCATGAGTGTGTGAAAAAGTGATGAATGGGTAGTTAGGTTTGTTTAGATTTGTATAGGTTGTTATATAGGTTAGGTGGAAAGTTTAAGTTAATCAAAGATTCGAATTTTAGTCCACCTGGCCATATACATCCTACCTTGACCCTAGCCCCATTACAACCTATTGGAAAGTCCTCATGATATTTGTATGCATGCATGAAATAATTGTTGATTGTTAGATGAAAACCAAATCTTAGAAACCATGATTAGGAGAGAATTGAGTGAATCAACCCCATACACTTGAGTGACTAGAGCGGATACACATCCGGTGAGGGTTCGATTGCTCAATTACATGTTTTCACCCATGATCGTCTCTTTTCTTGCAAGTTTAAAAAATATTTCTAATAACTCAATTCAATTGTGGGTTTGTTTTCATTGTTATTGCTCTAGCCCTTGTGTTCATATATGTATTCTTGGGGATTGATTTATTTTGACCAAGAAGTTGTATTCATTTAGATAGTTGCATTTAGATAGGTTGCATTGAATAAATGTTAGTACCCTTTATTTCTTTCTTGAGTTTAGCATGAGGACATGCTTGGTTTCAGTGTGGGGAGGTTTAATAAACCCCAATTTTGTGGTTTATCTTGTGCTTAATTTAGGGGATTTTATCACTTTTTCTCACATTTATTCAATGAAATAGCATTGTTTTGTAATTCTCTCTTAATTTGTGCTTAAGTGTAAAAACATACTTTTTAGGCCCTTAAAGTGGTGATTTTAATTCCATTCGATGCCTTGATGTGTTTGTTAAGTAATTTCAGGTTCATAAGGTAAGTATTGGATGGAAGAAGTAAAGAGAAAAGCATGCAAAGTGAAGAATCTATGAAGAAATGAGCATTTGGAGAATTGAGGGCCACGCATACGCGTCATCCACGTGTACGCGTGAATTGAAGATTTGCAAGCCACGCGCATGCGTCACCCACGCGTACGCATGAGTAGGAGTTTTGGCCAACGACGCGCACGCGTCGTCCACGCGCACGCGTAACGCTCGGCACGTGACTCACGTAAAGTGAATTTGCTGGGGGAAATTTCTGAGCTTCCCAGGCCTAGATCCAACTCATTTCTGAGGCTATTTCATGAAAAATTCAAGCTTGGGCAAAGGGGGAGCACTTAGTTGTAGGATAGCATCATGTAGGTTAGTTTTTAGAGAGAGAAGCTCCCTCTTCTCTCTAGAATTAGGGTTCTTAGGGTATTTGCATCTTAGATCTAGGGATCAATTCTTGTCTTCCTTTAGTTTTCCTTGTAATTTCTTGTTCCTACATCTTAATTCTCTTAGTTTGTAGTGTTAATTCTCCTTTTATGCCTCTTTTATGTTTATGAATGCTCATGTTGGATTTGATTTCCTTTAATGCAATTTAATGTTTGATGTTGTTTTATTGTTGAATTGAGTTGTTATTATTAATTCCTTGCAATTAATAGTTGGTAAATTTTATTCTTCCTTAAAATTTATTATGCTTTCCTTTTATGCCTTCCAAGTGTTTGACAAAATTCTTAGTTGGATGTTAGAGTATATTTTTTAGCATTCTTGGCTTGGAAAGAGGAATTAGGTAATCTTGAGTCATTAAGACCCAGCTCATATTGGTGATATAGAGTTGTTAGTTAATATTACTTCCATTGATTCTAATCTCTTACTAATTCAATTAGTGAATTGATTAAGACTTTTGGATTGAGATTAGCTAGTCTTGTTTGACTTTCTCTCAATGTGAAGATAACATTATACTTTCTTTCATTGTTGGAGATAACGAAATAAGATAAATTCTTGTTAATTATTATTATTAGTGACTAGGATAGAAAGCCTATGCTCTCAACCCTTGCCATGAATGTCTCTCTTTATTATTTGCTTTATTTATTTGTTAACTTTTATTTGCTTGCCATTTACTTTCTTGCCCCTTTTATAAATCAAACCTCCCTTATTCATTCATAGCCAATAATTGAGCATTTTATTGCAATTCCTTGTGAGACGACCCGAGGTTTAAATACTTCGGTTAATTTTTATTGGGGTTTGTACTTATGACAAACAAATTTTTGACTGAGGATTGTTTGTTAGTTTAGAAACTATACTTGCAATGAGAATTTATTTGTGAAATTCTATACCAACACAATAATATTTACATCACTCCCATGGTTTGAAAGTAGAAGCGGGGGATTTTCCTTTTCTCTTCCTTGAGGATTCTCCGGTTTTTGAAGCCATGGAGGTAGGATAAAAAGAAAAAGCTGGGATTTCCAACACCAAACTTAAGAACTTTGCTTGTCCTCGAGCAAATAGAAACAAAAGAAAAGGAGAATAGGGGAAGAAAGAAGAAAAAGATAGAGGGGAGAGCGAAAGGAGGCTTCGGCCTTTTGTGTAAGAAAAGGGAGAAGGGAGAAAGGAAAGTGTATGAAGAAGAGTATGGAAGAGGGAAAGAGGAAGGAATAGTGTGGTCATAGTGAATAGAATGAGGGGTATATATAGGGGTAAGAAGGGTGTGGGTTCGGTTATTATGGGGGGAATTGGGGGGAGGGGGGATTTTGAATTTGAAGTGGGTAAGGATGGTGGAAAAAGGAGGTGATGGGATTTATAAGTGGTTATTGAGAAGGGGGAATGGTGGGGTGTGGGAAACAAGGCAATTGATAAGTGATGGGATGGATAAATGTGAATGGAAACGTGGGTGTAAGAGGAGAGAGAAGGGATATGATTGAATGAATGGTGGGGTAGGTGGTGGCTGGGTGGGATCCACTAGCTAATGGAGCTTCGAAATTGGAGTACCCTTACCCCCTGGGAGTTCAACGTCAGGTTTGGGCGTTGAATGCCAGGGGTGGACTACTTTTTTTTTTTGAATGGTGGGACGTTCAACGCCACGAATGGGCGTTGAACTCCCTAGGGGGACCAAATTATGGTCCTGAGATGCTCCTAAGAGGGCTTTGAACGCCCAGCTTTTATCCCCCTTTCTGGCGCTGAGCGTCAATTCTGGCGTTTAACGCCAGGAAGGGTGTCCTTGATGCCAGGACATCTTGGCTAGTTTTAGAAGCCATTTTTAGCTTGTTTTAGGGTAGCTTCATGCATTTCTTAGGCAATAAGTAGGTATTTGGATGGAAATTTCATGCATGCCCTAATTCAATCAAACATTGTTATTTTGATGCTTTTTCATAAGAATTATGCTATGTTTACTTGTTGATTATGAATGATGCATATTCTTGTGAAATTAGTAAAGCTTTGATGTATTTGTTTGGTTGATGATAGGAGGAAAGAAGCAGAGAAGGAGCAATGAAAGAGGGCAAGGCAACTTTCTGCAAGTTTCTAGTGCCAAAGTTGGAGGGAACGTTGGTAGTCCAACGTTACCTCCAACGTATTTCAATATAGTGTGCTTTCTGGAAATTGGAAAAATTTGGTGCGACGCGTATGCGTGGGCGACGCGCACGCGTCGATTGTGGAATTTTGACAATCCACGCGTACGCGTGAGTGACGCGCACGCATGGAAAAGCCAATGTTGGAGGGAGAGTTTGTGGTCTAACGTTGAGGCCAATGTACGCGATGAGACTCCCAAAACTGGAAGTGGGAAATTTTGAGGTGACTCGTACGCATCTATGACGCATACGCGTGGATACGAATTTTGGCCTTACATGCGAACGCCTGAAGTACGCATTCGCGCAAAAACTTGTTTGACGCGTATGCATGGGCTACACGCACGCGTGGAATGACAATTTTGACCATCCACGCGCACGCGTGGATGCGCGAATGTTGGTGCTCCAACGTTGAGTCAAACGTTGCTCTCAAAGCCCAAAATTCATTTTTCTAAAGCAACGTTTGACCCAACACTTTTGTACAAACGTGATCACCAATGTTGAGGCTTTTTCTATTCCAGATTGCACCTATGCAAAGTATGCAGTTAGTTGCTGATAATGAGGATTTACTCGATAATCTAGATTTTCTTCTTATAGAAAGAATTATTTCGTTGTAAGCATAGCTCCAAACCAACAAACAATTCTCACATAAAAAATTTGAGTTGTCACAAGGAACAAACCCCAATAAGAATTAACCAAAGTATTTAAACTCCGGGTCGTCTCACAAGGAATTGCAATGAAGTGGTCAATTATTGGCTATAAAGGGGGTAAGGGGTTTGATTTTGTATTTTTGCAAGAAAATAAATGGTAAGAAAAGTAAATGGACAATAACTAATAAAATGAAGGAAAAGAACTCTTGGCTAGACATGGGAAATTGAAATCACCATCCTTGTCTACATACCAAATATTGATAATTATGAGGGGCCAACCTATTAAGTCTACTTCCAAAAGGTTTAAGTACGTAATATCTACTCCTAAGCTTGAAGTACGTCAAATAGGCTTGATCACATCAACCCATAAGTCCCAACCTATCTACTAATTAGATTAGTAAAGGGTTAGTGTCAATGGGTATCAAATTGATCACCAAGGATTCTCAAATCACCAATTCAATGAGACCCAATGACTAAAGGTCACTCAATTCCCTTAGCCTAGGCCAAGAGTAAAGAAAACTACTCAAAATTTAGAGAAAATATTTTAACAAACACCTAGAGTGCAAAAAAGTAAACATCACAAAATGCTAGAATTAATGAAACCCATAACTATCATAAGCAAGAAATCAATAATAACAAGAAAGATCAACATAAAAGAAACATGGAAACATAAAATTTCATTAAAAAGAAATTAAAATCCAACAATTGTTCATAAACATAAAAGAGAGCAAAATAAGAAATTAATAAGGAAAACTAAGAAGATTGAGACAATAGAACACTAAAATTAAAGAGAATTGAAATCAAAACAAGAATTGAAAGATGAATTTGAGAGAGATTAACCTAATTTCATCCTAATTTCTATCCTAAATCTAGAGATCTCCTTTCTCTCTAGAATTCTACTCCTAAAACATGATGAAAACTCAATTATGACTACTTGGTTCATTCCCCCTTCAATCCTTGGGTTCAATAGAATCAGAAATGAGTTGGATTGGGCCCAAAATGAGCTACAAATCGCTGGCCATGATTTCACTTTAGTGAATCACGCTGCTCCATCGGTGCGTACGTGTACAGTGCATGTACATATCCTTAAATGTGAAGCAACTATGGCAAATTTTATATCATTTTTAATCCCCGGATGTTAGCTTTCCAACGCAACTAGAACCGCCTCATTTGGACCTCTATAGCTCAAGTTATGATCGATTGAGTGCGAAGAGGTCAGGCTTGACAACTTTACGGTTCCTTTATTTCTTCCTGAGTTCTCCCAGTTGGCATTCTTTTTCTTCATTCCTTCAATCCAATCTTTGCCTTCTAAACCTGAAACCACTTAACAAACATATCAAGGCATCGAATGGAATTAAAGTGTGATAAATTTAGCTATTTTAAGGCCTAAAAATCATGTTTTCACATTTAAGCACAAATCAAGGGAGAATTGCAAAACCATGATATTTCATTGAATAAATGTGGGAAAAGGTGATAAAATTCCCCAAATTAAGCACAAGATAAACCACAAAATTGGAGTTTATCAGTTGCCAATGCCCATCATCAAAGAATCACTTCTAAAAGGCCCACATCCAAGTACTTGATCCAATTGAAGATGAGAAGAAGAGTATAAATAGAAGGATTGCTGAAGATTGAAGGCAGCTCTCTGGGAGGCCCTGAAGGGGCTCTGGAGGTTCAGACCCTAATTTCATTTCTTCTGCAATTTTCCCTTTTAGTTTATGTACTTTCTTTTTCTGCAACATTTTCCTTTTGTACTTTCTTACTTTTCTGCAATTTCTTTTTTTTTATTTGTATTGAGCTATGAACAACTAAACCCCCTTCATTGGGTTAGGGAGCTCTGTTTAATTAAACGGATCTATATTAATTTTCATTCTTCTTCTTCTTTCTTTTCTCTTGATCTTGCTAGAAAGCTATCGTTCTTCATCCCAGTGGATAGTTGTCTTGGGAAAGAAGCTATCCATAATTGGATCTCCTCTGAACCTTGGAAGAGGAATGAGGAGATCATGCTAGAAATGCTTTCTCACATTGGATTAGATTGGGGTTTGGATGGATATCGTGACATGTAATCCTACTAACACTTTGATCTATTAATATGTGTGGTATAATCAATGACCACACCTCATCTCTTTTCATGAGCACTTAAATCAAGGAATTGGGCAATTATTCATGCCTAAAGAGATTGGATTGCCAAGGAATTGGGATCCAATCACCTAAGTTTGCCAAGGAGATCAATGAATGCATTGATTGAGGAAGAGATGAAAATGAATTTGATTTAGAGAATTATAACATCTCCTGACCCCAATGAGCTTTCCCATCTCTGATCTACCCATTCTTTTACATTCTGCCTTTAATTTGATTCTCAATCTCCCCATTCCCATTTAATTTCTTGCAATTTAAGATTCTGCTCTTACATTCTACAATTTAATTTCTGTTCATTTTATTTTTTGCAATTTAAGTTTCCTGCCAATTTACATTCTGCGATCCTAATTTCAAATCGGATTTAGTTCAACTAGAACAATTCTCCAATTAACATTGATCAACCAACCAATCCCTGTGGGATTCGACCTCACTCTACAGTGAGTTTTTACTTGACGACAATCTGGTGCACTTGCCGGTAGAAAATTGTTGAGAGACAGTTTTCAAGACATCAAGTTTATGGCGTCGTTGCCGGGGATTGGTTTTGTATTGACAATGATTATATTGGAGGATAACTAGATTGAGCAATTTTCTTTCACATTGTTAATTAGTTTTTGTTTCAGTTTGTTACTAATATTCTCTACACTTTAAGCTATTTGTGATATTGCCTCACTAAGAATCCCTTATTTGTACAATGGAGATTCCAATTTCTTTTGGTGATTATTATTTGAGACAGAGCCTTTTGCAAGAAAGAAAGGAGCATCGATCATATTCTGGTCAATCGAACTTCTTGGGAAGCTTCCCACCACCACAGAATGATTCATGTTATTATGCTCATGGTAGGTAGGAGCATCAAGAAGCTGAAATGGGGTACTTTCTAGAGCCACAAAATGGTCCATATTTTGGTGAAATTGATCATTACTCAAGTTGTGGCTGGAAAGATCAAAATCAAAGAGACTTCAATCATTCATACCCCATTTATCAAGATCCATCACCTTTCAATTACCCAACTTCACCTCCTAGTTTTACGTATCAAAATTCTTCGTCATTTGAGTATGCTTCATCATAAAATTCCTTCCCAAATTAATAAAATTCAATTCACCATTCACAAAATTCATTCCACTACACACAAAATTCTCTTCACAGTCCACAAAACTCATTCCATTACCCACAAGACTTATACCACTCTCAGAACACACAACCTACATAACCCCCTTTAGATACACTTTCTAGGATTGAACTCCCGTTGAAAAAATGATAAAGATCAATGAAAAGGAGAAAATAGCAAAAAGGGAGCATGAAGAGAAATTGAGACAGCAAGCACAACCCTGTTCTGAAGAACAGTCCATTTAAGAGCTGATATCATCTGAAGCGACCACTTCACTTTCTCCGGAGACTGAAGACTTCATTTAATGGTCCAGAGCATTGACAGAAAAACAAGCCATCACCTTTAGAAACATGGAAGAAAATTTAAACCATATAGCAAAACACTTTGGAGTGATGCCTAACAAGAAGGATGAGGACCAAATGGTGGTTACAGGGGAGAAATCAGAAGAACAAGAAAAAGAGGCACCCATATCAAGTGAGATTCATATGAAGAAGGAGGAAGTTATGATAGTATACAAGCCTAAGGCTCCATACACACAGAGGCTACTAGAGGTGACAAAGGAACATGCAAACTCACTCCCAAAAAACTCAATGCAACATCATGTAGAAGAAAGGGAGGAAGTCAATCAAGGGAGTCCATATTCTAATGAACTAGAAAGTTGCATAGAGGGTGAGTTCATTGAACCACCAATTCAAGAAGCTCTTGATAAAGAGGATGCTCCAACTATCCAACAATACCCAAGTCTTGAGATCAAAGATGTGAAGGTAGTAGAAACAGGCACCAAAAAGAGGATTGTGACCGAAAAACAAAGGATCATATACATGAAAAAGAGAAGGTCAAAGAACAATTCAACTGCTGACCCAACAAGCAAGTTCACTCAAGCCAATCACAAAAGAAAGCTTGCTGGGAAGAGGCACTCACAACAAGAGGGCATTCACTGGCTCATTTCTCCACTTGAGGTCATTTCCCTTAACAAACTGGAAGAAGAGGAAGAAAGTCATGAACAAAATGTCAAGCTAATGACATTAAAAGAGCGCTTGTTGGGAGGCAACCCAACCAGAGGTAGTTTTCTTTTCCTAGTTAATTCAATAAAGAGTTAAGTAGATTCTCTGTATTGTAAGGAGCTAAGTTTGGTATTGCACACCAAAGCAATTCAAAGGGTGAATATGTAATGCTAAGTTTAGTGTTCCACCATTAATTTCATTTAAAAACATATTACAACCCTTCAATGACAAGTCACTGACTCCAAACAATTAGAGAAATTACTTAACATGTGTTTAGTTTCTAGTTCATAGTTTGTTTTTCTAGTTCATAGTTTGTTTTCTTAATAAAAGCACATGAGGTTCTCTGTATGTATTTAATCTGCTGCATTAGTGTTCTGAGGGTTACTTGAAACTGAAGGTCGATCTCGGATGAGATCTGCTGTGGTGGCCGGAGCTGTCGTGTCTGACCTGGTGGAACTGGTGGAGCTGGAGATGCTGCTGATCCTTCATCACTGGAGGGTGGTGGTACCTGGAAAAGACTCCGATGCTTAAGTTAGCATGGGCTTTAAGCAGGTTTTGTGTGTAGAATCAGGGTATGAGTTATACCTGGGTGCTCCAGTGTATTTATAGTAGTGTGGGCTGACCTTCTTAGATAAGTTAGTTATCTTATCTTATCTTATCTTTGAGTGAAGTCATCTTATCTTTCCAGGGGAATCGCCTTATCTTTCTAGGCTCTTGCCGCCTTTAGATTTGGGTTGTGTCCCTCTTCTTGGGCCTGCTTTGGGCTCTTCTGACGATTTGGCCGAACTCTTTAAAGAAGAGGTCGGGGATCCTGGCCTAAAGAGGTCGGTCGCTTTATCATTAATCAGCTCGGGTTGCATAGCTCGACCCAAGGTATGAACAGTGCCCTTGCTTGAGCTCGGTTTTTCTTTTGAGGTCGTGCACTTTTAGACTTCGACCCTTTCTTGGGGAAGCCGAGCTCGAGCATTTGGCTTTGTGTTGATCTCCTGTAGAACTCCTGTTAGGTTTAGCCTCCTTGTTTTAAAATACGAAGTGTTTCTTTTCCCTTTTTTGTTGCGTGCATTTTTTTGTTTCCTTGGAAACGTGCAAGGGTTTTAATGCTTATTAACTTCTTTGCCGTTCCTTCTTTCCCTTTTCTACATCTTTATTTTGAAAAGACTTGCTTTCAGTTTCTTCTTCTCCTTTTGCTTCATTTTTCACTGAGATTGCTTCGTTCCCTCCGTCTCTTTCTTTTATTCTCGCATCTTCGCGCTTCCCCTTTTCTTATTTCAGAAGCATCTGTTGGTGTGGATTCGTCACTATTTCTTTCTGATCCTTCCCTTGCGCTTGCTTCTTCTTTCTCTACAGGTTGGTATTTTCTTTCCCTTTTACACTTTTGCCAGTCGCCCTCTTGCATATCTCCACTGTTTGTGCATGATTTTTGTTGATGTTGTCTCTGAGAATTCTGACCCTTTTGAGATAAGATTGTTTCTTTCCCCCTTTTTTTTAAAGTTTATTTTAACGCTTTTCTGAAAAGCTCGCATTTTTGTGGTGATCCTTGCATTCTTCTGCTATGATGCACGTACTTGGTAGTTTAAAGCTTTCGTGGTGTTTTATTATCATTGTTTCTGTTTCTTTCGTTCTAGCATGCCCTTGTCTCTGGGTTCACTTCTTTAGTTTGGACTGTTGATAAGGAAAGGTTGTAGCTTTCGCTGATTTTTGTTGGTGATTTCGACTATCTTGCTACTTTGTGTGGAGTGATGGTACTAGCGAAGGATTGCGTTTTCTTGTTGTGAGATGTTTAGGGCATAGATTGTTGATTTCCTTCTTTTCTGGTACTTGCTTTGTTACTGCCTCCAAAGGGTGCCCCTGGATTTTTAGTGTGAATCCTGGGGTTTCCCTTTTACTGCCGTATCTGACTCTTGATGTTTCATATGTTTTTGTCCGAGTTGCTTCCGAGTTTCTCAGTAGTAACCCAATTTATTTTTCTTACTGTAGAAATAGTTGACCCATATCACATCGCAAAAATATTGTTGCAATGTCTTCTAAGATCCCGGATGGCATGTCAGATTGGCTGGATTCCATTGTTCTGATGTATGTTACAGTTGCTGTTTCTGAATACTGCGTGCGGCTTAGGAGACACCATAGGATTTGTAACGATAGGGATCAAGAGAAAAACTATGAGTTAGTGTCCCTTGATCCTGAGGAAAGAGTTAGCTTTCCCTCTTTGATTCCAGAAGAGCGTCCATTTTTCTACGCTTATGACTATTTTTTTAGTCAACTGAATATTACTATTCCTTTTACCCCGTTTGAGACCCAGTTGTTATGGTCTTGCAACATAGCTCCGTCTCAACTTCACCCGAACTCTTGGGGATTTATTAAAATTTTTCAACTACTGTGTCAAGAGCTTGATATCCGACCTTCCCAAACTCTTTTTCTGTATCTTTTCATTTTGACAAAGCCTGGGGTAGAAAAGAAGAAAGTTTCCTGGGTTTCTTTTCGAGTTGCTCAAGGAAAGAAAGTGTTCATACCCTGGGTCGAGTTGTCCGACCCGGGATGTTTAGTGACAAGGCGACCGACCTCTTTAGGTCAGATTATCCAACTTTTTTGCAAAGAGCTCAGCCAAAATTGCCAGGAAAGCCTAACAAGGGCCCAGATAGAGGAACACGACCCAAATCCAAAGGCAGCCCAAGCCTATAGAGATAAGGGCGGTTCCCTTGAAGATAAGATGACTTCACTTGAAGATAAGATAAGATAATATAAGATAACTATCTTATGACCAGAAAAGTCATCACATACTATTATAAATACACTGGAGCACCCAGGTATAACTCATACTCTGATTTTACTAAAAACCTGCTTAATACCCTTGCTAACTTAAGCATCGGAGTCCCTTGCAGGTACCAACACCCTCCGGTGACAAAGAATCAGCAGCATTGTCAGTCTAACAAGTCGGGTGCGACAGCTCCGGCCACCATCCACCAGCCGGACACGTCATCTCCGACCAGCACAGAAGATCTCGTCTGAGATCGGCCTACAGTTTCAGGTAACCCTCAAAACATTGGCGCCGTTGCCGGGGAACCTGGAAGTCATCCCATCACCATGGCGGACAACCTTGACAACGACCACAACTCTGATCTAGAAGATAGGACGCCGCATAAAAACGCGGATACTACACCAAAAGACACTCCTCAACCTAACAAAGACAAGAATTCTCCAAACACGGAAGCCATGGAGGCACTTCAAAATCCCCTAAAACAAATCGAAAAAGAAGTGGAGCTTCAACGAGAAGCTGACAGAGACCTACAAAGGGAAGTTAGGTGACGACGCAAGTTAGAGGACAAACTCCTAAAACTCGAAGCAGATCTCAAGGCCAAAAATACTCCATCCGGTCACGAAGACGACTCTCGTAAGGACCAAGACTCATTCACCAAAGAGATCATGAGGACCAAAATCCAAAGGACTTCAAACTTCCCGACATGACTTTATACGATGGCACAGCAGATCCGGCCATCATCTCAGTAATTTTAGAAGTAGAATGTACCTCATCGACGCCTCAGATGCAGTTCGCTGCAAAGCCTTCCCGACTACTTTAACAAAGACAGCAATTAAATGGTTCGACAATCTACCCCCTAGGTCCATCTCAAGCTTCGATGACTTAGCCAAGAAGTTTCTGGCCAGATTCTCCATCCAAAAAGACAAAGCTAAGCACGTCCCAAGTCTATTAGGAATCAAGCAAGGAGATCGGGAAAGTCTCCACAGCTACATGGAAAGATTCAACAAGGCATGTCTGGACATACAAATTCTACCAATAGAGGCTGCCATTATGGGTCTCATCAATGGCTTGCGAGAGGGACCTTTTAGCCAGTCTATATCGAAAAAACATCACACATCTCTAAACAAAGTGCAAGAACGAGCAGAGAAGTACATCAACATGGAGGAAAACTCTCGACTAGGAGAGACCTCAAAATTCGGATTCTCCTACTCCTCCCGAGATAAAGATATAGAGTCCGAAAAGAAAGAAGATCAACATAGGGAAAATATCAAAAAATACCACAATTACACCTGATGAGCAGATATTTTATACGCTTTTTGGGGATAATTTCATATAGTTTAGAGTATGTTTTAGTTAGTTTTTAGTCTATTTCTAGTAGTTTTTAGGAAAAATTCATATTTCTGGACTTTACTATGAGTTGTGTGTTTTTCTGTAATTTCAGGTATTTTTCTGGCTGAAATTGAAGGAGCTGAGCAAAAATCTGATTCAGGCTGAAAAAGGACTGCTGATGCTGTTGGATTCTGACCTCCCTGCACTCAAAGTGGATTTTCTGGAGCTACAGAACTTGAAATGGCATGCTTCCAATTGCATTGGAAAGTCGACATCCAGGGCTTTCCGGCAATATATAATAGTCAATACTTTGCACAAGGATAGACGATGTAAACTGGCGTTCAACGCCAGTCCTCTGCCCAATTATGGTGTCCAGCGCCAGAAAAGGATCAAAAGCTGGAGTTGAACGCCCAAACTGGCATAAAAACTGGCGTTCAACTCCACAAATGGCCTCTGCACGTGAATTGCTTAAGTCTCAGCCCCAGCACACACCAAGTAGGCCCCAGAAGTGGATCTCTGCATCATCCATCATAGTTTATCCAATTTTTGTAAACCTAGGCTACTAGTTTAGTATTTAAACAACTTTTAGAGATTTATTTTGTATCTCATGATATTTTCAGATCTAAACTTTGTATTCTCTGACGGCATGAGTCTCTAAACCCCATTGTTGGGGGTGAGGAGCTCTGCTGTGTCTCGATGAATTAATGCAAGAATTTCTGTTTTCCATTCAAACACGCTTGTTCCTATCTAAGATGTTCATTCGCGCTTAACTGTGATGGAGGTGATGAGCTGTGACACTCATCACCTTCCTCAAATCATGCACGTGTGCCTGACAACCACCTCCGTTCTATATACGATTGAATGAGTATCTCTTAGATTCCTTAATCAGAATCTCCGTGGTATAAGCTAGAACTGATGGCAGCATTCATGAGAATCCGGAAAGTCTAAACCTTGTCTGTGGTATTCCGAGTAGGATTCAAGGATTGAATGACTGTGACGAGCTTCAAACTCTTGAAGGCTGGGCGTTAGTGACAGACGCAAAAGGATAGTAAATCCTATTCCAACCGGATCGAGAACCAACCGGTGATTAGCCGTGCTGTGACAGAGCGCGTGTGCGTAGTTTTCACTGGGAGGACGGAAGGTAGCCATTGACAACGGTGATCCACCAACACACAGCTTGCCATAGGAGGGTGTGCGTGCGTGAATCAGAAGACAGAGGAAAGCAGAGATTCAGAAGACAAAGCATCTCCAAAACTCCAACATATTCTCCATTACTACACAACAAGTAATCTTTAATTTATGTTCTCTTGGTTATTCACAATTCAACTGATAAACATAATTGACTTCCTGACTAAGATTTACAAGATAACCATAGATTGCTTCAAACCAACAATCTCCGTGGGATTCGACCCTTACTCACGTGAGGTATTACTTGGACGACCCAGTGCACTTGCTGGTTAGTGGCACGCGTTGTGAAAAATGTGATTCACAATTCGTGCACCAAGTTTTTGGCGCCGTTGCCGGGGATTGTTCGTGTTTGGACAACTAACGGTTTATTTTGTTGCTTAGATTAGGAAAAATTTTCTCTTTTTGGTTTAGAGTCTTTTATTATTTATCCCTTGTTAAAACACTTTAAATTTATAGCTCAGTTAATTAGAACGTGGTGTTTATGTTCATGGTAATTGGCTATCATATTTTTTAAAACCTTTTTCAAAAATAATTTTTCTGTTAAATCCTGTGCCAAACTTTAAGTTTGGTGTTTTCAAAAATAATCTTTCTTAAAATTTTCGAAAATTTTCATAACTCATTTGGCTAGAGCGTTAATCTGTGTTCTTGGTAATTGGGTTAGAGTCTTTTATATTCTTTTCAAAACCTTCTTTTTCATAAATAATATTTTTTCTATTAAATCTTGTGCCAAACTTTAAGTTTGGTGTTTTCTTGTTGATTTCCCTTTGGTTTTCGAAAATTTTGGTTTGGTTTTCTAAAAATTTTAAGTTTGGTGTTCTTTCTTCATGTTCTTGTGTTCTTGTGAGTCTTCAAAGTGTTCTTGAGTTTTCCTTGTGTCTTGATCTTAAAATTTTTAAGTTTGGTGTTCCTTGGTGTTTTCCCTCCAAAATTTTCAAAAACAAGGAGCATTAGATCTAAAAATTTTAAATCTTGTACTATCTTATTGTTTTTCTCTCTCCTCACTAAATTCAAAAATATCTTTTCAAAATATCTCTTCTAACTTCCTAACTTCTTATCTTTTCAAAATTTGTTTCAACTAACCAACTAACTTTTTGTTTGTTTCTTAACTTTTTCAAAACTACCTAACTAACTCTCTCTCTCTAATTTTCGAAAATATCTTCCCTCTTTTTCAAAAATTTCTTTTTTTTTAACTAATTAATTTTTATTTTCTTTTACGAAAAAAAAAATTTAATTTCAAAATTCAAATTCTTTTTAGTTATTTTATTTTATTTAAGTATTTACTTCTTATAAAATAAAATAAATAAAAAGATAAATCAGTCCAAGTTATATCCATATATCCATCATGGACATAAGTGGAAATGAACAGTCCAGGAGGACTCTGGGGTCATATTCTAACCCCTCTACTGCTTCATATGGGAGTAGCATATGCATACCCTCCATTGGAGTTAGTAGCTTTGAGTTGAATCCTCAGCTCATTATCATGGTGCAGCAAAGTTGCCAGTATTCTGGTCTTCCACAGGAAGAACCTACAGAGTTTCTGGCACAATTTTTACAAATTGCTGACACAGTACATGATAAGAAAATAGATCAGGATGTCTATAGACTATTACTGTTTCCATTTGCTGTAAAAGATCAAGCTAAGAGGTGGTTAAATAACCAACCTAAGGCCAGCATAAGAACATGGAAACAGCTGACAGAAAAATTCCTGAATCAGTATTTTCCTCCAAAAAGGATGACACAGCTAATGCTGGACATCCAAGGCTTTAAACAAGGAGATAATGAATCTCTTTATGATGCCTGGGAGAGATACAGAGAGATGCTACGAAAATGCCCCTCTGAAATGTTTTCAGAGTGGGTTCAGTTAGACATCTTCTACTATGGGCTTGCAGAAGGAGCTCAGATGTCTCTAGATTACTCAGCTGGTGGATCTATCCATATGAGAAAGACAATTGAAGAGGCTCAAGAGCTCATTGATACAGTTGCCAGGAATCAGCATCTGTATCTAAGCAGCAACCCTTCCATGAATGAAGAGGTTAAAACAGTAACTGCTGAATTCAGTACTGTAAAACAAGCTGCTGAATTCAATCAGCAATTGGATTTTCTAACAAAGTAGCTAGCTGAATTCAAGGACAGGCTACAGGAGACAAGGATAGCTAATATACATATGGACGAACAGTTTAAGCAAACAAAGCAGCAGCTATCAAGGCAAATAGCAGAAGAATGCCAAGCAGTTCAATTAAGAAGTGGGAAAACAGTAAATACCCCACCTCAAGGCAACAAAAATTCAAGAAATGAGCAACCCACCAAAGATTCACCTGAGGACAGTAAGAGCCCAGGAAAAAATAATTCTGGCACTAAAACGCCAGAAAATGGGTGGAAGGCTGGCGCTGAACGCCAAGACCATGCCCAAAACTGGCGTTCAGCGCCAGAAACAAGGCAGGATTGGCGTTCAACGCCAGAAATGGGCAAGAATCTGGCGTTGAACGCCCCAATGGGGCAGAATCCAGCGTTGAACGCCCAAAATGGGTACATTTCTGGCGTTCAGGCGCCAGGAACAGACAGTGAGCTGGCGTCTAACGTCACTCCAGCTTCTGACTCTGGCACTCAATTGCCAGTGAGGGATCAGACACACACAAGTGCTGATAACAACCCCTCTAAAAAGGCTTCTTTAACCACTGAGGTTGAGGAATATAAAGCCAAGATACCTTATCCTCAAAAACTCCGGAAAGAAGAGCAGGATAAGCAAGTTGCTCGCTTTGCAGATTACCTAAGGACTCTTGAAATAAAGATTCCATTTGCAGAGGCACTTGAGCAAATACCTTCTTATGCCAAGTTCATGAAAGAGATCTTGAGTCATAAAAAGGAGTGGAGAGAAACAGAAAGAGTTCTCCTCACTGAAGAATGCAGTGCAGTCATTCTGAAAAGCTTTCCTGAAAAGCTTAAAGACCCTGGGAGTTTTCTGATACCATGCATATTAAAAGGTGATTGCACCAAGACAGCTTTATGCGATCTTGGGGCAAGCATCAACCTGATACCTGCATCCACTATCAGGAAGCTTGGCTTAACTGAAGAAGTTAAACCAACTCGGATATGTCTCCAACTTGCTGATGGTTCCACTAAATACCCATCAGGCGTGATTGAGAACATGATTGTCAGAGTTGGGCCATTCACCTTTCCCACTGACTTTGTTGTGCTGGAAATGGAGGAGCACAAGAGTGCTACTCTCATTCTAGGAAGACCCTTCCTAGCAACTGGACGATCCCTCATTGATTTCCAACAGGGGGAAATAACCCTGAGAGTCAATGATGATGAGTTTAAGTTGAACGCTGTCAAGGCCATGCAGCATCCAGACACATCAACAGACTGCATGAAAGTTGATCTCATTGACTCTTTGGTAGAAGAGATCAACATGGCTGAGAGTCTCGAATCAGAGTTGGAAGACATCTTTAAAGATGTTCAGCCTGATTTGGAGGATTCAGAGGACATGAAAGAGCCTCTGAACTTTCTTCTGAAAGAGGAAAAACCTCATAAACCCGAGCTCAAGCCACTACCACCATCCTTGAAATACGCATTTCTGGGAGAAGGTGACACTTTTCCAGTGATCATAAGCTCTGCTTTAAATTCACAGGAAGAGGAAGCACTTATTCAAGTGCTAAGGACACACAAGACAGCTCTTGGGTGGTCCATAGGTGACCTTAAGGGCATAAGCCCAGCTAGATGCATGCACAAAATCCTATTGGAGGATAATGCCAAACCAGTGGTTCAACCACAGAGGCGGCTAAATCCAGCCATGAAGGAAGTGGTGCAGAAAGAGGTCACCAAATTACTAGAGGCTGGGATTATTTATCCCATTTCTGATAGCCCCTGGGTGAGCCCTGTTCAAGTCGTCCCAAAAAAGGGAGGCATGACAGTGATTCATAATGAAAAAAATGAACTGGTTCCTACAAGAACAATTACAGGGTGGCGCATGTGTATTGACTACAGAAGGCTCAATACAGCCACCAGAAAGGATCATTTTCCTTTACCATTCATAGACCAGATGCTAGAGAGACTAGCAGGTCATGATTATTACTACTTTTTGGATGGCTATTCAGGCTATAACCAGATTGCAGTGGATCCCCAGGATCAAGAGAAAACAGCATTCACATGTCCATCTGGAGTGTTTGCTTATAAAAGGATGCCATTTGGGCTATGTAATGCGCCTGCAACCTTCCAGAGATGCATGCTCTCTATTTTCTCTGACATGGTGGAAAAATTTCTGGAAGTCTTCATGGATGACTTCTCAGTATATGGAGACTCATTCAGCTCCTGTCTTGATCACCTGAAACTTGTTCTGAAAAGATGCCAAGAAACCAACCTAGTTTTAAACTGGGAAAAGTGTCACTTCATGGTGACTGAAGGAATTGTTCTTGGGCATAAAATCTCAAATAAGGGAATAGAGGTGGATCAAGCAAAAATAGAGGTAATTGAAAAATTACCACCACCTGCCAATGTTAAGGCAATCAGAAGCTTTCTGGGGCATGCAGGATTCTATAGGAGGTTTATAAAGGATTTTTCAAAAATCGCAAAACCTCTAAGCAATCTGCTAGCTGCTGACACGCCATTTGTGTTTGACACAGCATACCTGCAGGCGTTTGAAACGCTGAAAGCTAAGCTGGTCACAGCACCATTCATTTCTGCACCAGACTGGACATTGCCATTTGAGTTAATGTGTAATGCCAGTGATCATGCCATTGGTGCAGTATTGGGACAGAGGCATGACAAGCTTCTGCATGTCATTTATTATGCCAGTCGCGTTCTAAATGATGCCCAAAAAAATTACACAACCACAGAAAAAGAACTACTTGCAGTGGTTTACGCCATTGACAAGTTCAGATCATACTTAGTAGGATCAAAAGTGATTGTGTATACTGACCATGCTGCTCTTAAATATCTACTCACAAAGCAGGATTCAAAACCCAGGCTCATCAGATGGGTATTGCTTCTGCAAGAGTTTGATGTAGAAATAAGAGACAGAAAAGGGACAGAGAACCAAGTGGCTGATCATCTGTCCCGGATAGAGCCAGTGGAAGGGACGCCCCTCCCTTCTCTTGAGATCTCTGAGACGTTTCCTGATGAGCATTTATTCGCCATTCAGGAAGCACCATGGTTTGCCGATATTGCAAACTATAAAGCTGCAAGGTTCATACCCAAGGAGTACAACAGGATACAAAAGAAGAAATTAATTACTGATGCAAAGTACTACTTGTGGGATGAACCTTATCTCTTTAAGAGATGTGCAGACGGAATTATCCGTAGGTGTGTGCCTAGAGAAGAAGCACAGAGGATCCTGTGGCATTGCCACGGATCTCAATATGGAGGCCATTTCGGAGGTGAGCGGACTGCCACCAAGGTCCTCCAATGTGGCTTCTATTGGTCCACACTCTATAAAGATTCCCGAGAGTTTGTACGTAATTGTGACAGTTGCCAAAGAGCTGGTAATCTGCCTCATGGTTACGCCATGCCTCAACAAGGAATCTTGGAAATTGAGTTGTTTGACGTATGGGGAATTGACTTCATGGGACCTTTTCCACCATCATATTCAAACACTTATATTCTGGTGGAAGTTGACTATGTATCAAAATGGGTTGAGGCTATTGCCACACCCACCAATGATACTAAAACAGTGCTGAAGTTCCTCCAGAAACATATCTTTAGCAGGTTTGGTGTCCCTAGAGTGTTAATCAGTGATGGGGGCACTCACTTCTGCAATAAACAGCTTTACTCTGCCATGGTTCGGTATGGAATTCGCCACAAAGTGGCCACACCATATCATCCACAAACCAGTGGGCAAGCTGAAGTCTCTAACAGAGAATTAAAGAGAATCCTGGAACGGACAGTAAATACCCGTAGAAAGGATTGGGCACGAAGCTTGGATGATGCTCTGTGGGCTTACAGAACAGCATTCAAGACCCCTATAGGGACCTCTCCATACCAACTCGTGTATGGTAAGGCATGTCACCTGCCCGTGGAACTGGAACACAAGGCCTACTGGGCAACCAGATTCCTAAACTTTGATGCCAAACTAGCAGGAGAAAAACGATTGCTCCAGCTAAATGAGCTAGAGGAATTCAGATTCACAGCTTTCGAAAATGCCAAGCTTTATAAAGAAAAATAAAAAAAATGGCATGACAGAAAGCTGTCATCTAGAATCTTTGAACCAGGACAGAAGGTTCTGTTGTTTAACTCTAGACTCAGGCTATTCCCCGGGAAACTGAAATCCCGGTGGAGGAGACCATACGTGATTACAAGTGTATCACCATATGGTTATGTGGAGCTTCAAGATATTGATTCTGATAAGAAGTTCATTGTCAATGGACAGAGAATCAAGCATTATCTTGAGGGCAACATTGAGCAAGAATGCTCAAGGCTGAAGCTAGATTAAAAGCTCAGCAAGGTCCAGCTAAAGACAATAAAGAAGCGCTTGCTGGGAGGCAACCCAGCCATGGGGCAACAATCCTCTAAGCATTTTGCCCTATTTTTATTTTTATTTGTTTATATAAAGTTCACTGACACTAAGGTAAAGAATCATTTGCATAAGTTTACAGGGTTACAGAAGGAATCTACGCACAAAACAGAGATAGGGAGCTTACTGGCAAGAAAACGCCAGTGAAGGCCATTTTGGGCGTTCAGCGCCCAAAATGGGCATCCAGTAGGCGCTGAACGCCAGTAAGGATAGCTATCTGGCGTTCAACGCCAGAAAAGGGCAACAACTGGGCGTTGAATGCCCAGGAGAGCAGCATTTGGGCGTTGAACGCCCAAAACAGGCAGTGTTTGGGCGTTCAAACGCCAGGATGGTGGGGAGGAGCTCTCCTTCTACCCATCTCCTTCTTTTTCTTTTGCTTGAGGACAAGCAAAGCTCTAAGTTTGGTGTGCTTATTCGTGATCACTAAGATCATGGCCCCTAAAGGAAAACAACCCACTCCAAGAGGAGCAAGGGCGTGATTTAAAGGAACTGAAGCGCCAGAAATTCTCTCTTGAAGGACCAATCACCTCAAGGTTGTTGAGTTCTAATCTTAGCCTTAACTCTGTGATAACTGTTCTTATTTTAATTTTACCTTAGGAGTCATATAGTAGTAATTAGTATCTATTTTGATTTTATCTCCAATTAAGCTATAGTTTATTTTTCTCATCATCAGCAAACATGAATAAAGTAGTAGATCTTTTGAATAAGAAGCAATAAAATTTCGAGTTTTAATAAGAGAAATTCTAATTAGTTAAATGTGGTGGCAATGCTTTCTGTCTTCTGAATGAATGCTTGAACAGTGCATATATCTTTTGAATTTGTTGTTTAAGACTATTAAATATGTTGGCTCTTGAAAGAATGATGAACATGAGACATGTTATTGAGAATCTAAAAAATCATAAAAATGATTCTTGAAGCAAGAAAAAGCAGCAAAGAACAAAGCTTGCAGAAAAAAAAAAAAAGCCAAAGCCCTTAAAACCAAAAGGCAAGGGTAATAAAAAGGATCCCAAGGCTTTGAGCATCAGTGGATAGGAGGGCCAAAAAGGAATAAAATCCTGGCCTAAGCGGCTAAATCAAGCTGTCCCTAACCATGTGCTTGTGGCGTGAAGGTGTCAAGTGAAAACTTGAGACTGAGCGGTTAAAGTCAAGGTCCAAAGCAAAAAGAAGAGTGTGCTTAAGAACTCTGGACACCTCTAATTGGGGACTTTAGCAAAGCTGAGTCACAATCTAAAAGGTTCACCCAATTAAGTGTCTGTGGCATTTATGTATCTGGTGGTAATACTGGAAAACAAAGTGCTTAGGGCCACGGCCAAGACTCATAAAATAGCTGTGTTCAAGAATCATCATACTGAAATAGGATACTCAATAACACTATCTGAATTCTAAGTTCCTATAGATGCCAATCACTCTGAGCTTCAATGGATAAAGTGAGATGCCAAAACTGTTCAGAAGCAAAAAGCTACTAGCCCCGCTCATCTAATTAGAATCTGAGCTTCATGCAAAAAAAAAAAAACTCTGAGATATTATTGCTTCTCAACCTACTAGTCTTCTATTTTATTTGTCTAGTTGCTTGAGGACAAGCAACAGTTTAAGTTTGGTGTTGTGATGAGCAGATATTTTATACGCTTTTTGGGGATAATTTCATATAGTTTAGAGTATGTTTTAGTTAGTTTTTAGTCTATTTCTAGTAGTTTTTAGGAAAAATTCATATTTCTGGACTTTACTATGAGTTGTGTGTTTTTCTGTAATTTCAGGTATTTTTCTGGCTGAAATTGAAGGAGCTGAGCAAAAATCTGATTCAGGCTGAAAAAGGACTGCTGATGCTGTTGGATTCTGACCTCCCTGCACTCAAAGTGGATTTTCTAGAGCTACAAAACTCGAAATGGCATGCTTTTAATTGCATTGGAAAGTAGACATCCAGGGCTTTCCAGCAATATATAATAGTCCATACTTTGCACAAGGATAGACGACGTAAACTGGCGTTCAACGCCAGTCCTCTGCCCAATTCTGGCGTCCAGCGCCAGAAAATGATCAAAAGCTGGAGTTGAACGCCCAAACTGGCATAAAAACTGGCGTTCAACTCCACAAATGGCCTCTGCACGTGAATTGCTTAAGTCTCAGCCCCAGAACACACCAAGTGGGCCCCAGCACACACCAAGTGGGCCCCAGAAGTGGATCTCTGCATCATCCATCATAGTTTATCCAATTTTTGTAAACCTAGGCTACTAGTTTAGTATTTAAACAACTTTTAGAGATTTATTTTGTATCTCATGATATTTTCAGATCTAAACTTTGTATTCTCTGACGGCATGAGTCTCTAAACCCCATTGTTGGGGGTGAGGAGCTCTGCTGTGTCTCGATGAATTAATGCAAGTATTTCTGTTTTCCATTCAAACACGCTTGTTCCTATCTAAGATGTTCATTCGCGCTTAACTGTGATGGAGGTGATGAGCTGTGACACTCATCACCTTCCTCAAATCATGCACGTGTGCCTGACAACCACCTCCGTTCTATATACGATTGAATGAGTATCTCTTAGATTCCTTAATCAGAATCTCCGTGGTATAAGCTAGAACTGATGGCAGCATTCATGAGAATCCGGAAAGTCTAAACCTTGTCTGTGGTATTCCGAGTAGGATTCAAGGACTGAATGACTGTGACGAGCTTCAAACTCTTGAAGGCTGGGCGTTAGTGACAGACGCAAAAGGATAGTAAATCCTATTCCAACCGGATCGAGAACCAACCGGTGATTAGCCGTGCTGTGACAGAGCGCGTGAGCGTAGTTTTCACTGGGAGGACGGAAGGTAGCCATTGACAACGGTGATCCACCAACACACAGCTTGCCATAGGAGGGCGTGCGTGCGTGAATCAGAAGACAGAGGAAAGCAGAGATTCAGAAGACAAAGCATCTCCAAAACTCCAACATATTCTCCATTACTGCACAACAAGTAATCTTTAATTTATGTTCTCTTGGTTATTCACAATTCAACTGATAAACATAATTGACTTCCTGACTAAGATTTACAAGATAACCATAGATTGCTTCAAACCAACAATCTCCGTGGGATTCGACCCTTACTCACGTGAGGTATTACTTGGACGACCCAGTGCACTTGCTGGTTAGTGGCACGCGTTGTGAAAAGTGTGATTCACAATTCGTGCACCAACACCCCTCTTCGGGTGTCCCTTGTGGATCTCTATATTGAAGTATGCCATACTGGAAAAATAACCCCAGCTCGACCACTTAAAAGAAAAAAGGGAGGAGGAAATTGGACTGAATATTGCGAATACCATCGAATCCATGGACATTCCACCAACGAATTCTTTGACTTAAAAAATGTCATAGAAAAACTGGTAAGAGAAGGGAAATTAGATCGGTACCTAGCCAGCCGAGTCGATGAGTAAAGAAAGAGAATAAGGAACGAAGATGTTCGACGAACTGAGCGATCACCTCGTACCAGAGAGACACGTCCACATGATACATGGAGGATTTGCGGGAGGAGGAATCTCCAAATCATCCCACAAAAGATATCTTAAAGAAGTATATCATGTCGAGGGAAAAGAAGAAACACCCGACCTCCCCACAATTACTTTTACTAAGGAGGACACAACTGGCATCATCTCAGGACACGACGATTCCATGGTCATCACCATCATATTGGCCAACACAAATCTCCACCGCACACTGGTCGACCAGGGAATCTCCGCCGACATCTTGTTCAAAACTGCCTTCGATAAACTCGGTCTGGAAGAAAAAGAACTCAGAGCATATCTGACCAGCCTGTTCGGACTGTGAGACACTCCAATCCAACCACTCGGGTACATCTCACTACACACAACCTTTGGAAAAGGAAACCAGTCAAGAACGCTCAAAATAGACTACATCGTGGTCGACGTGAGTTAAGCCTACAATGCCTTAATAGGTCGGAGGACAACGTTAAATCAGCTCGGTGCAGTAGTCTCGACTCCATACCTATGCATGAAATTCCCAACCACAGAAGGAATAACTAGAATAAAAGCAGATCAGAAGATGGCGCGCCGCTGTTACAACGAAAGTCTAAACCTCAGAGGCAGAGGAGAAGAATTCCACACCATCGAACGCGGTGGAGTTCAAAGGCCGGAAGAACTCCGTCCACAACCCGAAGGCGAAGTAGAAAAAGTCCAGATCGGAGATGTCCTAGACAAAACAATCAATATTGGCACAATCCTAAAAGGAGACATAAAAGAATCGCTAATACAGTTTTTAAGAGACAATGTCGACGTCTTTGCATGGAAAGCCGCAGGCATGTCGGGCATAGACCCAAAGTTAATGTGCCACAAACTGGCAGTTTACCCAGGATCTCGGCTAGTACAACAGAGATGCAGAAAGCTCAGACCAAAATTATCCCAAGCTGTGGAAGAGCAGGTACAAGCTCTATTGGAGGCAGGATTCATAAGAGAAGTCAAGTACCCACTATGGCTAGCCAATGTCCTCTTGGTGAAAAAATCAAACGGGAAGTGGTGGATGTGCACCGACTACATTGATCTCAACAAAGTCTGCCCCAAAGATCCTTATCAACTTCCAAGTATCGACGCTCTAGTGGATGCCTCCTCCAGAAACAAATACCTCTCATTTATGGACGCCTATTCGGGATACAATCAAATCCCAATGTACCCGCCTGATCAAGAAAAAACTTCATTCTTAACCCCAAAAGCAAACTACTGCTACAATGTCATGCCTTTTGGACTCAAAAATGCAGGAGCCACTTATCAAAGGTTAATGAATAAGGTCTTTGTAGATCATATTGGGAAAATCATGGAAGTCTATGTGGACAACATGTTAATAAAGATGCGAAGTGAAAAGACGTTACTATCCGACCTCACCCAATTATTCAACACTATAAGAAGGCATGGCATGCGACTTAACCCAGCAAAATGCACCTTTGCAGTAGAGGCTGGCAAGTTCTTGGGTTTTATGCTCACACAAAGAGGAATCGAGGCAAATCCGGATAAATGCCGGGCCATACTCGACATGAAGAGCCCGACTTGCGTCAAAGAGGTACAACAACTCAATGAAAGATTGGCAGCTTTGTCCAGATTCCTAGCTGGATCAGCAATAAGATCTCTTCCCTTCTATGCCACTCTAAGGAAGGGAAAGAGGTTCGAATGGACAACGGAGTGCGAGCAGGCCTTCCAAGATTTCAAAAAGTTCCTAGGACAACCTCCTATCCTAACTCGGCCACGGAAAGGAGAACCACTTATATTATACCTCGCAGTAGGAAGTCGGGCAGTAGCCTCAGCACTAGTTCGAGAAGACGATAATGGGCAACAACCTGTATACTTCATCAGCAAGGCACTACAAGGATTCGAACTGAACTATCAAAAAATAGAAAAATTCGCCTATGCACTCATATTAACATCTCGGCGACTTCGTCCATATTTCCAAGCCCATATTATCAGGGTTCGGACCAACTAGCCAATAAAAGTCATTCTGCAAAAAGCAGATTTAGCAGGAAAAATCTTACAATGGGCAGTCGAGTTGTCCGAATTCGACCTTTAATATGAAGCTCGGACAGCCGTCAAATCACAATATTTGGCCGACTTCATTGCAGAATTTACAAACACCCCAGAAATTCCTACAGAATGGAATCTCTATGTAGACAGTTCCTCAAACAAAACTGGAAGAGGCGCGGGTGTGATAATTGAAAGTGACTAGGTAACCCAAATCGAACTTTTCCTCAAATTTGGGTTCCCTGCCTCAAACAACCAAGCTGAGTATGAGGCACTACTAGCTGGTTTGAAGCTGGCTAAGGAGGTTGGAGCTCAAAAGCTTATCATATTCAGCAACTCACAGGTAGTCACTTCACAAACAGCAGGGAGTTACCAAGCAAAGGATCCCACCTTGAAAAAGTACTTGGACAAAACCAAGGAACAACTCGGATAACTCGGGGAATATGAGATCCGTCATATACCCCGAGAACAGAATACTCGAGCTGATGCACTCTTAAAATTAGCCAGCACCAAACCAGGGGGCAACAATAGAAGTCTCATCCAAGAGATACTGCAGAACCCGTCAATCTCGGAAGAAGAAAAGATCCTAGCCATAACAGGTCTGGATCAAGGATGGATGACTCCCATAATTAATTACCTCAAAATAGAAACACTCCCTACAGATAAGAAGGAGGCAAAAAGGTTAAAACGTGAGGCACAATACTACACTATCAAAAATAATACTCTATACAAGAGAGGGATTTGGACACCACTATTAAAATGCATTCCGACATCTAATACAAAAGAAGTTTTAGAAGAAGTACACAGTGGCATCTGTGGCAACCACCTCGGAGCACAGGCACTCACCAAGAAAGTACTCCGAGCCGGATTCTATTGGCCGACCTTACAAAAAGAAGCAACAGAATTCGTGAAGACATGTCCACCATGTCAGAAACATGCCAACTTTTACATCGCCTCGCTAGAGGAGCTCATCAGCGTAACCTCACCCTGGCCATTCGCAAAATGGGGACTCGATCTTCTCGGACCCTTTCTCCAAGGATCAGGGCAAGTCAAATTCCTCATAATGGGGGTAGACTATTTCACAAAATGGATCGAGGCAGAACCCCTAGCTAATGCCACTGCTCAAAGAAGTCAAAAATTCCTATATAGAAACATTGTCACAAGGTTTGGGGTTCCATACTCTATAAATGGCACTCAATTTACAAATACAGGCTTCAGAAAGTTGGTGGCCGATCTAAACATAAAACACCAATTCACATCCGTAGAACACCCACAGGCCAATGGACAAGCAGAAGCTGCTAACAAAGTCATATTAGCCGGGCTAAAATGAAGATTACAGGATGCAAAGGGAGCCTGGGCCGAAGAGCTCCCACAAGTCCTATGGACATATCGGACAACCCCACACTCCACCACAAAGGAATCACCCTTCCGATTAGCTTACGGAATGGAGGCAATGATTCCAGTGGAGGTCGAAGAAGGGTCACCCAGAGTGATCCACTACAATGAAGAGGCCAACTCCCAACTTCAAAGGGAAGAACTCGACCTACTTCCAGAAATCCGAGAAAGAGCTCGGATCAGGGAAGAGGCATTAAAACGATGAATGACTTCAAGATACAATCAAAAGGTAGTGCCACGAGGTTTTGCCGAGAACGACCTCATCCTAATCCAAAATGATATCGGAACAACTCGACCTAAAGAAGGAAAGCTGGCAGCAAACTGGAAAGGACCCTATTGAGTCATAGAAGTACTTGGAAATGGCTACTACAGGCTGTCCAAACTCGAAGGGCGAGAGCTTCCCAGGTCATGGCATGCTTGCAACCTACGAAGGTATTATAGTTAGAGGTAATAAGGATCTTAAGATAAGGTGCACTCTTTTTCCTGAAAAGGTTTTTTAATGAGGCCCCAAGCCAAGATTCGTAAAATACCTAACTTAGAGGAGTAAAACTCCCACATGTACATATTTGCATATTTCTATTTTGAATAAATTTTTTTCAGATCTCCCACAAATTCTTTATCAGGACGCATTAATCTGAAACGCAAAAAATTCATCGTCCGATTATAAAGCTACAGATCGGCAGAAAGTGAAAATTAAATTCACTGCACGATCATGGTAAAGTCCAATAAAGATGAAAACCAAATTCATCAGAAGGTCGACCAACGTAGATCAAACCCAATTTCTACGAAATCGGCAAAGATGAAAAAGCGACAAAAACAGAATAATACAAGAAGTTATCGAAAGTGATCCATAGAAAGGACCTGACGAGGAATAAAAATGGGTTGCTAAAAATATCTTAAAGACCGGCCGACGTAGAAGAAGTCAGACCAGTCGACCACAATAACCAAAGTTATAAAAAGTAAATCCCTGGAAAGTGGTCTGGCCAGCCCTAAAAAAGAGGATTACTAGAAATAATTTAGAAGGACCGACGTAAAGGACCGACGCAAAGAAGTCGGCCCAAAACCAAAAAGTTATAAAAAGTAATCCGTAAAAGAGACCTGACAATGGTCCAAAAAGAGGATTCCTAGAGACAACTTAAAAGGGACCGATATGATGAAGTCGGCCCGACCAAGATGGATTACTACAAAGGTAAATCCATAGAAGCAACCTAACAAATGTCCAAACAAAATGGATTACTACAAAATAATTTCAGACCAAGATAAAGAAGTCGGCCAATAGAAGGCATACGAGTTGGACCCAGAAATCCACGACCTCAAACGAATCAAGCTGCAAAGTATGAAAATACGAAGGCAATCAAAAGAGCTCGAACAACAAGGCTCCAACACTCCTAAAAACCTAAAAAATGTCAGATAAGGTGCAGACAAACACATCATTCAAGAAAAAGTTTATAATAAAAGGACTCAAGAGGCCACCTGATGTCAACCCCAAAGAGCCTGAAAAGCTACCTTTGTTTTTCTTCAAAAATTAAGTTGCTAACAGAAAAGCAGCTAAAAAGCATCCAACAGTTACCGCAGACTACAAAAGATAAAAATTTCAAAGCCCACAAGCCGGGCTATACACAAAAACTCTAAAAGAAATAATCATTGAGGATCCGAAGATTTCTCAGCTGCATCATCACGGGGTGAAAGAGGACGAGTCTGAAGAGTCACCGCATCTACCGTCCCATCATCCCGGTTCAAGATCTGACAATCAGGTTCCGACTCGGGATGAACAACTGCATGGGTTGAAGAAGTTGGCGCAACAAAGACCTTGGCAGCAGGCACGGGAGGAGGCTCGATGTCGTCATCATCTTCAGGGTCATCTGGGATAATTTTACCATCCTTTACAATATTTTCCAAGCTGAAGAGAGAGAGGTCAAGATCGGGCGCAAGGACTCGAACTTGATCATTCAAAAAGCAGCATTGACACTGCCCACAAGATGACCCTGGAGCTTGGCATAATTAGCTCGGGCAGACACCAAATCCTCCCTAAGACGCATCATTTCCCTATAGGTCGTAACATAGCTCTCCTTGTGCTTCAACGCCGTATCCTCAGCCAACTTTGCAGAAGCTGCCAAGGTAACAGCTCTAGTCTTTTCACCCTCTAATTCTTTCTCCAACTTGGTCACCTTCACCTCGAGCTCCTCCTTTAAACCCTTAATCTGGTCAAACTCTGATTTGGCCTCCTCCATAAAGGCCTTCGTCGCATGGATAGGAAGATCTTGGGCAGTCCGGTATAAAGCCGCTCCCATATGTGCCATCTTGATGCTACTCCGAGTTATGAAATCCAAATAGCGAAGAAGAGAAACATCATCCATAAGAAGGGCACTATAGGGACCAATCTGCTGGTCAACAAATCCAATGGCATCAAAATCAAGAATGTCCAGATTAATGGGCTCAACAGTCCGAGGTCTTTTCGAAGGAGGAACGACCGTAGGAGAAGAAACGGCAGTAGAGGATTGGGGAGGAATCATTCTCCTCGGTCCAGGAGAGTTCGGTACTGATGGCTTCGGCAGAACATGAGAGGATCCTTCCCCAGCCACCTTGCTCGAGATGTTCTGGGCAGCAGTAGCCTTCCTCGCCTTTTTGAAGGCCCTCATAGAGTCATTATTTTTAACCATCTCTGAAAAAGAAATCAACCATAGAACAGATTAAAAACTAGAAAACGAAGAAAGCAAGAGAAAATAGAGCAAAATATAATGACATAGATTCGGTGATGTTTCTTAAGCTCCACACAGAATTCAGAATTAGCCAGAAAAACACACAGCAACACAAGGGAGTCCAAATAGTTGGACATCCCCTCGGGAACCGTAGAAGACGCCTCAACAATATTTTTGCGAAAAGACATGGCCAACTAGTCCTACAAACAAGAAAAGAAAATGGATTACTAACCAAATACAGCTCGGGCGATATCAGAATAACTCGGACAATATGACTGATGAGCGGATAATTTATATGCTTTTTGGCATTGTTTTTACATAGTTTTTAATATGATTTAGTTAGTTTTTAGTATATTTTTATTAGTTTTTAAATAAAAATCACATTTCTGGACTTTACTATGATTTTGTGTATTTTTCTGTGATTTTAGATATTTTCTGGCTGAAATTGAGGGACTTGAGCAAAAATCAGATTCAGAGGTTGAAGAAGGACTGCAGATGCTGTTGGATTCTGACCTCCCTGCACTCAAAGTAAATTTTCTGGAGCTACAGAACTCCAAATGGTGCTCTCTCAATTGCGTTCGTAAGTAGACATCCAGGGCTTTCCAGCAATATATAATAGTCCATACTTTTCCCGAGTTTAGATGACACAAATTGGCGTTCAACGCCAGTTCCATGCTGCATTCTGGAGTTAAACGCCAAACACAGGTTACAAGCTGGCGTTCAACTCCAAGAGAAGCCTCTACACGTGTATAGCTCAATGCTCAGCCCAAGCACACACCAAGTGGGCCCCAGAAGTGGATTTCTGCATCATTTACTTATCTTTGTAAACCCTAGTAACTAGTTTATCATAAATAGGACTTTTTACTATTGTATTTACATCATCGGATCATTTTTAAGTCTTGGTGAATCCGTTTCCCCTCTGGGGCCGAGACCAATGAAGTCCATTATCACTTATGTATTTTCAATGGTAGAGTTTCTACACACCATAGATTAAGGTGTGGAGCTCTGCTGTTCCTCATGAATTAATACAAAGTACTATCGTTTTTCTATTCAATTCAAGCTTATTCTGATTCTAAGATATTCATTCGCACTTCAATATGAATGTGATGATCGTGACAGTCATCATCATTCCCAACCTATGAATGCGTGCCTGACAACCACTTCCATTCTACCTTAGATTGAATGAGTATCTCTGGGATTCCTTAATCAGAATCTTCGTGGTATAAGTTAGAATACATGGACGGCCATTCTTGAGATCCGGAATGTCTAAACCTTGTCTGTGGTATTCCGAGTAGGAACTGGGAAGGGATGGCTGCGATGAGCTTCAAACTCGCGAGTGCTGGGCGTAGTGACAGACACAAAAGGATCAATGGATCCTATTCCAGTATGATCGAGAACCGACAGATGATTAGCCATGCAGTGACAGCGTATTGGACCATTTTCACTGAGAGGACAGGATGTAGCCATTGACAACGGTGATGCCTAACATACAGCTTGCCATAGAAAGGAGTATAAATGATTGGATGAAGACAATAGGAAAGCAGAGGTTCAGGAGGAATGAACGCATCTTCATATGCTTATCTGAAACTCTCGCCAATGAATTACATAAGTATCTCTATCTTTAATTTACGTTTTAATTATATTTTAATTATCAAATATCCATAACTATATGAATCTGCCTGACTGAGATTTACAAGGTGACCATAGCTTACTTCAAGCCGACAAACTCCGTGGGATCGACCCTTACTCACGTAAGGTTTATTACTTGGACGACCCAGTGCACTTGCTGGTTAGTTGTGCGAAGTTGTGACAAAGAACTAAGATCATGAACATGCGTATTGAGTTTTTAGCGGCGTTACCAAGGAATGGAACTGTCACGATTTCTGCGCACCAAGTTTTTGGCGCCGTTGTCGGGGATTGTTCGAGTTTGAACAACTGACGGTTCATCTTGTTGCTCAGATTAGGTAATTTTATTTTAATTTTAAGCTTTTTATTTCTTATTTTCGAAAAATACAAAAAAAAGTATTTACTTCTTTTTCGTTTTTTCCCAATTAATTTTCGAAAAAATAAAAAATCCAAAAAAAACTTATAAAATCATAAAAACCAAAAATATTTTGTGTTTCTTGTTTGAGTCTAGAGTCAATTTTTAAGTTTGGCATCAATTGCATGTTTTTAAAATTTATACATTTTTTTCAAAAAATTCATGCATGGTGTTCTTCATGATCTTCAAGTTGTTCTTGGTAAGTCTTCTTGTTTGATCTTCATATTTTCTTGTTTTGTGTCTTTTGTTGTTTTTCATATGCATTTTTGAATTCATAGTGTCTAAAAAATTAAAAATTTCTAGTTTGGTGTCTTGCATGTTTTCTTTTCTTGAAAAATTTTCAAAAATAAGTCTTGATATTCATCTTGATCTTCAAAGTGTTCTTGTTATTCATCTTAACATTCATAGTGTTCTTGCATGCATCATTTGTTATGATCCAAAATTTTCATGCATTGAGTCTTTTTGATGTTTTTCTCTCTCATCATTAAAATTCAAAAATCAAAAAAATATCTTTCTCTTTTTCTTCTCATCAAATTTGAAAATTTGAGTTGACTTTTTCAAAAATTTTTAAAATCTAGTTGTTTCTTATAAGTCAAATCAAATTTTCAATTTAAAAATTCTATCTTTTTCGAATCTTTTTCAAAAATAAAATCTTTCTCATTTTTCTTTTATGATTTTCAAAAATTTCAAAATAATTTTAAAAATTTTTTTTCTTATTTTTATTTCATATTTTCGAAATTAATGCTAACAATTAATGTGATTGATTCAAAATTTTTAAGTTTGTTACTTGCCTCTTAAGAAAGGTTCAATCTTTAAATTTTAAATCATATCTTTTTGTTTCTTGTTTGTCAAGTAATCAACTTTAATTTTCAAAATTGAATCTTTTTTTTTTAATTTCTTTTTCAAATCTTTTTCAAAATAAGTTTCAATCACATCTTTTCAAAATCAATTTCAAAATCTTTTCTAACTTCTTTTCTAACCTCTTATCTTTTCAAAAATTGATTTTCAAATCTTTTTCAAACTAATCCTATCTTTTTGTTTGATTTTTATCTTTTTTTCAAAACTACCTAACTAATTCTATCTCTAATTTTCGAAAATCACCTTCCCCTTTTTCTAAAACTTTCTTTTTAATTAACTATTTGTTTTAAATTTAATTTAATTTGATTTAATTTTCCTTGCTTAATTTTTGAATTTTAATTTTAATTTTTAATTTAAAAACAAAAATACTTTTATTTTATTTTATCTAATTTTTGAAAATTCTTCTCTCTCACCTCCTTCTATTTATTTATTCATCTACTAACATCCCTTTTTCACCCAAGAATTCGAACCTACTCCTCACCCTTGTGTTTGAATTCTCCTTCTTCTATTCATATCTTCTTCTACTCACATAAAGGAATCTCTATACTATGACATAGAGGATTCCATATCTTCTTTTCTGTTTTCTTCTTTTTCATATGAGCAGGAACAAGGATAAGAACATTCTTGTTGAAGCTGATCCTGAACCTGAAAGGACTCTGAAGAGGAAGCTAAGGGAAGCTAAAGCACAACTCTTTGGAGAAAATTTGACTGAAAATTTCGAAAAAGAAGGAGACATGGCCGAAAATAATAACAATGCAAGGAAGCTGCTTGGTAACTTTACTGCACCAAATTCTAATTTACATGGAAGAAGCATCTCAATCCCTGTCATTGGAGCAAACAATTTTGAGCTGAAACCTCAATTAGTTTCTCTGATGCAACAGAACTGCAAGTTTTATGGACTTCCATCAGAAGATCCTTTTCAGTTCTTAACTGAATTCTTGCATATCTGTGATACTATTATGACCAATGGGGTTGATCCCGAGGTCTACAGGCTTATGTTTTTCCCATTTACTGTAAGAGACAGAGCTAGAGTATGGTTGGACTCTCAACCTAAAGATAGCCTGAACTCTTGGAATAAGCTGGTCACGGCTTTCTTAGCCAAGTTCTTTCCTCCTCAAAAGCTTAGCAAGCTTAGAGTGGATGTTTAAACCTTCAGACAAAAAGAAGGTGAATCCCTTTATGAAGCTTGGGAGAGATACAAGGAACTGACCAAAACGTGTCCTTCTGACATGCTTTCAGAATGGACCATCCTGGATATATTCTATGATGGTCTGTCTGAACTATCAAAGATGTCATTGGACCATTCTGCAGGTAGATCCATTCACCTAAAGAAAACGCCTGCAAAAGCTCAAGAACTCATTGACATGGTTACAAATAACCAGTTCATGTACACTTCTGAAAGGAATCCTGTGAGTAATGGGACGCCTTAGAGGAAGGGAGTTCTTGAAATTGATACTCTGAATGCCATATTGGCTCAGAATAAAATATTGACTCAGCAAGTCAATATGATCTCTCATAGTCTGAATGGATTGAAGGAATCATCCAACAGTACTAAAGAGGCATCTTCTGAAGAAGAAGCTTATGATCCTAAAAACCCTGCAATAGCAGAGGTGAATTGCATGGGTGAACCCTATGGAAACAACTATAATCCCTCATGGAGAAATCATCCAAATTTCTCATGGAAGGATCAACAAAAGCCTCAACAAGGCTTTAATAATGGTGGAAGAAACAGGTTTAGTAATAGCAAACCTTTTCCATCATCCACTCACCAACAGACAGAGAATTCTGAGCAGAATCCATCTAAATTAGCAAATATAGTCTCTGATCTATCTAAGGCCACTGTAAGTTTCATGAATGAAACAAGGTCCTCCATTAGAAATTTGGAGGCACAAGTGGGCCAGCTGAGTAAAAGAGTCACTGAAACTCCTCCTAGTACTCTCCCAAGCAATACAAAAGAGAATCCAAAGAGAGAGTGCAAGGCCATTGATTTGACCATCATGGCCGAACCTACAAGGGAGGAGGAGAACGTGAATCCTAGTGAGGAAGACCTCCTGGGATGTTCAGTGACCAATAAGGAGTATCCCTTTGAGGAACCAAAGGAATCTATGGCTCATCTAGAGACCATAGAGATTCCATTGAACCTCCGTCTGCCCTTCATAAGCTCTGATAAGTATTCTTCCTCTGAAGAGGATGAAGACATTATTGAAGAGCAAGTTGCTAAATACCTTGGTGCAATCATGAATCTGAATTCCAAATTATTTGGTAATGAAACTTGGGAAGATGAACCTCCCTTGCTCACCAATGAACTAAATGCATTGGATAGGCAGAAATTACCTCAAAAGAAATAGGATCCTGGCAAATTCTTAATACCCTGTACCATAGGCACCATGACCTTTGAGAAGGCTCTGTGTGACCTGGGGTCAGGAATAAACTTAATGCCACTCTCTGTAATCGAGAAACTTAGGTTCTTTGAGGTGCAAGCTGCCAGAATCTCATTAGAGATGGCAGACAACTTAAGAAAACAGGCTTATGGACAAGTAGAGGAAGTGTTAGTAAAGGTTGAAGGCCTTTACATCCCTGCTGATTTCATAATCCTAGACACTGGGAAGGAAGAGGATGAATCCATCATCCTTGGAAGACCCTTCCTAGCCACAGCAAGAGCTGTGATTGATGTGGATAGAGGAGAGTTGGTCCTTCAATTGAATAAGGATAACCTTGTGTTTAAAACTCAAGGATCTCCTACTGTAACCATGGAAAGGAAGCATAAAAAGCTTCTCTCACTGCAGAGTCATCCAAAGCCCCCACAGTCAAACTCTAAGTTTGGTGTTGGGAGTCCACAACCAAACACTAAGTTTGGTGTTGAACCCCCATATTCAAACTCTAAGTTTGGTGTTGGGAGGTTCCAACCTTGCTCTGATTATCTGTGAGGCTCCATGAGAGCTCACTGTCAAGCTATTGACATTAAAGAGGCCCTTGTTGGGAGGCAACCTAATGTTATTTAATCATATCTATTTTATTTTCTTTTTGTTATTTCATGTTTTATTAGGTTGATGATCATGTGAAGTCACAAAAACTACTGAAAAATCAAAAACAGAATGAAAAACAGCATTGAAAATAGCACACCCTGGAGGAGAGCAGTCTGGCGTTTAAACGCCAGAAACAAGCTACATTTGGGCGTTTAACGCCAGAAACAGGCAGCAGTCTGGCGTTAAACGCCAGGATTGCACAGCAAGGACGTTTTACACGCCTAATTGGAGCAGGGATGTTAAGTCCTTGATCCCACTTGATCTGTGGACCCCACAGGATCCCCTCAGGATCTGTAGACCCCACAGGATCCCCACTTTTTCTTCTCTCCTCTTTACACCTTTTCATAACTCTCTTCCCCAAATACCCTTCGCCAATCACCTCAATCACTCTTTCCCATCACCTCTTCACCACTCATCTCCATCCTCTCTTCCCCATAAACCCCACCTACCTTAAAAATTCAAACTATTTTCCCTCCTAAACCCAACCCTAATGGCCGAACCTTAACTCCCATCCCACCCCTATATAAACCCCTCTTTCCTTCTTCATTTTCACACAACACAAACCTTTCTTCTTCCCTTGGCCGAATACACACCCCTCTCCATCTCCTCCATTCTTCTTCTTCTTCTACTACTTTCTTTCTTCTTTTGCTCGGGGACGAACAAACATTTTAAGTTTAGTGTGGTAAAAGCATAGCTTTTTGTTTTTCCATAACCATATATGGCACCTATGGCCAGAGAAACCTTTAGAAAGAGGAAAGAGAAGGCAATTGCTTCCACCTCTGAGTCATGGGAGATGGAGAGATTCATCTCAAAGGTCCATTAAGACCACTTCTATGAAATTGTGGCCAAAAAGAAAGTGATCCCTAAGGTTCCTTTCAAGCTAAAAAAGAATGAGTATCCGGAGATCCGACATGAGATTCGAAGAAGAGGTTGGGAAGTTCTCACCAACCCCATTCAACAAGTTGGGATCCTAATGGTTCAAGAGTTCTATACAAACGCATGGATCACTAGGAACCATGATAAAAGTGTGAACCCAAATCCAAAGCATTGGCTTACCATGGTTCGGGGGAAATACCTAGACTTCAGTCCAGAAAATGTAAGGCTGGCGTTCAACTTGCCACTGATGGAAGAGAACGCACGCCCCTACACAAGAAGGGTCAACTTTGGTCAAAGGTTGGACCAAGTCCTCATAGACATATGTGAGGAAGGAGCTCAATGGAAAATTGACTCAAGAGGCAAGCCGGTTCAATTAAGAAGGCATGACCTCAAACCAGTGGCTAGGGGATGGCCAGAGTTCATTCAACGCTCAATCATTCCTACTAGTAACCGGTCTGAAGTTACTATAGACCGGGCCATCATGATCCATAGTATCATGATTGGAGAGGAGGTGGAAGTTCATGAGATTATACCTCATGGACCTCAGCAAGAGCATGAGGAAATTCCCCACCATGAAATCCCTGAGATGCCTCAGGGGATGTACTTTCCTCCACAAAACTATTGGGAGCAAATCAACACTTCCCTAGGAGAATTAAGCTCCAACATGGGACAACTAAGGATGGAGTACTAAGAGCATTCCATCATCCTCCATGAAATTAGAGAAGATCAAAGAGCTATGAGGGAGGAGCAACAAAGACAAGGAAGAGACATAGAGGAGCTCAAAAGCACCATTGGTTCTTCAAGAAAAGGAAGACGCCACCCTCACTATGGTGGACTCATTCCTTAATCTCCTTGTCTATTTATTTTCTATTTTCGGCTTCCATGCTTCATATTTAATTATGTTTGTGTCTTTACTAGATGATCATTTGTGTTTAAGTGTCTATGTCTTAAAGTTATGAATGTCCTATGACTCCATCACCTCTCTTAAATGAAAACTGTTTTAAAAACAAAAGAACAAGAAGTACATGATTTCGAATTCATCCTTGAAATTAGTTTAATTATCTTGATGTGGTGACAATACTTTTTGTTTTCTGAATGAATGCTTGAACAGTGCATATGTCTTTTGAAGTTGATGTTTATGAATGTTAAATATGTTGGCTCTTGAAAGAATGATGAAAAGGAGAAATGTTATTTGATAATCTGAAAAATCATAAAAATGATTCTTGAAGCAAGAAAAAGTAGTGAATACAAAAGCTTGCAGAAAAAAAAGAAAAAAAAATAGCGAAAAAAAAGAAAGAAAAAGAAAAAAAAAAGCAAGCAGAAAAAGCCAAAAGCTCTTTAAACCAAAAGGCAAGAGCAAAAAGCCAATAGCCCTTAAAACCAAAAGGCAAGGGTAATAAAAAGGATCCAAGGCTTTGAGCATCAGTGGATAGGAGGGCCTAAAGGAATGAAATCCTGGCCTAAGCGGCTAAACCAAGCTGTCCCTAACCATGTGCTTGTGGCATGAAGGTGTCAAGTGAAAACTTGAGAATGAGCGGTTAAAGTCAAGGTCCAAAGCAAAGAAAGAGTGTGCTTAAGAACCCTGGACACCTCTAATTGGGGACTTTAGCAATGCTGAGTCACAATCTGAAAAGGTTCACCCAGTTATATGTCTGTGGCATTTATGTATCCGGTGGTAATACTGGAAAACAAAGTGCTTAGGGCCACGGCCAAGACTCATAAAGTAGCTATGTTCAAGAATCAACATACTGAACTAGGCGAATCAATAACACTATCTGAACTCTGAGTTCCTATAGATGCCAATTATTCTGAACTTCAATGGATAAAGTGAGATGTCAAAACTATTCAAGAGGCAAAAAGCTACAAGTCCCGCTCATCTGATTGGAGCTAAGTTTCATTGATATTTTGGAATTTATAGTATATTCTCTTCTTTTCATCCTATTTGATTTTCAGTTACTTGGGGACAAGCAACAATTTAAGTTTGGTGTTGTGATGAGCGGATAATTTATACGCTTTTTGGCATTGTTTTTACATAGTTTTTAATATGATTTAGTTAGTTTTTAGTATATTTTTATTAGTTTTTAAATAAAAATCAAATTTCTAGACTTTACTATGAGTTTGTGTGTTTTTCTGTGATTTCAGGTATTTTCTGGCTGAAATTGAGGGACTTGAGCAAAAATCAGATTCAGAGGTTGAAAAAGGACTGTAGATGCTGTTGGATTCTGACCTCCCTGCACTCAAAGTGGATTTTCTGGAGCTACAGAACTCCAAATGGTGCACTCTCAATTGCGTTGGAAGGTAGACATCTAGGGCTTTCCAGAAATATATAATAGTCCATACTTTGCCCGAGTTTAGATGACGCAAATTGGCGTTCAATGCCAGTTCCATGCTGCATTCTAGAGTTAAACGCCAGAAACAGGTTCCAAGCTGGCGTTCAACTCCAAGAGAAGTCTCTACACGTGTAAAGCTCAATGCTCAGCCCAAGCACACACCAAGTGGGCCCCAGAAGTGGATTTCTGCATCATTTCCTTTTTTTGTAAACCCTAGTAACTAGTTTAGCATAAATAGGACTTTTTGCTGTTGTATTTACATCTTCGGATCATTTTTAAGTCTTGGTGACTCCGGTTCCCCTCTGGGGCCGAGACCAATGAACTCCATTATCACTTATGTATTTTCAACGGTAGAGTTTCTACACACCATAGATTAAGGTGTGGAGCTCTGCTGTTCCTCATGAATTAATACAAAGTACTATCGTTTTTCTATTCAATTCAAGCTTATTCTGATTCTAAGATATTCATTCGCACTTCAATATAAATGTGATGATCGTGACAGTCATCATCATTCCCAACCTATGAACGCGTGCCTGACAACCACTTCCGTTCTACCTTAGATTGAATGAGTATCTCTGGGATTCCTTAATCAGAATCTTTGTGGTATAAGTTAGAATGCATGGACGGCCATTCTTGAGATCCGGAAAGTCTAAACCTTGTCTGTGGTATTCTGAGTAGGATCTGGGAAGGGATGGCTGCGACGAGCTTCAAACTCACGAGTGCTGGGCGTAGTGACAGACGCAAAAGGATCAATGGATCCTATTCCAGTATGATCGAAAACCGACAGATGATTAGCCATGCAGTGATAGCGCATTGGACCATTTTCACTGAGAGGACAGGATGTAGCCATTGACAACGGTGATGCCTAACATGCAGCTTGCCATAGAAAGGAGTATGAATGATTGGATGAAGACAATAGGAAAGCAGAGGTTCAGGAGGAATGAACGCATCTTCATACGCTTATCTGAAACTCTCGCCAATGAATTACATAAGTATCTCTATCTTTAATTTACGTTTTAATGATATTTTAATTATCAAATATCCATAACCATATGAATCTGCCTGACTGAGATTTACAAGGTGACCATAGCTTGCTTCAAGCCGACAATCTCCGTGGGATCGTCCCTTATTCATGTAAGGTTTATTACTTGGACGACCCAGTGCACTTGCTGGTTAGTTGTGCGAAGTTGTGACAAAGAACTAAGATCATGAACGTGCGTATTGAGTTTTTAGCGCCGTTACTAAGGAATGGAGCCATCACGATTTCTGTGCACCAATGACTCAGATCAATACAAAAAGGAAAGCCCCAAGACGCACACCAAGGTCTAGGGGCATCCTTTGGAGGCAGTAACACAGAGTAAAAGACTCAGAGAAGCCTACAGAGGCTAAAACATCCCAAGCAAAGGACTCTAAAGCAATGCTCCAAGAAGAAAGACACAAATCAAAGCAAGAGTATTAAAAGACCATTGTCCTCTACAAAGCTACCCCAACAAAGAAAAAACCTTTCTCAACTAACACTCCGAGAAGAAAGAAAAACAAATAAAGCCACCTCTTAGATACAGTCTATCAACAAAAGGAACTGCCAAGTAACAGAGCATGCCAAGGGGAAATCACAAAAGACGCAACCTTTGCCAGAATCAAACAAGTCATTATCCAAGAAACCACAAAATTAAATACTACAGAAATAGGCGAGAAACATGCAAAAAGCTTCAATCATCAAGAGAAATATCAAAGAAAATACATAAGGTCGAAGAGGAAGCCAGGAAAAACACATCACAGAGACAAACAAGCACAAAGAAAATGAAAAGGTTCAAGATTTCCAACATGCATTCTCAAAACTCTACCAAGTAATAAAAGGAACGACGAAAGAAGTAAAGAAACGAGAGCCAACCTGAAAAGAAAGGAGAAAACTCTGAAGAATTTGAAAGACGGAGCAACAAAATCTGAATCGCCTTTTCACCAACAATCACCAAACAGCGTCACAGAGAAAAACGCGAATATGCAAGTCTCAGGTAAAACAGAAAGATAGAGAGAAAAGGGAGGAAGTTACAGAGAAGAGAAGAGAAAAACGTTTTTTGTATGTAAAGTTCAAAATAAGAGAAGAAATGCTTCACATTCAAAAGCTTCAGCGAAGTCAACAAAATGCTCGAGTTCGGCTTCACTAGAGAAGGATCGAAGTCCAAAAACTAAAACTCGACCTCAAAAGGAAGACCGTACGCGAGCAGGGGCATTGTTCATACCCTGGGTCGAGTTGTCCGACCCGGGATGTTTAGCGACAAGGCGACCAACCTGTTCAGGTCAGATTATCCAACCTCTTCTCAAAGAGCTCGGCCAAAATTGCAAGGAAAGCCCAACAAGGACCCAGATAGAGTAACACGACCCAAATCCAAAGGCAGCCCAAGCCTATAGAGATAAGGGCGGTTCCTTTGAAGATAAGATGACTTCACTTGAAGATAAGATAAGATAAGATAACTATCTTATCCCCAGAAAAGTCATCTCCTACTATTATAAATACACTGGAGCACCCAGGTATAACTCGTACTCTGATTCTACTAAAAACTTGCTTAATACCCTTGCTAACTTAAGCATCAGAGTCCCTTGCAGGTACCACCACCCTCTGGTGACAAAGGATCAACGGCATTGTCAGTCCAACAAGTCGGGCGCGACAGCTCCGGACACCATCCACCAGCCGGACACGTCATCTCCGACCAGCACAGAAGATCTCGTCCGAGATTGACCTACAGTTTCAGGTAACCCTCGGAATAGAAAGTTTTATCCATGTATGACGAATCCTTTAGGGATTTTAAAAACTATTATTTTATGGTCCGAGCTGCTGAGGGTGTTTACCCTTTTTTCTTGGATGAGAACAATGAGCCCGCCTTTCTCTTGTGCTGGAAAAAGAATGTGGTAGTATCTAGGTATTCTTGGGAGAGCTTGGATGAGGTCGAGCAGGCCTTTGTGAAGGTGTTAGAGGAAAATTGGGGGGAGCCTCCTCATCTAGATACTAAAAAGTTTTTAGGGGATCCTTCCCTTCTTAAGGCTGAACTGGGTATGGTATTTTTTCTGCATTTGTATTATTTTGCCGATCTGTATCGTTCTCTCTTGTGACTAGTTTTCATTTTTTTCCCTTTTTAGAGATGGTGAAGTCCGCTGGTTCTATGAGGCATTTTTGCAAAGCCAAGAAGGCAATGGCCGCTCTAAACATCTCCGCCCAGACGTCTGGAGAAGGATCGTCTCAGGTTTCTTTGAAAAAGTCAAACTCAGACACCGCGGAGTTGAGGAAGGTCATCCCAACTCCCCAGGTCTACTTGGTTCCCTCGGATCCTCCCCGTTTGACTTCTGGTGCTGCTTCCTCTCCCACTGCTGGTCCTCCTCCCAAAAAATAGAAGACTATGGAAAAACAGAAGGCTGTGGATCCCTTCAACTTGGATGCCCCTGATTTTGATGCCGTGGGGTTTGTTGACAATCAAATAGCTCCTTTTGGTTGACTTTCTATGGATGATGTGTCCCTCCTCCAACATTTGAACTTTATCACTAGTAACAGTATCCGGATGGCTCATATGGGTGCGGCTTTATATCGCACTGTCCAGGGTTCTCCCGTTCATGCAACGAAAGCTTTTCTTGAGGATGCCAAGTCGGAGTTCGATAGGATTAAAAGTTTGAACGACAAGCTGGATGCTAGGGTGATCAAGCTAGAGCTAGACTTGGAGAAGGAGAAGTTGCAGGCTACTACTGCTGAGGCGGCTGCTAACTTGGCTGGGGAAACGGCGAAGAACTACAAGGAGAGTTATACTCGCACTTATGCCGAGGTGTTGAAGTTGAGGGGGAGGCTTGAATCATCTTTTGCGAATTATGCCGATCTTTAGGGTCATCTTGTAGATACTGTGACGAGTGCTTACGAGAACTTAAAGGCTCAGGTCCGAATTCTTGCTCCCGAACTCGACCTGACACTCTTTAGCTGGGACAATGTAGTGGAGGGTGGAAAAATAGTGCCCGCCTCAGATGATGAGGATGATGAGCCTCCCCCTTCTGCGCCACTAGCCAAGGCATCTGCCGCCGCAATTTCTTCAAATCCTTCTGTTGAGGTCGACCACTCCCAACCTAATCCGGATTGTGAGATTCTCAATCGTGAGGATGGGACCATGGATGCTGTCCCCGTGAATATTATTCCTCCTTCTGCTACTGATGCTGCGACTGGGGAAACTTTGCACCCCTTATGATTGATGTTTTTATCTCCACAGCCCGACTTGTGGGTTTTTGAACTATATTTTTTGTAACTATGTTTATGATTTGGTTCTCTTTGACTGTTGGTTGCTTCTATGCGACTTAGTAAAAAAACAAAGTGTTTCTGAACTCTTGAGGCCCTCTTTCTAGGTTGCCTCCTGAGTCTTTTTTATGAATGCTGTGTTTCTTTTGGTATGCTGTTTGTTCTTTTGCAATTTTTGCAAAAATAGATCTTTATAGAGTGTTGGTATTCTTATGCCCGACCTCTTTTTAGATTATTGTTTTGTCTGTCCTTCGGTTGGGCGAGATGACCCCTAGGGGATGACATGTTCAATAACCTTTTGATGTTTTGGTAAGACCTTTTCGGTTGATCTTTGACCGATCTTAATAGTCTTGTTGTGGAGCCATGGCTTTTTGAGTAAATCGGCTTTCTTTTAGGGAAGGCTTTGAGTGGTCGACTTTGTTGGCTTCAGATACCGCTTTCATTGGTCGACTTTGTTGGCTTCCTTGTCAGGCTACTTTTTATGGATTACTTTTTATAACTTTGTGCGTTTGATGGATTTGACCCGACTTCTTCGCGTCGGCTCCTTTCGAGTTATTTTTAGTAATCCATTTTTGCTCGGGCCTCGCCAGGCCTCTTTCTATGGATTTACTTTTTATAACTTTGTTGGGTTGATGGGTTGGGTCCGATTTCTTCTTGTCGTCTCCTCTCAAGTTATTTTTAGTAATCCATTTTTGCTCGGGCTTCGCCAGGCCTCTTTCTATGGATTTACTTTTTATAACTTTTTTTGTTGTTCGACTTCTTCTTGTCGAATCCTCGTAAGTTATCTTTAGTAATCCATTTTTAGCCAGGCCTCGTCAGGTGACTTTTTATGGATTACTTTTTATAACTTCCTGCATTTATCTGTTTTTGTTATTTTCACCTTGCCGACTTCCTTGTAATCGAGCGATGAGTTTGGTTCTCATCATGCCGATTTTGTCGTGATCGGGTGATGAATTTGGTTTTCATCTTGCTGACCTTGTCATGTTCGGACGGTGAATTCTTGCACTCAGATTAATACGTCTTGGTGAATAACCTTTTTATGGAATCTGAAAAGCTTTATTCGAGTAAAAATATAAAATAGACAAGAGTATATAAGCGTTTACTGTTCCGAGGGTTACCTGAAACTGTAGGCCAATCTCGGATGAGATCTTCTGTACTGGTCGGAGCTGATGTGTCTGACTTGTTAGACTCGGTGGCGGTGCTGATCCTTCATCACCAGAGCATAGTGGTACCTACAAAGGACTCCGATGCTTAAGTTAGCAAGGGTATTAAGCAAGGTTTTAGTAGAATCAGAGTAGGAGTTATACCTAGGTGCTCCAGTGTATTTATAATAGTGTGGAGTGACCTTTCTAGATAGGATAAGTTATCTTATCTTATCTTATCTTTGAGTGAAGTCATCTTATCTTCTGGGAAGCCGCCCTTATCTTTCTAGGCTTTAACTGCCGTTTAGATTGGGATGTGCCCCTTTATTTGGGCCTTCTTGGGCCTCTGTAGTGATTTGACATAGCTCTTGGAGAAGAGGTCGGGTAGTCTGACCTGAAGAAATCGGTTGACTTGTCGCTAAACATCCCGGGTCGGACAGCTCAACCCAGGATATGAACAGTGCCCCTGCTCGAGCTCGGTCTTTCTTTTGAGGTCGAGTCCTAAATTTAGGACTTCGACCCTTCTCTGGTGAAGCCGAACTTGAGCATTTTGTCGACTTCTTCTTTGTAGAGTTTCCCTTTGAATGCGGAACATTTTTGTTTTTTGAAACAGGCGTTCCTTTTATTCTTTTGAAAAACACATCTTTCTGTCTTGGTAACGTGCGAGGGTTTTAATGACCCCTTAATTCCTCTCTTTTGTTGCCATTTTTCCCTCTTTTCATCATTTGAATTTTAGCATTTTTGAGGATTTGGCTTCCGTTTCTTCTCCTCTCTTGCTCTCTGTAAGTCCGTTTTTCGCCCTTCTATTTTCTGATTGCCTGGGACTCCTTGTTTTTTACGCTTTTGCGCTTCTTCTTGTGGCACTGTTGGTGACTATTTTGTTCTTTTCGGAGGGTGATCTTTGGCCTAGCTATTGCTTCATCTTCTCAGCGTTCATTGTCTCTTCCCTTTTTTCAGGTAGGTTTTTTCTTTCTTCTTTTACCGTTCTCCTTTGTTTTATTCTTTGTGGAAGTTTAAATCTTGCTTGAATTTTCGTTGGAAAGCTTGAATCTTTGTACCGTCATGCTTTATCGTCAATATGATGCATGTTTTCCTTTGCCCTGTGTATACCCCTTAGCGTTTTCCTTGATAGTTGACGCTCTTTAGGGTTTTGCATGTTTGTTTATTGTTGTTTAGTGCTCCTCTGCATGTTGTTACTGAGGCTTTTATGAACCTATTTGTTGCCTGTTTCTGTATTATTCAATTTTGTAGCTTTTGGGATAATGGCTTGTTTGATTCTAGAGGAAGGTTGTGTCTATGATGATTTCCACTTGGCACGTTTTGTTGCTTAGTAGTTCCATTTGCTAATAGACTGAAACTGTAGTTTGGAAGGTGGCTATTTTGATGACTTTATTTGATTTGTGGCTTGTGGCTTTCTCTTAGAGTGTCGCTTCTGTTGAAAGAGGATTATTATTTTCTTATTTAGGAGGTGTAAGCTTGTAGATTTTCCTGAGTCCTTGTTCCATAATTGCCTCCAAAGGATGCTCCTGGATCTTTAGTGTGGGTTCTGGAGTTTCCTTTTGTTGCTTTGTCTGACTTCTTGACACTTATATGCTTTAGTTCGAGTTGTATCCATTTATGCCCGAGTTGCTCACTTTGGCTTGCCCGAGCTGTTTGATTAGTAACCCCTTTTCCTTTTTCTTACTGTAGGATTTTAGTTGACCCATGTTGTCTCGCAAAAATATTATTGAGACCTCTTCCAGAGTCCCCAAGGGCCTGTCGGACTGGCTGGATAGCCTCGTGTTGATGTGTGTTTCTGTGGTAAATTCTGAGTACTCTGTGGAGCTGAGAAAACATCATAGGAGCAGCATCAAGATGGCACACATGGGGGCGTCTTTATATCGGACTACCCAGGATCTTCCCATTCATGCTACAAAGGCCTTTTTGAAGGAAAAGCTCGAGGTGAAAGTGGCCAAGTTGGAGAAAGAGTTGGAGGGGGAGAATTCTCGGGGTATTGCCTTGGCGGCTTCTGCCACGTTGTCTGAAGATATGGCTTCGAAGCACAAGGAGAGTTGTGTCACGACCTACAGGGAGATGATGGGTCTTAGGAAGGATTTAGAGTTTGCCCGAGCTGATTACGCTGAGCTCCAAGGTCATCTTGTAGGCAGTGTAAATACTGCTTATTAGAATTTGAAGGATCAAGTTCGAGTTCTTGCACCCAAGCTTGACCTTACTCTCTTCAGCTTGGACAACATCGTAAAAGATGGTAAGATCGTCCCTAATGACCCTGATGATGATGATGATGTCGACCCTCCTCCTGTGCCTTCTGCCAATGTCTCTGTTGCGCCAACTTCTTCAACTCATGCAGGTGGTCATCCCGAGTCGGATCCTGATTGTAAAATCATGAACCGGGATGATGGGACGGTAGATGCGGTGCCTCTTCAGACTCGCCCTCCTTCATCCCGTGATGCTGCAATTGAGAAATCTTTGGATCCTCAATAATTATTTCTTGGTATTTTTGTTTATAGCCCGGCTTGTGGGCTTTGGACTTTTTATATTTTGTAGTTTGTGGTTTCTAACTGTTGGATAATTTTAGTTGCTTCTCTGTTAGCAACTTTACTTTTGGAAAAACAAAAGGAGCTTTTCAGGCTCTTTGGGGTTGACTTCAGGTGGCCTCCCGAGTCCTGTTATTATTATAACCTTGTTTCTTGAGTGATATGTTTGTCTGCACCTATCTGACACTTTTTAGGTTCTTGGGAGTGTTGGAGCCTTGTCGTCCGACCTCTTTTGATTGCCTTCGTACTTTCATACTCGTAGCTTGATTCTCTTGAGGTCATGGATTTCTGGGTCCAACTTGTATGCCTTCTGTCGGAAGACTTCTTTATCTCGGCCTGAAATTATTTGTAGTAATGCATTTAGTTTAGACCTTTGTTAGGTCTCTTCTATGGATTTACCTTTAACTTTTGGCATCATGGTCGGGCCGACTTCATCATGTCAGTCCCTTCTAAGTTATTTCTAGTAATCCATTTTGGATCTTTTTGTCAGGTCTTTTTTGTGTATTACTTTTATAATCTTTGTCTTGTGGGAGGCCGATTTCATCATGTTGGTCCCTTCTAAGTTATTTTTAGTAATCCTCTTTTTTGGACCTTTGTCAGGTCTCTTTTAGGGATTACTTTTTATAACTTTTTGGTTTTGGGCCGACTTCTTTACGTCGGTCCCTTCTAAGTTATTTCTAGTAATCCTCTTTTTTGGACCTTTGTCAGGTCTCTTTTAGGGATTACTTTTATAACTTTTTGGTTTAGGGCCGACTTCTTTATGTCAGTCCCTTCTAAGTTATTTCTAGTAATCCTCTTTTTTGAGGGCTGGCCAGGCCTCTTTCCAGGGATTTACTTTTTATAACTTTGGTTATTGTGATCGACTGGTCCGACTTCTATACGTCGGCCTGTCTTTAAGTTATTTTTAACAACCCATTTTTATTAAGACCTCGTCAGTTCCTTTCAATGGATCACTTTCGATAACTTCTTGCATTATTTCTATTTTTGTCGCTTATTCATCTTTGCCAATTTCGTAAAAATTGGGTTTGATCCCCGTTGGTCGACCTTATGATGAATTTGGTTTTCATCTTTGTTGGTCTTTATCGTGATCGTGCAGTGAGTTTAACTTTCACTTTCTGTCGATCTGTAGCTTTATAATCGGGCGATGAATTTTTTGCGTTTCATATTAATGCGTCTTGATAAAGGATTTGTAGGAAATCTTGAAAAACTTTATTTCAAAATGAAAAATATGCAAATATATACACGTGGGAGTTTTACTGTAACAACCCTGATTTCCGAGTACGCGAGATCTTTTCTGAAGACACGGATTTCTCTGAAAGATCAGTAAAGGGAACACCTCTTCTGTATCATCAAGAATCTCAATCTTCATTGTCATTATATTATCTTTAACTCAAGACCTTAGTTGAGACAAGCCCGACAACGCAATCGCGAAGAACCTAGTTTTTGAACCGTATCGGTTAGGAGTTCTGATTCTAGTTTTCGTAAATAGTCTCAGTTTGACGAACCGGAATCGACTCATGAGAGAAGAGAGATAATAGTATAATATTATCATTATATTAGTATTATAAGATGCTTGAATGATATTATAAGGTTACCTAGTCTATTTTAGTTAAAAACAGGAAATCGGTTTAACCGGGTTCACAATTTACTGGTGCAGCTTAGCACCAGCACTCTCTGATGACTTTAGCAATGCTAAGGCCTCATTATATATGTTTTATTCTCATAATAAATATGTTACTAGTGTCATTTATGCTAGTAGCTCAGAAAATAATTTTTAGAGATGTTTTTACAAGTGTTCCGATACATCTAGTTTTAGTAGTTATACACCTGAGATATTTTAATATTATTTTAATCCACCTCCAAGCCAACCAATCACAACTCACCTTACACCCCCAAGACACTCCAAGGCTGGTCATTTACTCCCTTTGGCCGAAATTGAAAGGAGAGAAAAGAGAGAAAACTTCATGAACACTTAATCTTCAAAGCTTGATTTCTTCTGAACCAAAACTCAAATCAAAACTCCGATTTCACCAAAATGATCCTCTCTTCTTCAACTACAAAACCATGTAAGTTATCAAGGCTGGAAATAAGGTGAGATGGCTGTTCCTTTCCCCTTTCAATTTGGATTTCAAGGAAACATGCTTAAACATGTGTTTCCTTGATGTTCTTCCTTAGGAATCATACTTAACTTGACTTGAGGGCCAAGAAACGTGACTTTCCAGCAAGTCTAAGGTTAGAAATCACCTCCTAACATGCTGAGGGAGATTTGGTTAGTTGAGGGTTTTTGGATTTAAAGTTGTTCTTGATGTGATTTAGGAGGAAAAACTGCTAAAGGACCACCTGAAAGTCTAACTGAATTAGGAGCAGCAAAACCAGGTAGGGTGTGACGAATTTAATCTTGATTGATTGTGTTTGAGATGTGTGATTATGATATGGTTTGGTTATGCTTGAAATTTATTGCTTATATGAGTTATTCTTGGTGAAAGTTTGTTGAAATTTTGATGAAATTTGATGATATTTAAGCTATGAATGTTGTTGTTGAGGGCTGCTAGAAAAATGAACCCTAGGCCTTAAAATAGGGTTCAATTTGTGTTAAAATCATGTAGAAAAGATGGGGTTTTAGTGGCTGGGAATTTATTATGAAATTTGGTAAAAAACGGTTGCTGAAAAGACTGAAAAACGGGTAAAAACAGAGAAAGAATCTGAAGAATATACGAAGAACACGAAGAACACTTTGAGTGTGATGAAGAACATTTAAGAACACCTTTTAGATCTTAGAAAGGGCAAGGAAGTAAAATTTTTGGTGTTTAAGGGGTTATTTGGTAATTTATGAAAGGTAGGGTGGTAAAAGTAGAAATATTAAAAGTTACGGGTGGTAAAAAGTTAATTTTAAAGGCTAAAAGTAAAAGGTAAGTTAATTTTCGAAAATTTCATGATAAAATAATAAATAATAATAAAATATTAAATAATAATATTTAATTAAAAATAATATTTTAATAAAAATAATAAAATAATGCGAAAAAGGCAGTTTTTTGTAAAAGCTTTAGAAAGGCAATTTTAAGTGCAGAATCTCATAATTACCATCATAAAACACTTAGGGAGTGGTAAGAACATATTAGTGAGGCAAAGATAAATGAAATATAAAAAGTTAAAGAAAAGATAAAAACCAAAGAAAAGTCTGTAAAGTTTTAATGACAGAAAAACAGACAGAGATTAAGTGAACGAACTAGGGCAACATAGTTAGTCCTTGAGTTACGACTAGGGTTAGGTATTATATGAAAAGTTAAATTGTTTCAATATAGACTTAATGAACCTATACTTGGGATAGGCTAACTATTCATACCGAAATTTACATAAGCTTTAAATACATACGTTAAGCAGAAAAATCAAAGCAGAGTAAAAAAAACACAGAGAACAGAGTAACCAAAGAAAAGTAAAGAGATACATAAAAAAAAAGTAATCAAAGCAGAGTAAAAAGTCAAAGTGAAAAGAGTAATATGATAAAGAGAATAGAGAACAAGAAGAGGGCCTATTGAAAGGTCATTTGTTGTGTTAAGACAACTCTAGAGATATTTGTATATTCATCTGCTGCTTTTATGTTGGCCCTAGAGGTCCTGTAGGCCCAAGTTCACCTACAGTAAGTTGTTATTCCTGTAGGCCGAAGTCCACTTACAGTGAATATCAATTGTGTATCTCAGGGTGTTGCTCCTGTAGGCTGAAGTTCACCTACAGAGAGTTGTGATACCTGTAAGCCAAAGTTCACTTACAGGGGCATCATTTCTGTAAGCCGAAGTTCACTTACAGAGGTGTTATTTCTGTAGGCAAAAGTTCACCTACAGAAAGCTGTTGTGTTGTGTTTAGACTATTCCTGTAAGCCAAAGTTCACTTACGGAAGTGCTATTTCTGTAGGCCGAAGTTCACCTACAGAAAATAAGCCATATCAAGGACTAGTTCCTAGGTAATGTCGGGCTGCAGGGTGTAAACCGACACGTGAGCTCATGGCCTGCATAGGACAGACATGCATCATACTTGGTTGTGCATTTCCTCTGTTATGATTATGGAATGAATGTATGTTCTGTTTGTTTGTATTCTATTCTTTGTGTTTATGTTATTTTCTTGTATTCTTCTGTTTGTATTCTACTATCTGTTTTCTCTATCTTCTCTATTTATCTGTATCTTCTATTTACTGCTTTTTGTATTTTGCTATTTACCTGCAAAATAACACGGAATTAATGAACTTAACTAATAACCCCAGCCCTACTAAGGACTCCCCAGTTCTTACCCCTTCTCTCTCCCTTCCCCCTTCAGATGGAAGTAAGAGTTCCTTTCTGTAGTTCGCTGACGACCGTTTGCAAAAAGAATTCCGCTCTTGGTAGTCTTCTGAGTCTAGGGTGAATCCCATTCTCTGTTTATATGTATATACTGTGAGACCAGCCAATGTCTGCACCCCGTTTGTATGCGAACTTTAACTTAAATCCTGTGTACGAGACTCCTATTGTGTGGCTACTTGATGGGGTACCAGAGAGACGTCCTATGGCAATGTCTGATCGTGCAGAGGAGTAACAGATGATGTTCTACCTTTTGGTGACATTCCACCTGACTTGAGTTTTGAAAACCTAGAACGTACTTTCCCTCGCTTTAGTAGTTTAGAGGGACTAGACGAGTATAGAGTCTAGGCTAGCCTAGGTGCCAGCTTAGGGACATCTTGAACAGGTCAGGACCTGGGATGTTGTATGTATATATATGTATATAGATATTATCTAGGTATATCTAGGGGTGTTCTAACTAACAGTCTATATTCTAATAAAGGCTGAATCACCGAATGTTGTCAACTACTTGTGATGTATTTATGTGTGGTTGTTTATAACTGTTTTATCTGTTATTATTTGTGAATTGATTATAAATGATTCTGTTTATTAATTCAAACGTTTTCAAAAAAAAAAATTACCTCGCTAACTAACTACGCTTTTAACAACGAATCAGGCTCATATAATAAATAATAGATAATAATTAGGATGACAAATTGGTAGCACTCAGTTTCTGGTATGTCCTAAGCGTACTGAAAATTGGGTCGTTACAATTTGGTATCAGAGCAGTTCGTTCCCAGTAGAGCCTGGGGAGTGGACTGACTATGCTTTACTGCATACTCTGCTTGTGTTTCTCATGCCGTTAGGGTATCTTAAAGATACATTTGGCATGAATGTCTATGAGTGCTCATTTTGGGAATGTTCGTGCTTAACTTGAGATATTAAGACTGATCACCTTAATATTGATTGTTTGGTATGGATAAGACCTCAATGACTGTGAATAGGCATAGTTAAATCGAGCTCCTAACAACGAATCGACGTGAGCCACAATGATCTTCATAGTTGTTACGATCTTCATGGCTATGGCTGTGTGAGATTTGGTCTTTTGGATGGCTTGAAGGAAATAGACCGCTTGAAAATGGATTCTTGCACGCAGCTGAAATTTTGAGGGCAAAATTTTCTTTTAGGAGGGTAGAATGTAACAACCCTGATTTTCGAGTACGCGAGATCTTTTCTGAAGACACGGATTTCTCCGAAAGATCAGTAAAGGGAACACCTCTTCTGTATCATCAAGAATCTCAATCTTCATTGTCATTATATTATCTTTAACTCAGGACCTTAGTTGAGATAAGCCCGACAACGCAATCGCGAAGAACCTAGTTTTTGAACCGTATCGGTTAGGAGTTCTGATTCTAGTTTTCGTAAATAGTCTCAGTTTGATAAACCGGACTTGACTCATGAGAAAAGAGAGATAATAGTATAATATTATTGTTATATTAGTATTATAAGATGCTTGAATGATATTATAAGGTTACCTGGTCTGTTTTAGTTAAAAACAGGAAATCGGTTTAACCGGGTTCACAGTTTACTGGTGTAGCTTAGCACCAGCACTCTCTGATGACTTTAGCAATGCTAAGGCCTGATTATACATGTTTTATTCTCATAAGAAATATGTTACTAGTGTCATTTATGCTAGTAGCTCAGAAAATAATTTTTAGAGATGTTTTTACAAGTGTTCCGATACATCTAGTTTTAGTAGTTATACACCTAAGATATTTTAATATTATTTTAATCCACCTCCAAGCCAACCAATCACAACTCGCCTTACACCCCAAGACACTCCAAGGCTGGTCATTTACTCCCTTTGGTCGAAATTGAAAGGAGAGAAAAGAGAGAAAACTTCATGAACACTTAATCTTCAAAGCTTGATTTCTTCTGAACCAAAACTCAAATCAAAACTCCAATTTCACCAAAATGATCCTCTCTTCTTCCTCTACAAAACCATGTAAGTTATCAAGGCTGGAAATAAGGTGAGATGGCTGTTCCTTTCCCCTTTCGATTCGGTTTTCAAGGAAACATGCTTAAACATGTGTTTTCTTGATGTTCTTCCTTAGGAATCATGCTTAACTTGACTTGAGGGCCAAGAAACGTGACTTTCCAGCAATTCTAAGGTTATAAATCACCTCCTAACATGCTGAGGGAGATTTGGTTAGTTGAGAGTTTTTGGATTTAAAGTTGCTCTTGATGTGATTTACGAGGAAAAAGTGCTAAAGGACCACCTGAAAGTCTAACTGAATTAGGAGCAGCAAAACTAGGTAGGGTGTGACAAATTTAATCTTGATTGATTGTGTTTGAGATGTGTGATTATGATATGGTTTGTTATGCTTGAAATTGATTGCTTATATGAGTTATTCTTGGTGAAAGTTTATTGAAATTTTGATGAAATTTGATGATATTTAAGCTATGAATGTTGTTCTTGAGGGTTGCTGAAAAAACGAACCCTAGGCCTTAAAATAGGGTTCAATTTGTGTTAAAATCATGTAGAAAAGATGGGGTTTTAGTGGCTGGGAATTTATTATGAATTTTGGTAAAAATCGGTTGCTGAAAAGACTGAAAAACGGGTAAAAACAGAGAAAGAATCTGAAGAATATACGAAGAACACGAAGAACACTTTGAGTGTGATGAAGAACATTAAAGAAAACCTTTTAGATCTTAGAAAGGGCAAGGAAGTAAAATTTTTGGTGTTTAAGGGGTTATTAGGTAATTTATGAAAGGTAGGGTGGTAAAAGTAGAAATATTAAAAATTACGGGTGGTAAAAAGTTAATTTTAAAGGTTAAAAGTAAAAGGTAAGTTAATTTTTGAAAATTTAATGATAAAATAATAAAGAATAATAAAATATTAAATAATAATATTTAATTAAAAATAATATTTTAATAAAAATAATAAAATAATGCAGAAAAGGCAGTTTTCTGTAAAAGCTTTAGAAAGACAACTTTAAGTGCAGAATCTCATAATTACCTTCATAAAACACTTAGGGAGTGGTAAGAACATATTAGTGAGGCAAAGATAAATGAAATACAAAAAGTTAAAGAAAAGATAAAAACCAAAGAAAAGTCTGTAAAGTTTTAATGACAGAAAAACAGACAAAGATTAAGTGAACGAACTAGGGCAACAAAGTTAGTCCTTGAGTTACGACTAGGGTTAGGTATTATATGAAAAGTTAAACTGTTTCAGTATAGACTTAATGAACCTATACTTGGGACATGCTAACTATTCATACCGAAATTTACATAAGCTTTAAATACCTACGTTAAGCAGAGAAATCAGAGCAGAGTAAAGAAAACACAGAGAATAGAGTAACCAGAGAAAAGTAAAGAGATACATAGAAAAAAGTAATCAAAGCAGAGTAAAAAGTCAAAGTGAAAAGAGTAATATGATAAAGAGAATAGAGAACAAGCAGAGGGCCTATTGAAAGGTCATTTGTTGTGTTAAGACAACTCTAGAGATATTTGTATATTCATCTGCTGCTTTTATGTTGGCCCTAGAGGTCCTGTAGGCCCAAGTTCACCTACAGTAAGTTGTTATTCCTGTAGGCCGAAGTTCACCTATAGTGAATATCAATTGTGTATCTCAGGGTGTTGCTCCTGTAGGCTGAAGTTCACCTACAGAGAGTTGTGATACCTGTAAGCCAAAGTTCATTTACAGGGGCACCATTTCTGTAAGGCGAAGTTCACTTACAGAAGTGTTATTTCTGTAGGCGAAAGTTCACCTACAGAAAGCTGTTGTGTTGTGTTTAGACTATTCCTGTAAGCCGAAGTTCTCTTACGGGAGTGCTATCTCTGTAGGCCAAAGTTCACCTACAGAAAATAAGCCATATCAAGGACTAGTTCCTAGGTAATGTCGGGCTGCAGGGTGTAAACCGACACGTGAGCTCATGGCCTGCATAGGACAGACATGCATCATACTTGGTTGTGCATTTCCTCTGTTATGATTATTGAATGAATGTATGTTCTGTTTGTTTGTATTCTATTCTTTGTGTTTATGTTATTTTCTTGTATTCTTCTGTTTGTATTCTACTATCTGTTTTTTCTATCTTCTCTATTTATCTGTATCTTCTATTTACTACTTTCTGTATTCTGCTATTTACCTGCAAAACAACACGGAATTAATGAACTTAACTAATAACCCCAGCCCTACTAAGGACTCCCCAGTTCTTACCCCTTCTCTCTCCCTTCCCCCTTCAGATGGAAGCAAGAGTTCCTTTCTGTAGTTCACTGACGACCGTTTGCAAAAAGGATTCCGCTCTTGGTAGTCTTCTGAGTCTAGGGTGAATCCCATTCTCTGTTTATATGTATATACTGTGAGACCAGCCAATGTCTGCACCCCGTTTGTATGCAAACTTTAACTTAAATCCTGTGTACGAGACTCCTGTTGTGTGGCTACTTGATGGGGTACCAGAGAGACGTCCTATGGCAATGTCTGATCGTACAGAGGAGTAGCAGATGATGTTCTACCTTTTGGTGACGTTCCACCTGACTTGAGTTTTGAAAACCTAGAACGTACTTTCCCTCGCTTTAGTAGTTTAGAGGGACTAGACGAGTATAGAGTCTAGGCTAGCCCAGGTGCCAGCTTAGGGACCTCTTGAACAGGCCAGGACCTGGGATGTTGTATGTATATATATGTATATAGATATTATTTAGATATATCTAGGGGTGTTCTAACTAACAGTCTATATTCTAATAAAGGCTGAATCACCGAATGTTGTCAACTACTTGTGATGTATTTATGTGTGGTTGTTTATAACTATTTTATCTGTTATTATTTCTGAATTGATTATAAATGATTCTGTTTATTAATTCAAACATTTTCAAAAAAAAAGTACCTCGCTAACTAACTATGCTTTTAACAACGAATCAGGCTCATATAATAAATAATAGATAATAATTAGGATGACAAATTGGTAGCACTCAGTTTCTGGTATGTTCTAGGCGTACTGAAAATTGGGTCGTTACATTTACTCCTCTAAGTTAGGTATTTCATGAATCTTGGATTGGTGCCTCATTAAAAAATCTTTTCAGGAAAAAGAGTGTACCTTATCCTAAGATCCTTATTACCTTTAACTATAATACCTTTGTAGGTTGCAGGTGTGCAATGACCTAGGAAGCCCTCGCCCTTCGAGTTCAGACAGTCTGTAGTAGTCCTTTCCAAGTACTTCTATGATTCGGTAGGGTCCTTTCCAGTTTGCCGCCAGTTTTCCTTCTCCAGGTCGAGTTGTTCCGATATCATTTCGGATTAGGATGAGGCCGTTCTCGACGAAACCTCGCGGTACTACCTTTTGATTGTATCTTGAAGCCATTCGACATTTTAATGCCTCTTCCCTGATCCGAGCTTTTTCTCGGATTTCTGGAAGTAGGCCTAGTTCTTCCCTTTGAAGTTGGGAGTTGGCCTCTTCATTGTAGTGGATCACTCTGGGTGACCCTTCTTCGACCTCCACTGGGATCATTGCCTCCATTCTGTAAGCTAATCGGAAGGGTGATTCCTTTGTGGTGGAGTGTGGAGTTGTCCAATATGCCCATAAGACTTGTGGGAGCTCTTCGGCCCAGGCTCCTTTTATATCCTGTAATCTCTGTTTTAGCCCGGCTAATATGACTTTGTTAGCAGCTTCTACTTGTCCGTTGGCCTGGGGATGTTCTACGGATGTGAATTGGTGTTTTATGTTCAGATCAGCCACCAACTTTCTGAACCCTGCATCTGTAAATTGAGTGCCATTGTTTGTGGTTATAGAGTATGAGACCCCAAACCTTGTGACAATGTTTCTATATAGGAATTTTCGACTTTTTTGGGCAGTGGCGTTAGCTAGGGGTTCCGCCTTGATCCATTTTGTAAAATAGTCTACCCCCACTATGAGGAATTTGATTTGTCCTGATCCTTGAGGGAAAGGTCTGAGAAGATCGAGTCCCCATTTTACGAATGGCCAGGGTGAGGATACGCTGATGAGCTCCTCTGGCGGGGCGATGTGAAAGTTGGCATGTTTCTGACATGGTGAACATGTCTTCACGAATTCTGTTGCTTCTTTTGGTAAAGTCGAACAATAAAATCCAGCTGGGAGTACTTTTTTGGTAAGTGCCTGTGCTCCGAGATGGTTGCCACAGATGCCACTATGTACTTCTTCTAAAACTTCTTTTGTGTTGGAAGTCGGCATGCATTTTAATAGTGGTGTTGAAATCCCTCTCTTGTATAGAGTATTATTTATGATGGTGTAGTATTGTGCTTCCCGTTTTAACCTCTTTGCCTCCTTTTTATCTGTAGGGAGTGTTTCTGTTTTCAGGTAATTAATTATGGGAGTCATCCATCCTTGATCTAGACTTGTTATGGCTAGGACCTTTTCTTCTTCCGAAATTGACGGGTTCTGCAGTATCTCTTGGATGAGGCTTCTATTGTTGCCCCCTGGTTTGGTACTGGCTAATTTTGAGAGTACATCAGCTCGAGCATTCTGTTCTCGGGGTATGTGGCGGACCTCATATTCCCCGAGTTGTCCAAGCTGTTCCTTGGTTTTGTCCAAGTACTTTTTCATGGTAGGATCCTTGGCTTGGTAACTCCCTGCTATTTGTGAGGTTACTACTTGTGAGTCACTGAAGATAATAAGCTTTTGAGCTCCAACCTCCATAGCCAGTTTCAAACCAGCTAGTAGTGCCTCATACTCAGCTTGGTTGTTTGAGGTAGGGAACCCGAATTTGAGGGAAAGTTCGATTTGGGTTCCCTGGTCGCTTTCAATTATCACACCTACGTCACTTCCAATTTTGTTTGAGGAACTGTCTACGTAGAGATTCCACTCTGTAGGGATTTCCGGGGTGTCTGTAAACTCTGCAATGAAGTCGGCCAAATATTGTGATTTGATGGCTGTCCGAGCTTCATATTGAAGGTCGAATTCGGATAACTCGACTGTCCATTGCAAAATTCTTCCTGCTAGATCTGTTTTCTATCTAGGGATGATAGTATGAGAGCATAAGCGAATTTTTCTATCTTTTGATAGTTCAATTCGGACCCTTGTAATGCTTTGCTGATAAAGTATATAGGTTGTTGTCCACTGTCATCTTCTCGGAGCAGTGCTGAGGCTATTGCCCGATTTCCCACTGCGAGGTATAATACGAGTGGTTCTCCTTTCTGTGGCCGAGTTATGATGGGTGGTTGTCCCAGGAACCTGTTGAAATCCTGGAAGGCCTACTCGCACTCTGTTGTCCATTCAAACCTCTTTCCCTTCCTTAAAGTAGCGTAGAAGGTTAGAGATCTTATTGCCGCTCCAGCTAAAAATCTGGATAAGGCTGCCAATCTTCCATTGAGTTGTTGTACCTCTTTAACACTGGTCGGACTCTTCATGTTGAGTATGGCTTGGCATTTATCCAGATTTGCCTCAATTTCTCTTTGTGTGAGCATAAAACCCAAGAATTTGCTAGCCTCCACTGCGAAGGTGCATTTTGCAGGGTTAAGTCACATATCTTGCCTTCTTATAGTGTGAAATACTTGGATGAGGTCGGACAGTAACGACTCTTTGCTTTTGGTTTTTATTAACATGTCGTCTACGTATACTTCCATGACTTTCCCGATGTGGTCTGCGAAGACCTTATTCATTAATCTTTGATAAGTGGCTCCTGCGTTTTTGAGTCCGAATGGCATGACGATATAGCAGTAGTTTGCTTTTGGGGTTAAGAATTAAGTTTTTTCTTGATCTGGTGGGTACATCAGAATTTGATTGTATCCCGAATAGGCGTCCATAAACGAGAGGTATTTGTATCCGGAGGAGGCATCCACTAGAGTGTCGATACTTAGGAGTGGATAAGGATCTTTGGGGCAGGCTTTGTTGAGATCAGTGTAGTCAGTGCACATCCGCCACTTCCCGTTTGATTTTTTTACCAAGACGACGTTAGCTAGCCAGAGTGGGTATTTGACTTCTCTTATGAATCCTGCCTCCAGTAGAGCTTGTACCTGCTCTTCCACAGCTTGGGATCGTTTTGGTCCGAGCTTTCTACGTCTGTGCTGTACTGGCTGAGATCCTGGGTAAACTGCCAGCTTGTGGCACATTAACTTAGGTTCTATGCCCGGCATGTCTGCGGCCTTATGCAAAGAGGTCGACATCGTCTCGTAAGAGCTGTACTAGCGATTTTTTTATGTCTCCTTTTAGGATTGTGCCAATGTTGGTTGTTTTGTCTGGGACATCTTCAATCTGAACTTTTCTATTTCGCCTTCGGGTTGTGGACGAAGTTCTTCCCGTCCTTGAATTCCCCTAAGTTCGATGATATGGAATTTTTCTCCTCTGCCTCTAAGGTTTAGACTTTCGTTGTAATAGCGGCGCATCGTCTTCTGATATGCTTTTATCGTAGCTATTCCTTCTGTGGTTGGGAACTTCATGCATAGGTCTGGAGTCGAGACTACTGCGCCGATCTGATTTAACGTTGTCCGACCTATTAGGGCATTGTAGGCCGAACGTACGTCGACCACAATGTAGTCTATATTGAGTGTCCTTGACCAATTTTCTTTTCCAAAGGTCATATGTAGTGAGATGTACCCAAGTGGTTGGATTGGAGTGTCTCCCAGCCGGAACAGGCTGTTCGGATATGCTTTGAGTTTTTTTTCTTCCAAGCCGAGTTTGTCGAAGGCAGTTTCGAACAAGATGTCTGTCGAGCTTCCCTGGTCTACCAGTGTGTGGTGGAGATTTGCGTTGGCTAATATGATGGTGATGACCATGGGGTCGTCATGTCCCAAGATGATTCTAGCTGCGTCCTCTTTAGTAAAAGTGATAGTGGGGATGTCGGGTGCTTCTTCTCCTCCCTCAACATGATATACTATTTTAAGATGTCTTTTGCAGGATGATTTGGAGATTCCTCCTCCTGCAAATCCTCCATGTATCATGTGGACATGTCTGTCTAGTGTACGAGGTGGTCGTTCAGCGCGTCCGACGTCTTCTTCCCTTCTTCTTTTCCTTGGTTCGTCTGCTCTGCTAGCTAGGTACCGATCTAGCTTTCCTGCTCTCACCAGTTTTTCTATGACATTTTTCAAGTCGAAACATTCGTTGATAGAATGTCCATAGATTCGATGATATTCATAATATTCAGTCCGATTTCCTCCTCCTTTTTACTTTTAAGTGGGCGAGTTGGGGGTATCTTTTCAGTATGGCATACTTCTCGGTAGACATCTACAAGAGACACCCGAAGAGTGGTGTAATTGTGATTTTTTTGATTTTTTCTCCATGCTGATCTTCTTTTTTCTTGGACTCTTTATCCTTATCTCGGGAGGAGTAGGAGAATCCGGACTTTAAGGTCTCCCCTAATCGAGAGTTTTCCTCCATGTTGATATACTTCTCTGCTCGCTCTTGCACTTTATTCAGAGATGTGGGATGTTTTTTCGATATAGAGTGGCTAAAAGGTCCTTCTCACAAGCCATTGATGAGACCCATAATGGCGGCCTCTGTTGTTAGACTTTGTATGTCCAGACACGCTTTATTGAATCTTTCCATGTAGCTGCAGAGACTTTCCCGATCTCTTTGCTTGATTCCTAATAGACTTGGGGTGTGCTTGGTTTTGTCTTTTTGGATGGAGAATCTGGCCAGAAACTTCTTGGCTAAGTCGTCAAAGCTTGAGATGGACCTAGGGGGTAGATTGTCGAACCATTTAATTGCTGTTTTTGTTAAAGTAGTCGGGAAGGCTTTACAACGGACTGCATCTGAGGCGTCGGTGAGGTACATTCTGCTTTTGAAATAACTGAGATGATGGCTTGGATCTGCCATGCCATCGTATAAAGTCATGTCGAGAAGTTTGAAGTCTTTTGGGATTTTGGTCCTCATGATCTCTTTGGTGAATGGGTCTTGATCCTTACGGGAGCTATCTTCGTGGTTGGATCGAGTAGTTTTGGTCTTGAGATTTGCTTCAACTTTTAGGAGCTTGTCCTCTAACTCACGGCGTCGTCTAGCTTCCCTTCGTGGGTCTCTTTTGGCTTCTCGTTGATACTCGACCTCTTTTTCGGGTTGTTTTAGGGGATCCTTAAGTGCCTCCAAGACTCTTGTGTTTGGTGAATTCTTATCTTTATTAGGCTGAGGAGTATCCTTGGATGTAGTGTTCGCATTTTTATGTGGCGTCCTATCCTCTAGGTCAGAATCGTGGTCGTTGTCAAGGTTGTCTGCCATGATGATGGGATGACTTCCAGGTTCCCCGGCAACGGCGCCAATGTTCCGAGGGTTACCTGAAACTGTAGGTCGATCTCGGACGAGATCTTCTGTACTGGTCGGAGCTGATGTGTCCGACTTGTTGGACTCGGTGGTGGTGCTGATCCTTCGTCACCGGAGAGTGGTGGTACCTGCAAGGGACTCCGATGCTTAAGTTAGCATGGGTATTAAGCAGGTTTTTAGTAGAATCAGAGTATGAGTTATACCTAGGTGCTCCAGTGTATTTATAATAGTGTGGAGTGACCTTTTTAGATAGGATAAGTTATCTTATCTTATCTTATCTTTGAGTGAAGTCATCTTATCTTCTGGGGAGCCGCTCTTATCTTTCTAGGCTTTAACTGCCGTTTAGATTGGGCTGTGCCCCTTTATTTGGGCCTTCTTGGGCCTCTGTAGTGATTTGACCGAGCTCTTGGAGAAGAGGTCGGGTAGTCTGACCTGAAGAGATCGGTCGACTTGTCGATAAACATCCCGGGTCGGACAGCTCGACCCAGGATATGAACACTTACCCTTCTAAGTCGGGTAATTTTGTAGATCTTGGGTTGGCGCCTCATTAAAAAATCTTTTCAGGAAAAAAAGTGCACCTTGACCTAAGATCTTTATCACTTTCTAACTATAGTACCTTCTTAAGTTACAGGCATGCCATGACCTTGGTAGTTCTCGCCCTTCAAGATCGGACACCATGTAGTAACCTTTTCCCAGTACCTCTACAACTCGGTAAGGTCCTTTCCAGTTTGCTTCTAGCTTCCTCTCTCCTGATCGACCTGCTCCGATGTCAATTCGGATTAGGATGAGATCATTTTTGGCGAAGCTTCGCTGGATTACCTTTTGATTATATCTTAAATTCATTCGATGCTTTAGCACTTCCTCTCTAATCCGAGCTCTTTCTTGGACCTCTGGTAGTAGGTCGAGATCTTCCCTCTGGTTTTGGGAGTTGGCTTCTTCATTGTAGAGGATTGTTCTGGAGGATCCTTCCTCTATCTCCTGTGGTGGAGTGCAAAGTTGTCCGATATGCCCATAGGACTTGTGGCAGCTCTTCTGCCCAAGCTCCCTTTGCGTTCTGTAGTCTCCGTTTCAACCCGGCTAGTATGACTTTGTTGGCAGCTTCTGCCTGTCCGTTAGCTTGTGGGTGTTCTACGGATGTGAATTGGTGCATTATTTTCACGTCGGCTACCAAGTTCCTAAAGCCTGTATCAGTAAATTGCGTACCATTATCTGTGGTAATGGAGTAAGGGACTCCAAACCTCGTAATGATGTTACTGTATAGAAATTTCTGACTTCTTTGAGGAGTGGCATTGGCTAGGGGCTCTGCCTCAATCCATTTTGTTAAATAGTCCACCCCTACAATGAGGAATTTTACTTGTCCCGATCCTTGGGGAAAGGGTCCGAGGAGGTCTAGCCCCTATTTTGCAAACGGCCAGGGTGATGTTACACTAATGAGTTCTTCTGGTGGGGCGATGTGGAAGTTAGCATGCTTTTGACATGGTAGACATGTCTTGATGAACTCTGTCGCTTCTTTTTGCAAAGTCGGCCAGAAAAATCCAGCTTGGAGTACCTTTTTGGAAAGAGCTCGGCCCCCAAGTGATTACCACATATGTCACTGTGTACTTCTTCCACGACCTCTTTTGTATTGGAGGACGGTACACATTTCAGGAGGGGTGTTGAAAACCCTCTCCTGTATAAAATGTCACCCACCATGGTATAGTATTGTGCTTCTCGTATTAGACGCTTTGCCTCGTTCTTGTCTGTGGGGAGTGTTTCCGTTTTGAGGTATTTGATTATGGGGGTCATCCACCCCTGATCCTGACCTGATATGGTTAGGAATTTTTCTTCCTCTAAGATTGATGGGCTTTGTAATGTTTCCTGGACGAGGCTTCTATTATTGCCCCCTGGTTTGGTGCTGGCTAGTTTTGAGAGTGCATCTGCTCGAGCATTCTGTTCCCGAGGTATATGTTGGATCTCGTATTCCCCGGGTTGTCTGAGCTGTTCTCTTGTCTTGTCCAGATATTTCTTCATGATGGGATCTTTAGCTTGGTACTTTCCATCTATTTGTGAGGTAATTATTTGAGAATCACGGAAGATGGTGAGTTTTTGAACTCCTACCTCCTTAGCTAACCTCAAACCAGCAAGTAATGCTTCGTATTCGGCCTGATTATTTGAAGCAGGGAATTCAAACTTTAGTTAGAGTTCGATTTGAGTTTCCTGATCACTTTCTATTATCACGCCTGCCTTACTCCCGATTTTATTTGAGGATCCATCCACATAAAGATTCCACATTATGGGAATTCCTGGGGTATTAGTGTATTCGGCAATAAAGTCGGCCAGATATTGTGATTTGATTGCTGTCCTAGCTTCATATTGTAAATCAAATTTGGACAACTCAACTGCCCACTGCAGTATTCTTCCAGCTAAGTCTGTCTTCTATAGAATGCTTTTTATGGGTTGGTTAGTCCGGACTTTGATAGTGTGTGCTTGAAAGTATGGGCGAAGCCGTCGGGACACGAGTATGAGGGCGTAGGTGAACTTCTCTATCTTTTGATAGTTTAACTCGGACTCTTGTAGGGCTTTGCTGATGAAGTAAATGGGTTGTTTCCCGCTTTCATCCTCTCTAACTAGTGCTGAGGCTATTGCCTGATTTCCTACTACCAAGTATAGTACGAGTGCTTCTCCCTCCCGTGGCCAGGTAAGAATGGGCGATTGCCCCAAGAAGTTTTTGAAATCTTGGAAGGCTTTTTCGCATTCTTTTGTCCATTCAAACTTCTTTCCCTTCCTTAATATGGCATAAAAAGGGAGGGATTTTATGGCCGAACCGGCTAAGAACCTGGATAGAGCCGCCAGTCTTCCGTTGAGCTATTGTACTTCTTTAACATAGGTCAGACTTTTCATGTTGAGTATAGCCCGACATTTTGCCTTAATTCCTCTTTGTGTGAGCATAAAACCCAGAAATTTGTCAGCTTCTATCGCGAAGGTACATTTTGCAGGTTTAAGCCGCAAACCATGCTTTCTGATGGTGTCGAACACTTTTGCGAGCTCGGTTAACAATGATTCCTCACTTTGTGTTTTTACCAGCATATTGTCGACGTAGAACTCCATCAGTTTCCCGATGTGCTCTGCGAAGACTTTATTCATTAATCATTGGTAGGTAGCTCCTGCGTTCTTGAGTCCGAACGACATGACGATGTAGCTGTAATTTGCTTTGGGAGTTAGGAATGAGGTCTTTTCCTGGTCGGGTGGATACATCAGGATTTGGTTGTATCCTGAATAAGCATCCATGAAGGAGAGGTACTTGTATCCCGAAGATGCATCCACGAGAGCGTCTATACTTGGTAGTGAGTAGGGATCTTTTGGGCAAGCTTTATTGAGGTCGGTGTAGTCAGTGCACATTCGCCACTTCCCATTTGACTTTTTTACCAAGACAACGTTGGCTTGCCATAGTGGGTATTTGACTTCTCTTATGAATCCTGCCTCCAGTAGGGTTTGCACCTGCTCTTCCACAGCTTGAGACTTTCTGGCCCGAGCTTCTTATGCTTCTGCTGCACTGGCTGAGATCCTAGGTATACCGCCAGTTTATGGCACATTAGTTTGGGATCTATGCCGGGCATGTTTGCGGCCTTCCATGCAAAGAGATCAACGTTCTCCTTTAGGAACTGTATTAGAGACTCCTTTAGGTATTGGTGCACGAAATTGTGATCATCAACAATGGCGCCAAAGACTTGAAGCTCTCAAACGTGAATCACACTTTGTCACAATTCCACACAACTAACCAGCAAGTGCACTGGGTCGTCCAAGTAATGCCTTACGTGAGTAAGGGTTGATCCCACGGAGACTGTCGGCTTGAAGCAAGCTATGGTCATCTTGTAAATCTCAGTCAGGCGGATTCAAATGGTTATGAAGAATTGATAATTAGAAGATAAACACAAAATAAAGATAGAGATAGAGATAGAGATACTTATGTAATTCATTGGTAGGAATTTCAGATAATCGTATGAAGATGCTTTGTTCCTCTTGAACCTTTGCTTCCCTATTGCCTTCTTCCAATCATTCATACTCCCTTCCATGGCAAGCTTTATGTTGGGCATCACCGTTGTCAATGGCTACTTCCCGTCCTCTCAGTGAAAATGTTCCAAATGCGCTGTCACCGCACGGCTAATCATCTGTCGGTTCTCGATCATGTTGGAATAGGATCCATTGATCCTTTTGCGTCTGTCACACGCCCAACACTCGCGAGTTTAAAGCTCGTCACAGTCATCCCTTCCCAGATCCTACTCGGAATACCACAGACAAGGTTTAGACTTTTCGGATCTCAGGAATGGCCGCCAATTGATTCTAGCCTATACCACGAAGGTTCCAATCTTAGATTAGAAACCCAAGAGATACGCATTCAAGCCATTGCTAGTAGAACAGAGGTGGTTCTCAGGCACATGTTCATAGGTGAGAATGATGATGAGTGTCACGTATCATCACATTCATCAAGTTGAAGAACGAATGAATATCTTAGAGAAGAAGTAGGCGTGAATTGAATAGAAGAACAATAGTAATTGTATTAATTCATGAAGAACAGCAGAGCTCCACACCTTAATCTATGGTGTGTAGAAACTCCACCGTTGAAAATACATAATTACAGGGTGTAGGCATGGCCAAATGGCCAGCCTTCCCAAACGTGAACATAAAGATCAAAAAGTATATGAAAGTCTCTGTGTGTGTAAAGTATCCTAGCAAAAGGTCTTATTTATAGAAAACTAGTAGCCTAGGGTTACATTAATAGGTAATTAATGCAGAAATCTTGTTCCGGTCCCACTTGGTGTGTGATTGGGCTGAGCATTGAAGCTTCCATGTGTAGAGACTTTTCTTGGAGTTAAACGCTAGCTTTTGTGCCAGTTTGGGCGTTTAACTCCAGCTTTTATGCCAGTTCTGGCGTTTTGATGCCAGAATTTCTATGATGACTTGGAACGCCGGTTTGGTCCATCAAATCTTGAGTAAAGTATAAACTATGATATATTGCTGGAAAGCCCAGGATGTCTACTTTCCAATGCAATTAAGAGTGCGCCAATTGGGCTTTTGTAGCTCTAGAAAATCCACTTCGAGTGTAGGGAGGTCAGAATCCAACAGCATCTGCAGTCCTTTTTCAGCCTCTGAATCAGATTTTTGCTCAGGTCCCTCAATTTCAGCCAGAAAATACCTGAAATCACAGAAAAACACACAAACTCATAGTAAAGTCCAGAAAAGTGAATTTTAAATAAAAATTAATAAAAATATAATAAAAACTAACTAAAATATACAAAAAACATACTAAAAACAATGCCAAAAAGTGTATAAGTTATCCGCTCACCACAACACCAAACTTAAATTGTTGCTTGTCCCCAAGCAACTGAAAATCAAATAGGATAAAAAGAATAGAATGTACAATTAATTCCAAAAAAATCTATGAGGATCAGTCTTAATTAGATGAGCGGGACTTTTAGCTTTTTGCTTCTGAACAGTTTTGGCATCTCACTTTATCATTTGAAGTTCAGAATGATTGGCATCTATAGGAACTCAGAATTCAGATAGTGTTATTGATTCTCGTAGTTCAGTATGTTGATTTTTGAACACAACTACTTTATGAGTCTTGGCCGTGACCCTAAGCATTTTGTTTTCTAGTATTACCACTGGATACATAAATGCCACAGACACATAACTGGGTGAACATTTTCAGATTGTGACTCAGCTTTGCTAGAGTCCCCAATTAGAGGTGTCCAGAGCTCTTAAGCACACTCTTTTTTTGCTTTGGACCACGACTTTAACCGCTCAGTCTCAAGTTCTTCACTTGACACCTCCACGCCACAAGCACATGGTTAGGGACAGCTTGGTTTAGCCGCTTAGGCCAGGATTTTATTCCTGTGGGCCCTCCTATCCACTGATGCTCAAAGCCTTAGATCCTTTTTATTTTACCCTTGTCTTTTGGTTTAAAGGGCTATTGGCTTTTTCTGCTTGCTTTTTCTTTTCTCTCTTTTTTTTTCGCCATTTTTTTCTGCAAGCTTTTCACTGCTTTTTCTTGCTTCAAGAATCAATTTTACGATTTTTCAGATTATCAAATAACATTTCTCCTTTTCCATCATTCTTTCAAGAGCCAACAATTTTAACATTCTTAAACAACAAACTCAAAAACATGCACCGTTCAAGCATTCATTCAGAAGACAAGAATTATTGCCACCACATCAGAATAATTAAACTGTTTTAAAATTTGAAATTCATGCACTTCTTTTCCTTTTTAATTAAAACACTCTTTATTTAAGAAAGGTGATGGATTCATATAACATTCATAACTTTAAGGTATAGACACTAAGACACTAATGATCATGTAATAAAAGACACAAACATAGATAAACATAAAGCATAAAAATTCAAAAAATAGAAAATAAAGAACAAGGAAATTAAAGAACGGGTCCACTTTAGTGATGGCGGCTTGTTCTTCCTCTTGAATATCTTATGGAGTGCTTGAGCTCCTCAATGTCTCTTCCTTGCCTTTGTTGCTCCTCTCTCATGCTTTTTTGATCTTCTCTAATTTCATGGAGGAGGATGGAATGCTCTTGGTGCTCCACCCTTAGTTGTCCCATATTGGAACTTAATTCTCCTAGATAGGTATTGATTTTCTCCCAATAGTTTTGTGGAGGAAAATGCATCCCTTGAGACATCTCAGGGATTTCATGGTGAGGAATCTCCTCATGCTCTTGTCCATGAGTGGGATCTCTTGTTTGCTCCATCCTTTTCTTAGTAATGGGCTTGTCCTCATCAATGAGGATGTCTTCCTCTATGTCAATTCCAGCCAAATTGCAAAGGTGACAAATGAGATGAGGGAAAGCAAACCTTGCCAAAGTGGAGGACTTGTCCGCCACCTTGTTGAGTTCTTGGGATATAACCTCATGAACTTCTACTTCCTCTCTAATCATGATGCTATGGATCATGATAGCCCGGTCTATAGTAACTTCAGACCGGTTGCTAGTGGGAATGATTGAGCGTTCGATGAACTCCAACCATCCCCTAGCTATGGGCTTGAGGTCATGCCTTCTTAGTTGAACCGGCTTTCCTCTTGAATCTCTCTTCCATTGAGCGCCCTCTTCACAAATGTCTATGAGGACTTAGTCCAACCTTTGATCAAAGTTGACCCTTCTAGTGTAGGGGTGTGCATCTCCTTGCATCATGGGCAAGTTGAATGCCAACCTTACATTTTCCGGACTGAAATCTAAGTATTTCCCTCGGACCATTGTAAGCCAATTGTTAGGGTCCGGGTTCACACTTTGATCGTGGTTCTTGGTGATCCATGCATTGACATAGAACTCTTGAACCATTAAGATTCCAACTTGTTGAATGGGGTTGGTGAGAACTTCCCAACCTCTTCTTTGAATCTCATGTCGGATCTCCGGATATTCACCCTATTTGAGTTTGAAAAGGACCTCGGGGATCACCTTCTTCTTGGCCACAACTTCATAGAAGTGGTCTTGATGCACCTTTGAGATGAATCTCTCCATCTCCCATGACTCGGAGGTGGAAGCTTTTGCCTTCCATTTCCTCTTTCTAGAGGTTTCTCCGGCCTTAGGTGCCATAAATGGTTATGGAAAGACAAAAAGCAATGCTTTTACCACACCAAACTTATAAGATTTTCTCGTCCTTGAGCAAAAGAAGAAAGAAGAGAGTAGAAGATGAAGAAATAGAGGAGATGGAGGTGGGTTGGTGTTTCGGCCAAGGAGGAGAAGTAGTGTTTATGTTGTGTGAAAATGAGGGAGTGAAGATGGGTTTATATAGGGGTAGAGAGAGGGTTAGGGTTCGGCCATATAGGGTGGGTTTGGGAAGGAAAGTGGTTTGAATTTGAATGGTGAGGTAGGTGGGGTTTTATGATGGATGGATGTGGATTGGTGAAGGGTTTATAGAGAAGAGGGCAGGATTTGATAGGTGAGGGGTTTTTGGAGAAGAGGTATTGAGGTGATTGGTGAATGGGTGAAGAAGAGAGAGAGAGGTGGGGTAGGTGGGGATCCTGTGGGTCCACAGATCCTGAGGCGTCAAGGATTTTTCATCCCTGCACCAAGTGGTGTGCAAAACGCCCTTTTCTGTCAATCCTGGTGTTAAATGCCAGGTTGCTGCCCAATTCTGGCGTTTAACGCCAGCTTCTTGCCCTTTTCTGGCGTTAAACGCCAGTCTGGTGCCCATTTCTGGCGTTAAACGCCCATTCTGCTGCCCTTACTGGCGTTTAAACGCCAGTAGGCTTCTCCTCCAGGGTGTGCTATTTTTCATTCTGTTTTTCAGTTTGTTTTTTCTTTTTCAATTGTTTTTGTGACTTCACATGATCATCAACCTATAGAAAACATAAAATAACAATGGAAAATAGAAATTTAACATAGATAAGTAAAATTGGGTTGCCTCCCAACAAGCACTTCTTTAATGTCAATAGCTTGACAGTGGGCTCTCATGGAGCCTCACAGATACTCAGAGCATGATGATGGCCTCCCAACACCAAATTTAGAGTTTGAATGTGGGGGCTCTGTTTGACTCTGCATTGAGAGAAGCTTTTCATGCTTCTTCTCTATGATTACAGAGGGAGATCCTTGAGCTTTAAACACAAGGGAGTCCTCATTCACTTGAAGGACCAATTCTCCTCTGTCAACATCAATCACAGCTTTTGCTGTGGCTAGGAAGGGTCTGCCAAGGATGATGGATTCATCCATACACTTCCTAGTCTCTAGGATTATGAAATCAGCAGGGATGTAATGCTCTTCAACCTTTACCAAGACATCCTCTACAAGTCCATAAGCTTGTTTCCTTGAATTGTCTGCCATTTCTAATGAGATTCTTGTAGCTTGCACCTCAAAAATTCCTAGTTTCTCCATTACAGAGAGAGACGTGAGGTTTATGCTTGGCCCTAGGTCACACAGAGCCTTTTCAAAGGTCATGGTGCCTATGGTACAAGGTATTGAGAGCTTTCCAGGATCTTGTCTCTTCAGAGGTAATCTCTGCCTAGTCAAGTCATCCAGTTCTTTGATGAGCAATGGGGGTTCATCCTCCAAAGTCTCATTACCAAATAACTTGGCATTTAGCTTCATGATTGCTCCAAGGTACTTAGCAACTTGTTCTTCAGTAACATCTTCATTCTCTTCAGAGGAAGAATACTCATCAGAGCTCATGAATGGTAGAAGTAGTTTCAATAGAATCTCTATGGCCTCAGTGTGAGCCTCAGATTCCCATGGTTCCTCATTAGGGAACTCCATGGAGGCTAGTGGACGTCCATTGAGGTCTTCCTCAGTGGCGATCACTGCCTCTTCCTTCTCTCCAGGTTTGGCCGTGTGGGTTATGGTGATGGCCTTGCACTCTCCTTTTGGATTCTCTTCTGTATTGCTTGGAAGAGCACTAGGAGGGAGTTCAGTAACTTTCTTGCTCAGATGACCTACTTGTGCCTCCAAATTTCTAATGAAGGACCTTGTTTCAGTCATGAAACTTTGAGTGGTTTTAATTAGATCAGAGACTACAGTTGCTAATTTAGAGTGGCTCTGCTTAGAATTCTCTGTCTGTTGCTGAGAAGATGATGGAAAAGGTTTACCATTGCTAAACCTATTTCTTCCACCATTATTGTTGTTGAAGTCTTGTTGAGGCCTCTGTTGATCCTTCCATGAGAGGTTTGGATGATTCCTCCATGAAGGATTATAAGTGTTTCCATAGGGTTCTCCCATGTAATTCACCTCTTCCATTGCTGGGTTCTCAGGATCATAAGATTCTTCTTCAGATGAAGCTTCTTTGGTACTGCTTGTTGCTGCTTGCATTCCAGACAAACTCTGAGAAATCATATTGACTTGTTGAGTCAATATTTTGTTCTGAGTCAGTATGGCATTCAGAGTATCAATCTCAAGAACTCCTTGCTTCTGATTTGTCCCATTATTCACATGATTCCTTTCAGAGGTGTACATGAATTGGTTATTTGCAACCATTTCAATGAGTTCCTGAGCTTCTGCAGGCGTCTTCTTCAGATGAAGAGATCCTCCAGCAGAGCTGTCCAATGAAATTTTGGACAGTTCAGACAGACCATCATAGAAGATACCTATGATGCTCCATTCTGAAAGCATGTCAAAAGGACACCTTCTGATCAATTGCTTGTATCTCTCCCAAGCTTCATAGAGGGATTCACCTTCCTTCTGTCTGAAGGTTTGGACTTCCACTCTAAGCTTGCTCAATTTTTGAGGTGGAAAGAACTTTGCCAAGAAGGCATTAACTAGCTTTTCCCAAGAGTTCAGGCTTTCTTTAGGTTGTGAATCCAACCATATTCTAGCTCTGTCTCTTACAGCAAAGGGAAAAAGCATAAGTTTGTAGACCTCAGGATCAACCCTATTGGTCTTGACAGTGTCACAGATTTGCAAGAATTCAGCTAAGAACTGATGAGGATCTTCCAATGGAAGTATATGAAACTTGCAATTCTGTTGCATCAGAGAAACTAATTGAGGCTTAAGCTCAAAGTTGTTTGCTCCAATGGCAGGGATTGAGATGCTTTTCCCATAGAAGTCAGGAGTAGGTGCAGTAAAGTCACCAAGCACCTTCCTTGCATTGTTGGCATTGTTGTTGTTTTCGGCTGCCATGTCTTCTTCTTGTTTGAAAAGCTCTGTTAGGTCCTCTATAGAGAGTTGTACTTTAGCTTCTCTTAGCTTTCTCTTCAAGGTCCTTTCAAGTTCAGGATCAGCTTCAACAAGAATGCCCTTGTCCTTGCTCCTGCTCATATGAAAAGAGAGAAGAAGAAAATATGGAATCCTTTATGTCACAGTATAGAGATTCCTTGAGGTGTCAGAGGAAAAAAAGAATAGAAGGAGGAGGTAGAGAAGAGAGAATTCGAACTTATTAAGGGAGATAGAGTTCGAATTGCTCATTGAGGAGGGGTGTTAGTCCTTAAATAGAAGCGTATGAAAAGAGGGGAAGAATTTTCGAAAATAAAATAAAAAGATTTTGAAAAAAAATTAAAAGAAATTTGAAAATTTGATTGATGATTTTCGAAAACTAAGATTGGGAAAGAAATTAAGTGATTTTTGAAAAAAATTTTGAAATTAGAAATAAAAAAGATATGATTGAGACCTAATTTTGAAAAAGGTGTGATTGAAAAGATATGAATTGAGAATTTAAAAAAGGAAAGTTTTAAAGTTAAAGTTGATTACTTGACTAACAAGAAATTAAAAGATATTATTCTAGAATTTAAAATATGATCCTTTCTTAATAGGCAAGTAACAACTAGAAAATTTTGAATTACATCATTAATTGTAACAAATATTTTTGAAAATAGTAATAAATAAAAAAAATTGAAAAGAAATTGATTTTGAAAGGATATAATTGAAAAAATATGATTTGAAAAAGATTTGATTTTTAAAAATTATGAAAACTTGAAAAAGAGTTGAATTAAAAACAAAATCTTCCCTCTAGTGTCCTCCTGCCGTTAAACGTCCAGAATGGCATCCATTCTGGCGTTTAACGCCCAAAATGCTACCTTTTTGGGCATTTAACGCCCAGCCAGGTACCCTGGCTGGCGTTTAAATGCCAGTTTTCCTTCTTCACTGGGCGTTTTGAACGCCCAGCTTTTTCTGTGTAATTCCTCAGCTGAATGTTCTGAATCTTCAATTCTCTGTGTTATTGACTTGAAAAGACACAATTTTGAAAAAATTTTTGAATTTTAAATGATGAGAAACAATAAAAATGCAACTAAGATCAAATAAACAATGCATGCAAGACACCAAACTTAGAAGTTTGTATACTAAGGACTATAACAATTTGAAAATGCATGTAAGAAACAACAAAAGACATAAAACAAGAGAATTCAAAGATCAGAGCAAGGAAATCATCAAGAATAACTTGAAGATCAATGAAGAACATAATGCATGTATTCGACAAATGCAAGAAAAATAAAGACATGCAACTGACACCAAACTTAAAAATTGATACTAGACTCAAACAAGAAACATAAAATATTTTTTATTTTTATGGTTTTATAAATTTTTTTGTGATTTTTTGAAAATTGAGTGGAAAAGAAAATAAAGGGATTCAAAATTTTTAATAAGAGTTCCAGGAATCATTACAATGCTAGTCTAAGACTCCGGTCTAGGAATTAGACATGGCTTACTAGCCAGCCAAGCTTTCAATGAAAGCTCCGGTCCAAAACACTAGACATGGCCAATGGCCAGCCAAGCATTAGCAGATCATTGCTCACAATAGCAAAATTGATAGAAATCAACAAGCTCTTGTGATGATAAGTTGAAACCTCGGTCCAATAAGATTAGACATGACTTCACAGCCAGCCAGACTTCAATAGATCATCATGAAACTCTAGAATTCATTCTTAAAAACTCTGAAGAACAAAATAGAAGATTTTTTGTATTTAAAAAAAAAATTTTTGAAAATAAAAAGTAAAATTACCTAATCTAAGCAACAAGATAAACCGTCAGTTGTCCAAACTCAAACAATACCCGGGAACGGCGCCAAAGACTTGGTACACGAAATTGTGATCATCAACAATGGTGCCAAAGACTTGGAGCTCTCAAATGTGAATCACACTTTGTCACAATTCCGCACAACTAACCAGCAAGTGCACTGGGTCGTCCAAATAATACCTTACGTGAGTAAGGGTCGATCCCGCGGAGACTGTCGGCTTGAAGCAAGCTATGGTCATCTTGTAAATCTCATTCAGGTGGATTCAAATGGTTATGGAAAATTGATAATTAAAACATAAACATAAAATAAAGATAGAGATAGAGATAGAGATACTTATGTAATTCATTGGTAGGAATTTCAGATAAGCGTATGAAGATGCTTTGTTCCTCTTGAACCTCTGCTTACCTATTGCCTTCTTCCAATCATTCATACTCCCTTCCATGGCAAGCTTTATGTTGGGCATCACCGTTGTCAATGGCTACTTCCCGTCCTCTCAGTGAAAATGTTCCAAATGCGCTGTCACCGCACAGCTAATCATCTGTCGGTTCTCGATCATGTTGGAATAGGATCCATTGATCCTTTTGCATCTGTCACACGCCCAACACTTGCGAGTTTGAAGCTCGTCACAGTCATCCCTTCCCAGATCCTACTCGGAATACCACAGACAAGGTTTAGACTTTCCGGATCTCAGGAATGGCCACCAATTGATTCTAGCCTATACCACGAAGGTTCCAATCTTAGATTAGAAACCCAAAAGATACGCATTCAATCAACGGCGCCAAAAACTTGATGCGTAATTTTGGAAAACGAAAAACGAATTCCAAACACACAAAACTAACCGGCAAGTGCACCGGGTCGTATCAAGTAATAAAACTCACGGGAGTGAGGTCGATCCCACAGGGATTGAAGGATTGAGCAATTTTAGTTTAGTGGTTGATTTAGTCAAGCGAATCAAGAATTGATTTGAGTAGTTTGTATTCGACAGAAGCTAAATTGCATGAAATTAAAAGGGAGAAGGGTAGATTGCAGAAAATTAAAGAGTAAAGAAAGTAAATAAGCTGAATCTTAAAGAACAAGTAATGTAAATTGCAGAAACTTAGATTGCAAGAAATGTAAATTGCAGAATCTTAAAGTGCAAGAAATGTAAATGGCTTGAATGGTAAAGGGAATTGGGAAGTGGATTTGCAGAAATTAAACAAGGAACAATAAATTGCAACAAACAGGAATGTAAAAGATGGATTCAATTGAACCGGATCTTGACAAAAATGGAAATCAGCTTGGTGTAGCAACGAAACAGGGAAATTGAAATTTAAAGCTGTAGATCTCAGGACCCAAGAGACTAGATAACCAAGTCTAGATCTCACTGCCTTCCTAGATCCAGCAAGAACAATTGCAAGGGAAATGTAAATTGTAGAGAGAATAGAAGAAGAAGCAATTAACTGAAAAGGAAATTCAATTATGCAGAAAATTAAACAAGATCCAAAGGTGAGATTGAAACAGAAGTTCTTCAATTCTCCACCTAAGATCCCAAGCAAGAAAAGTAAAGAGTGCTCAACAAGAACCAGGAAGAAGAGAGATCAATTCTCCTCCCCAATTCTCTAGAATTCTAAAGAAAACAATTCAAAAATGTAAAGTAAGTTCCCTACTGTAAGTGTTACAAAAATTCTAAAAGGAAGCTCCCCAAAAACTTAAATCCTAATCTATTTATACACTTTCTTCAAATGGTCTTCAAGCCTTGAATTGGGCCTTTGCTCTTGATGAAATTGGGTTGATAGAGGCCTTGGTTGATTGCTCTTGGAGTTGGAGAGAGAACCAATGTGAACCGGGTTGTGAATCATAAAAGCTTGAGTAAAATTTTGAGTAAAAGTTTGAGGCAAACTTTTACTCAAACTTTTTATACCAGCTGCCCCATTCTTGTTGCTACCAACGTTTGAGCCAAAGTTTGGGGTCAAACTTTTGCTCAAACGTTGGCCCCCTTGTAAATGTGTGTTGCGCCAACGTTTGAGCAAAAGTTTGACCTCAAATGTTGGCGCAAGCTTTTTCCTCCAGGGTGTGCAAGAGTGGCGCCAACGTTTGAGCAAAAGTTTGACCTCAAACGTTGGCGCAAGCTTTTTCCTCCAGGGTGTGCAAGTGTGGCGCCAACGTTTGAGCAAAAGTTTGACCTCAAACGTTGGCGCAAGCTTTTTTCTCCAGGGTATTGATTTTGTGATGCCAACGTTTGCCAAAAAGTTTGAGGCAAACGTTGGCTCAAGCTTTTCTCCCAAAAGTTTGAGCTAAAGTTTGAGGTCAAACTTTTGCTCAAGCTTTTTTCTTCTGGAGTGTTTTCAACTCTTTTGAAAGTTTGAGCTAAAGTTTGAGGCAAACTTTTGCTCAAGCTTTTTGTTCTCTCTTGCTCCTAGCCATTCCTTCTTTCTTCAACCTTCTTCAAAACTCTTTTCACCTATCATCAATCAACCAAACACATCAAAGCTTTGCTTAAAATCATGAGTTTGTTATTCTTTCATAATATATGACAATTATAGCATAAAATCTCATGAAATTGCATTAATTCATACATGGTTGATTGAATCAAAGGAAACATGGAAATCTACCCAATTGGCTTGCTTATGGCTCAAGAAAGTGCATAAATCAATCGAAAACAAAAGAAAAAGGCTAGTGAAACTAGGCTAAGATGATTTGTCATCAGTTGTCAGGCACATGTTCATAGGTGAGAATGATAATGAGTGTCACGGATCATCACATTCATCAAGTTGAAGAACGAATGAATATCTTAGAGAAGAAGTAGGTGTGAATTGAATAGAAGAACAATAGTAATTGTATTAATTCATGAAGAATAGTAGAGCTCCACACCTTGATCTATGGTGTGTAGAAACTCCACCGTTGAAAATACATAAGTACAGGGTCTAGACATGGCCGAATGGCCAGCCTCCCCAAACGTGAACATAAAGATCAAAAGGTATATGAAAGTATCTGTGTGTGTAAAGTATCCTAGCAAAAGGTCCTATTTATAGAAAACTACACTACAAGAAAAATACCCATTCAGCCACACTTTTTTTAAGCTACATTTGAAAAGCGTAGCCTATTCTATGAATAGGCTACGCTTTTCTCCGTGTTGCCTTTTTATAAGAGAAAATGATACATAATTGTGGCATCATTTAAAAAGTGTAGCCTTAGGTATTATAGAAATCAGTTATAAAGCGTAGCCGTAGGTTGATATCTATAGGTTCACTTTTCGTATCAAAGAAGACGCTTTTAGAGAGTAGCCTATTTATTAAGTTTTGAGTGCGTTTTAAAAGTGATGCCTAATGTATCTATAGCCAAAAACTTGACCTTGACCTTGGTGAATTTTTTCCCTCTTAACTCTTTCCTGTAAACTCGCACACTCAACTCACATTTTTTCCCTCTTAACTTAGTAAAATTTTGACCCATTCCCTCCAAAGCTTGTCATCACCCTTTCAGAGGAGAAAACCCTCCAAAGCACGAAGAAAATCCAGAGAAGATCGAAAACCCTCACCATCCATCGCGAAGATACTTAGCCAAATCGCGAATGAAACGTAACATTCATCACCCTTGTTAGCTTTTCCCGTCTTCTTCGCGCCACTCATCACCCCAAATCAGAGAAAAGGTCCGCCATCACCACACCACTCACGGTGTCACCACTCACCTCCAAGAAGACTCTACACTCACTCATCTTCACCACTCACCACGCCGTCACTCATCTTCATCGCACCATCGCTTATCTTTGCTGTTAGCTCATATCAGGAAGACGCTGCACTCAACTGAAAGCCTCTCTTCATTTGCTCACCATCGTCGAGAAGGTATGCATCTACCTTCATTTGGTTTCTGAAATTTGAGAATGTAGGGTTCCGATTTTAGGGTTTCAATTTGGGGGTTTGGTACGATAATCTGTGAACTCATGAATTGATTTTGTGATTTTGTGTTGCAGCGTAGGAGAACTCATTCTTCTAGGTTTGTTCACCACAAGCCCTAGGTTCGTTCGTCTATTGTCTTTTCTTGCGATTTTGTGTATCAAGCAGCGGAGGAGATAACTCAAATCAAAACTTCAAGCAGCGACGAGACTGTTGGTATGCCTCTTCCCCCACTCTTTGTTTGTAACTGATTCATCTCCACTCACCACGATGGAGAACTGAGATGGTAGTGACGATGAACCGAGACAATGGTGTGTATGAATTTTCTGGTTCTGCGGTTTTTTTTTTTTTGAGGATTTGTTTTTCTGATTTTTGGAGTTCTACAATCTTTTGTAATTTTTGCTTTTTACTATGTTAGAGTTTTCTTTTTTATTTTGCATTTTGCTTTATAATTTTGCATCTTGCTTTGTTAGGCTTTCTTGATTTTGCATTTTGTTTTTGAATTTTGGGCATAAAACAAATGAAATCATCATGTTTTGTCTTGTTTTCTTGAAAAGTTGGGTAGGAGATGTGAGATAGTGTTGTGGTTAGGCTTGAAATTATATGTTGTATATTTGAACCAGAAAGTTAATGTGTTTTGTTGAGGTTAATACTTCCATCTTGATTTCATAAAGTTGAATGAATCCGTTTTCTAAATTTATAGCTCTATGCCTTTCTTCTACTCATAAGCACTAACATATTTTTTTTTTTGTATTCTTTTAGGAACAAGTAAAGCTGCAAAATTTTTGAGAGCCAATTGAATTTCTCTTTTCAAAGTACCAGAAGAAACAGTAGAGCTACTTGGAAAATCTGACCTGTATTTCTTTAGCCCCGAGCATCCTCTATTGACCGAACCAGCTCAGAAAGCCCTTGACTGGGCCGTGTATGAGAAATTGAAGTCAGGTATTATGGTTTCTGCCTTTTAGTTCCATGGGAAAATTTGTTCAATAAATGAGTAGACTCATTGTCAGTTCGAATTTTCCATTTCGTGTTGTACTACTTTGCAAGTTACTGTTGCACGAAATTAAAATGAACTGGAAAGAAACTGAGTTGTCTTGTGCCCCATCTAAATATGATCTTGTTCTATTTTAGGAGTTCGGTTTTTATTTTGTTTGCATGTGTGGATTAGATCAGCTTTTGCTCTAAATTTTAAAATAGCTTATAATCAAAATCCTGCTGAGAAATCCTTTGTGCGAGAAAAATCTTCTGCAATTTTAATCGAAACTATACTTGATAATAAGTGAATTTCACTTTAATCTTAAAATAGTTTGCGTAGGTCACAGTAGTTCTTGACTTTAGAAGAGTTACTTTTAAGTCCTTGATATTTTTCTCTAGCTTTGTACTCTGAGACAGCTTAATCCTTGAAACTGTATTTGTTAGTTTTGAATTCATCTTTAATCTATAATAGAGACATAGAATTAAAATCTCCTAAATTACAATATCAAGAATTAAAATGAGAGTTTACTGTATTACTACTATGTGCTCAAATACTTGAGTTTGGATTATTGTCCTTTGTCCATGCAACAATAAGGACCTACGACTATGAAGCATCTGTTTAGTATAATTTAGTATTCTGTAAAACTTGTTTGGATGGGTGGTTTCTCAGGTTTTTGTGAACAAAATGGAATGAAAAGTAATTGAAGAAGCTGCTCGAAAAAGGAAAGAAAGAGAAGGGATTGAGTTGTTACTTTGGCACTTGTTTCTGCTCAAACTTTTACTCCCTAAAATTAGTGGAAATGATGTTTCAAAAAGATTTTATGTTCTTCCATCCACAATAATGAAGAAAATGGAAAAAATAGTTGAAATCATAATTACTTTCTGATATATTTCAATATTTTCCCTAACATTTACAAAACCATTCTATATGTTCATCTAAGGTAATAGATGTAGATAATATCATTAACGTCTTTTTCCATTATGTCCCATCCTCATTTTATTGTCTGTTTACATTTGTTTTTCTTGCTTCTCTTTTACATTCCACTCATGCAAATATCCTAATAATGTTAACCTCCATGCTTTTGACTAAGGCAGAACATGGTAGATTTTACATAATTTGGTTGTAGTTTCCTGAAATACACTTCAAGTAACAAACATATCCATCCATTGCGGTATATAATTTTTACTATGTTCTTCATGTTATATGTGTATTTTTCTTATGTGTGGTATGAAATGGTACATTTTTTTTTTGTTTCAGACGAGCCTATCTTCCCTGCTCCCCCCTCCTCTTTTATATATATATATTTAAGAAAATTTTCTGTTTTAAGTAAATCTTAATTGCATGTAGCAATTCGTTAACCTCCAATGAGACATTCCGCATATCTAGTGTACCAATTATCATGGAGTATTTCTATTTTTAAAATTTAGATGCATGCATGAACACTGTAATTATAATTCTGTATCTTTCAAGAAATTAATTAATCCATTTCTATCGTGAATCCAGCAAATTCATGCCTTCTACTATCAAATCTTACGTTTTCCTGAACTATTCAGCAAAAACCGAGGTGAAGAAAGATTTTCTTCACATAAATGACTTTGATAAGGACGCTATTTTTTAGATGTTGGATCGAGCCATTGAGGTCAAGGCATTAATTAAATCAGGGGATAGGACATTTCAACCATTTAAAGGGAAGACAATGGCAATGATCTTTGCAAAGCCATCAATGAGAATGCGTGTTTCATTTGAGACTGGCTTTTCATTGTTAGGTGGCCATGCTATATATTTAGGACCTGATGATATCCAAATGGGCAAGCGAGAGGAGACTCGAGATGTTGCTCGTGTTATGTCTCGCTATAATGATATAATCATGGCTCATGTTTTTGCTCATCAAGTATGATAGTGAGTTATGTATATTTGATAAGAAATACGGTTGTTTATTGATTACTTCTTCATTTTCTGGATTTAGATATTAAGCATGAGTTTGGTAAGCAGGTAAACATTAGTGACAAAGTTTCTTTGAAATATGCATGCTGAGATAGAGATAGGAAGCCTGTGCATTTTGTTAATTGTGTGCGCCTTCGGGTGATTTTGCACTTGAGATGTTTGATGAAATGCGCAATAGGCTTATACATGTAAAATCCAAAAAAACTTATAATTTTTGTATACTAAAATCTTGATATAACAAAAATTCCATTTAATTTTTATAATTACGAATGTCATTATGAATATTTTTCTAACTACTTTTCTATATAATTATGCAGGGTAACAATGAAGATTAAGCAATAAAGATTAAGCGGATTATTATTGTGGTTTATTGGCTAAGATAGAGTACTGTTTAGAATCTTTACATGTATGGTTGACTAATGACTTTTATTAGAAGATACTTATGTATGTAGCATATGTTTTTTTGTAGAGTATTAGTAGTAAATTCTAATATCTGATATTATGGTTATTTTGATATGGCTATGCTTACTTTAGTGTAAGATGTATGAATTTTTACAACTAACTTCATTCTAGTATTTTTGGATTATTATTATAAATATATTTTGGTTAGAGATAATTTTTATTATTTAAAGAAATTATTTAGTATAATTATGTATTTATTTTTATTTTATAATAATATTCAACTCATTTAAATAAAAATACAGAATCATTATACATGTAATCATATTATTAACTATTATCTTGTATTAATAATTATTATATATATATATATATATATATATATATATATATATATATATATATATATATATATATATATATACAAAAAAAGAGACCTAAGGCTACACTTATATGCAGTAGCTATAGTATAAAAAGAAAACGAGGGACCTAAGGCTACACTTATAAAAAGTAACCATAGTATACAATGTGGCTACGCTTTGCAGGTGATGCAGTAGCGTTGAAAAGCGTAGCCTATTCTGATAAAAATGGAAGCTGAAAAGCATAGCCTTTGGTCCTTGACAGCATCACTTGAAAAGCGTACCCTATTCCTAAACGCCAAAAGCGTAGCCCTTGGTGCAGAAAAGCGTAGCCTTTGAGAATAGGCAACGGCCGAATAGGAATCACCTTGAAAAGTGTAGCCGTAGCCCAGAAAGCGTAGCCGTAGCCTAGGGCATCATTTTTTTTCACTTTTGGCTACACTTTTCAAGTGTACATGAATGGGTGTTTTTCTTGTAGTGCTAGTAGCCTAGGGTTACAAAAATAGGTAATTAATGCAGAAATCTTCTTCCAGGCCCACTTGGTGTGTGCTTGGGCTGAGCATTAAAGCTTCCATGTGTAGAGACTTTTCTTGGAGTTAAACGCCAGCTTTTGTGCCAGTTTGGGCGTTTAACTCCAGCTTTTATGCCAGTTATGGCGTTTTGACGCCAGAATTTCTATGCTGACTTGGAACACCGGTTTGGGCCATCAAATCTTGAGTAAAGTATAAACTATTATATATTGGTGAAAATCCCAGGATGTCTACTTTCCAACGCAATTGAGAGTTCACCAATTGGGCTTCTGTAGCCCCAGAAAATCCACTTCGAGTGCAGGGAGGTCAGAATCCAACAGCATCTGCAGTCCCTTTTCAGCCTCTGAATCAGATTTTTGCTCAGGTCCCTCAATTTCAGCCAAAAAATACCTGAAATCACAGAAAAATATACAAACTCATAGTAAAGTCCAGAAAAGGGAATTTTAAATAAAAACTAATAAAAATATAATAAAAACTAACTAAAATATACTAAAAACATACTAAAAATAATGCCAAAAAGCGTATAAATTATCCGCTCATCAGGTCTCTTTTCAAGGTTCCCCCAATATTTGTTGTTTTGTCCTGATCATCACCGATTTGGACCTTTTCCGTCTTGCCTTTAGGTTGTGGGTGGAATTCTTCGCGAGCTCGAATTCCCCCGAGTTCAATGGTGTTGACTTCCTCTCCTTTCGGGTTGCCTTTGAGATTCAAACTTTCATTGTAACAGCGTCGTGTAATTTTTTGGTCTCTTTTTATTGTTGCGATCCCTTTTGAAGTTGGGAACTTCATCCACAGATGTGGAGTTGAAACTACTGCAGCAAGCTAGTTCAATATTGTCCGACCTATTAGGGCGTTATAGGCTGAACTCACATCAACTACTATGTAGTCTATGTTGAGTGTCCTTGACCGGGTTCCCTTTCCGAAGGTTGTATGTATCAAGATATATCCAAGTGGTTGGATTAGGGTATCTCCTAGCCCGAATAAGCTATTCGGATATGCTCTGAGCTCTTTTTCTTACAGGGCGAGTTTGTCGAGGGCAGATTTGAACAAGATGTCCGCAGAGCTTCCATGATCCACTAATGTTCTGTGAAGATTAGCATTGGCCAATATGACAGTAATGACCATGGGATCATCATGTCCCGGGATAACACCTGTTGCATCTTTTTAGTAAATGTAATTGCGGGGAGGTCGATTGTCCTCTTTCCTTCCCCAACATGATATACTTCTTTAAGGTGTCTTTTTTGAGATGATTTAGAGATTCCTCCTCCTGTGAATCCCCCATTTATCATGTGGACATGTCTCTCGGGAGTGTGAGGTAGTCATTCAGTCCGTCCGACCTCTTCATTTCATCTTCATTTTCTTGGTTCGTTTGTCTTGTTAGCTAAGTACCAATCTAGTCGACCCTCTCTTGCCAACTTCTCTATGACATTCTTCAGGTCGAAGCATTCATTAGTGGGATGTCTGAAATTCGATGGTACTCGCAGTACTCTATCCGATTTCCTCCTTCTTTTTTGCTTTTGATTGAGCGAGGTGGAGGGATCTTCTCAGTGTTGCTTATTTCGCGATAAACATCTACGAGGGACACCCGAAGAGGTGTGTAATTGCGGTATTTTCTCGGCTTTCCATTAGATTGATCTTATTTCTTCTTGGACTCTTTGTGCTTGGCCCTAGATGGGTAGGAGAATCCAGATTTAGAGGTCTCTCCTAGTCGTGAGTTTTCCTCCATGTTAATGTACTTTTCTGCTCGCTCTTGTACCTCGTTCAAGTGTAACGACCCAATTTCTCGTACGTCATGATCATACTAGAAACTGAGCGCTACCAACTTGTCTACCTAATTATTATCTATTATTTATTATATGAGCCTGATTCGTTATTAAAAGCGTAGTTATTTTACGAGGTACTTTTTTTTTTAAAAAAACGTTTGGATTAAAAACAGAATCATTAATAATTAAGTCACAAATAGTAACAGATAAAACATTTATAAACAACCATACATAAATATATCACAAGCAGTTGATATCATTCCGTGATCCAGCCTTTATTAGAGTATAGCCTTTTAGTTAGAACACCCCTAGATATAGCTAAATAATATCTATATACATATATATACATACAACATCCCTGGTCCTGACCTGTTCAAGAAGTCCCTAAGCTGGCGCCCAGGCTAGCCTAGACTCTATACTCACCTAGTCCCTCTAAACTACTAAAGCGAGGGAAAGTACGTTCTAGGTCTTCAAAACTCAAGTCAGGTGGATCATCATCAAAAGGTAGAAGGTCGTCTACTAATCCTCTGCACGATCATATGTCATCAAAGAACGTCTCTCAAGTACTTCATCGAGTGGCCACAAAGCAGCAACATTGTACGGAGGACATAGGCTAAAGTTCGCATACGAACGGGGTGCAGACGTTGGCTGGTCTCACAGTATATACATATAAATAGAGAACGAGATTCACCCTAGACTCAGAAGACTACCTAGAGCAGAATCCTTTTTGCGTACGATCGTTAATGAACTACGGAAGGGAACACATGGTTCCATCTGAAGGGGGAAGGGAGAGAGAAGGGGTAAGAACTGGGGAGTTCTTAGTAGGGCCGGGGTTATTAGTTACGTTCATTAATTTCGTGTTGTTTAGCAGATAAATAGCAGAATACTGAGAAGCAGTAGACAGAAGAAATAGATAAATAGAGAAAATAGAGAAAATAAAAAGCAAAACACAAACAAAAGAATACAAGAAAACAAAACATAGACACAGAGAATAGAATGAAAACAAAGAAGGCATAGATTCAAACAACAATCATAACAGAGGAAATGCGCAACCAAGAATGATGCATGTCTGTCCTATGCAGGCCATGAGCTCACGTGTCGGTTTACACCCCGCAGCCCGACATTACCTAGGAACTAGTCCAAGATATGGCTTATTTTCTGTAGGTGAACTTCGGCCTACAGAAATAGCACTCCCGTAAGTGAACTTCGGCTTACAGGAATAGTCTAAACACAACATAACAACTTTCTGTAGGTGAACTTCGGCCTACAGAAATAACACCTCTGTAAGTGAACTTCAGCTTACAGAAATAGTCTAATTACAGCATAACAACTTTCTGTAGGTGAACTTCGGCCTACCGAAATAGCACATCTGTAAGTGAACTTCGGCTTACAGAAATAGCGTCCCTGTAAGTGAACTTTGTCTTACAGGTATTACAACTCTCTGTAGGTGAACTTTGGCCTACAGGAGCAACACCTTGAGATACACAATTGATATTCACTGCAGGTGAACTTTGGCCTACAGGAATAACAACTCACTGTAGGTGAACTTGGGCCTACAGGACATCTAGGGCCAATAGAAAAGCATCAAATGAACATATAATAGAATATCATGCCACAAGGCTTAACTCTTTATTTTTATACTCTTCTCCTCTATTCTCTTTGTTATATTACTTTTTTCTCATTATCATCATTCATTATCATTCTCATTATTCATCATCACTTTCACATTCTTATGCAGTACTTCTTTGTTTCTCTGTTCAATCATACTATACAAACTTTACAGCTTTTACTTTTACAACATCTTAAATCAAACCATTTCTCTTTATCAGATTACTCTTTTCTCTGTATCCCTTTATTCTTCTCTGGTTACTCTGTTCTCTGTGTTTCTTTTGTCTGCTTTGATTTCTCTGCTTAACGTATGTATTTAAAGCTTAAGTAAATTTCGGTATGAATAGTTAGTCTGTCCCAAGTATAGGTTCATTAAGTCTATACTGAAGCAGTTTAACTTTTCATATAATACCTAACCCTAGTCGCAACTCAAGGACTAACTATGTTGCCCTAGTTCGTTCACTAATCTCTGTCTGTTTTTGTCATTAAAACTTTACAGATTTTTTCTTCGACTTTTATCTTTTCTTCAACTTTATATCTTTCTTTTATCTTTGCCTCACTAACATGTTATTACCACTCCCTAAGTGTTTTATGAAGATAATTATGAGATTCTGCGCTTAAAGTTGTCTTTCTAAAGCTTTTACAGAAAACTGCCTTTTCCGCATTATTTTAATGTTTTTATTAAAATATTATTTTTATTTAAAAATATTATTATTTAATATTTTATTATTATTTATTATTTTATTATTAAATTTTCGAAAATTACCTTGCCTTTACCTTTTAACCTTTAAAATTAACTTTTTACCACCCGTAACTTTTAATATTTCTACTTTAACCACCCTAACTTTCAGAAATTACCGAATAACCCCCAAAACACCAAATTAATTACTTCCTTGCCATTTTATGAATCAAAAAGTCGTTCTTCATTGTTCTTTACCACACTCAAAGTGTTCTTCATGTTCTTCACAAATTCTTCAGATTCTTTCTCTGTTTTTACCCGTTTTTCAGTCTTTTCAGCAACCGATTTTTACCATAATTCATAATAAATTCCCAGCCACTAAAACCCCATCTTTTCCACATGATTTCAACACAAATTGAACCTCAATTTAAGCCTAGGTTTTTATTTTTCCAGCTGCTCCAAGAACATGAACTTTAAAGCTTGAATTTCATCAAATTTCATCAAAATTTCACCAACTTTTCACCAAGAATCAATCATATATGCAACCAATTTTTAGCACAGCCAAATCATACAACATTCACACAACTCAAACACAAATAATCAAGATTAATTTTGTCAAACCCTACCTGGTTTTGCTGCTCCTAATTTGGTTAGACTTTCAGGTGGTCCTTAAGCACTTTTTCCTCCTAAATCACATCAAGAAAACACATATTTAAGCATGTTTCCTTGAAACCGAATCAAAAGAGAGATGGTGCAGCCAACTCACCTTGATTCCAGCCTTGATAAGTCATATGATCATTTAGAGAAAGAAGAGAGGATCATTCTGGTCGGATTGGAATTTTGATTTGAGTTTTAGTTCAGTAGAAATCAAGCTTTGAAGATTTGGAACTAAGAACTTTTCTCTCTTTTTCTCTCTACCTATTTTCGGCCACAAAGTGAAAATGAGCCAGCCTTGGGGGTCTTGGGGGTGTAAGGTGAGTTGTGATTGGTTGGCTTGGAGGTGGATTAAAATAATATTAAAATATCTCTGGTGTATAACTACTAAAACTAGGTGTATCGGAACACTCGTAAAAATATCTCTAAAAATTATTTTCTGAGCTACTAGCATAAATGACACTAGTAACATATTTATTATGAGAATAGAACATGTATAATGAGGCCTTAGCATTGCTAAATTCATCAGAGAGTGCTGGTGCTAAGCTACACCAGTAAACCGTAAACCCGGTTAAACCGATTTTCTGTTTTTAACTAAAACAGACCAGGTAACCTTATAATATCATTCAAACATTTTCTAATACTAATATAATGATAATATTATACTATCTCTTTCCTCTCATGAATCGAGTCCGGTTTGTCAAACAGAGACTATTTACGAAAACTATAATCAAAACTCATAACTGATACGGTTCAAAAATTAGGTTCTTCGCAATTGCGTTGTCAGGCTTATCTCCACTAAGGTCCTGAATTAAGGATAATATAATGACAATGAGGATTGAGATGCTTAATGATATAGCATAGGTTCTCCCCTTAATGATCTTCCAGAGAAATCCGTACTTTCAGAAAAGATCTCACGTACTCGAAAATCGGGGTTGTTACATTCTACCCTCCTAAAAGAAAATTTTGCCATCAAAATTTCAGCCACATGCAGAATCCATCTTCAAGCAGTCTATTTCCTTCAAGCCATCCTGACGAAGATATTAGTTCGTTCCTTACAGCATCCAAATCTAACATAGTCATTGCCATGTATATCATAACAGCTATTAGGATACCTAGTCTCACATCGATTCGTCGTTCGGATCTCAATTAAACCATGCCTATTCACAATCATTGAGGTCTTATCCGCACCAAACAATCAACATTAAGGTGAACAGTCTTAATATATCAATTTAAGTACGAACATTCCCAAAATGAGCACTCATATACATTCATGCCTAATGTATCTTAAAGATACCCTAACGGCATGAGACACACAAGCAGAGTATGCAATGAAGCATAGTCAGTCCACTCCCCAGGCTCTACCGGGAACAAACTGCTCTGATACCAAATTGTAACGACCCAATTTCTGGTACGTCATCATCATACTAGAAACTGAGCGCTACCAACTTGTCTACCTAAATATTATCTATTATTTATTATATGAGCCTGATTCATTATTAAAAGCGTAGTTATTTTACGAGGTACTTTTTTTTTAAAAAAACATTTGGATTAAAAACAGAATCATTAATAATCAAGTCACAAATAGTAACAGATAAAACATTTATAAACAACCATACATAAATATATCACAAGCAGTTGATATCATTCTGTGATCCAGCCTTTATTAGAGTATATAGTCTTTTAGTTAGAACACCCCTAGATATAGCTAAATAATATCTATATACATATATATACATACAACATCCCTGGTCCTGACCTGTTCAAGAAGTCCCTAAGCTGGCGCCCAGGCTAGCCTAGACTCTATACTCACCTAGTCCCTCTAAACTACTAAAGCGAGGGAAAGTACGTTCTAGGTCTTCAAAACTCAAGTCAGGTGGATCGTCATCAAAAGGTAGAAGGTCGTCTACTAATCCTCTGTACGATCATATGTCATCAAAGAACGTCTCTCAAGTACTTCATCGAGTGGCCACAAAACAGCAACATTGTACGGAGGACATAGGCTAAAGTTCGCATACGAACGGGGTGCAGACGTTGGCTGGTCTCACAATATATACATATAAATAGAGAACGAGATTCACCCTAGACTCAGAAGACTACCTAGAGCAGAATCCTTTTTGCATACGATCGTCAGCGAACTACGGAAGGGAACACATGCTTCTATCTGAAGGGGGAAGGGAGAGAGAAGGGGTAAGAACTGGGGAGTTCTTAGTAGGGCCGGGGTTATTAGTTACGTTCATTAATTCCCTGTTGTTTAGCAGATAAATAGCAGAATACTGAGAAGCAGTAGACAGAAGAAACAGATAAATAGAGAAAATAGAGAAAATAAAAAGCAAAACACAAACAAAAGAATACAAGAAAACAAAACATAGACACAGAGAATAGAATGAAAACAAAGAAGGCATACATTCAAACAACAATGATAATAGAGGAAATGCGCAACCAAGAATGATGCATGTCTGTCTTATGCAGGCCATGAGCTCACGTGTCGGTTTACACCCCGTAGCCCGACATTACCTAGGAACTAGTCCTAGATATGGCTTATTTTCTGTAGGTGAACTTCGGCCTACAGAAACAGCACTCCCGTAAGTGAACTTCGGCTTACAGGAATAGTCTAAACACAACATAACAACTTTCTGTAGGAGAACTTCGGCCAAGAGAAATAACACCTCTGTAAGTGAACTTCGACTTATAGAAATAGTCTAATTACAGCATAACAACTTTCTGTAGGTGAACTTCGGCCTACAGAAATAGCACCTCTGTAAGTGAACTTCGGCTTATAGAAATAGCGCCCCTGTAAGTGAACTTTGGCTTACAGGTATTACAACTCTCTGTATGTGAACTTTGGCCTACAGGAGCAACACCCTGAGATACACAATTGATATTCACTGCAGGTGAACTTCGGCCTACAGGATAACAACTCACTGTAGGTGAACTTGGGCCTACAGGACCTCTAGGGCCAATAGAAAAGCATCAGATGAACATATAATAGAATATCATGCCACATGGCTTAACTCTTTATTTTTATACTCTTCTCCTCTATTCTCTTTGTTATATTACTTTTTTCTCATTATCATCATTCATTATCATTCTCATTATTCATCATCACTTTCACATTCTTATGTAGTACTTCTTTCTTTCTCTGTTCAATCATACTATACAAACTTTAAAGCTTTTACTTTTACAACATCTTAACTCAAACCATTTCTCTTTATCAGATTACTCTTTTCTCTGTATCCCTTTATTCTTCTCTGGTTACTCTGTTCTCTGTGTTTCTTTTGTCTGCTTTGATTTCTCTGCTTAACGTATGTATTTAAAGCTTAAGTAAATTTCGGTATGAATAGTTAGTCTGTCCCAAGTATAGGTTCATTAAGTCTATACTGAAGCAGTTTAACTTTTCATATAATACCTAACCCTAGTCGCAACTCAAGGACTAACTATGTTGCCCTAGTTCGTTCACTAATCTCTGTCTATTTTTGTCATTAAAACTTTACAGACTTTTTCTTCGTCTTTTATCTTTTCTTCAACTTTATATCTTTCTTTTATCTTTGCCTCACTAACATGTTATTACCACTCCCTAAGTGTTTTATGATGATAATTATGAGATTCTGCGCTTAAAGTTGTCTTTCTAAAGCTTTTACAGAAAACTGCCTTTTCTGCATTATTTTAATATTTTTATTAAAATATTATTTTTATTTAAATATTATTATTTAATATTTAATTATTATTTATTATTTTATTATTAAATTTTCGAAAATTACCTTGCTTTTACCTTTTAACCTTTAAAATTAACTTTTTACCACCCGTAACTTTTAATATTTCTACTTTAACCACCCTAACTTTCAGAAATTATCGAATAACCCCCCAAACACCAAATTAATTACTTCCTTGCCCTTTTATGAATCAAAAAGGTGTTCTTCATTGTTCTTTACCACACTCAAAGTGTTCTTCATGTTCTTCATAAATTTTTCAGATTCTTTCTCTGTTTTTACCCGTTTTTCAGTCTTTTCAGCAACCGATTTTACCATAATTCATAATAAATTCCCAGCCACTAAAACCCCATCTTTTCCACATGATTTCAACACAAATTGAACCTCAATTTAAGCCTAGGTTTTTGTTTTTCCAGCTGCTCCAAGAACATGAACTTTAAAGCTTGAATTTCATCAAATTTCATAAAAAATTCACCAACTTTTCACCAAGAATCAATCATATATGCAACCAATTTTTAGCACAGCCAAATCATACAACATTCACACAACTCAAACACAAATAATCAAGATTAATTTCGTCAAACCCTACCTGGTTTTGCTGCTCCTAATTTGGTTAGACTTTCAGGTGGTCCTTAAGCACTTTTTCCTCCTAAATCACATCAAGAAAACACATATTTAAGCATGTTTTCTTGAAACCGAATCAAAAGAGAGATGGTGCAGCCAACTCACCTTGATTCCAGCCTTGATAAGTCATATGATCATGTAGAGAAAGAAGAGAGGATCATTCTGGTCGGATTGGAATTTTGATTTGAGTTTTAGTTCAGCAGAAATCAAGCTTTGAAGATTTGGAACTAAGAACTTTTCTCTCTTTTTCTCTCTACCTATTTTCGGCCAAAAAGTGAAAATGAGCCAGCCTTGGGGGTCTTGGGGGTGTAAGGTGAGTTGTGATTGGTTGGCTTGGAGGTGGATTAAAATAATATTAAAATATCTCTGGTGTATAACTACTAAAACTAGGTGTATCGGAACACTCGTAAAAACATCTCTAAAAATTATTTTCTGAGCTACTAGCATAAATGAAACTAGAAACATATTTATTATGAGAATAGAACATGTATAATGAGGCCTTAGCATTGCTAAATTCATCAGAGAGTGCTGGTGCTAAGCCGCACCAGTAAACCGTAAACCCGGTTAAACCAATTTTCTGTTTTTAACTAAAACAGACCAGGTAACCTTATAATATCATTCAAGCATTTTCTAATACTAATATAATGATAATATTATACTATTATCTCTTTCCTCTCATGAATCGAGTCCGGTTTGTCAAACAGAGACTATTTACGAAAACTATAATCAAAACTCAAAACTGATACGGTTCAAAAATTAGGTTCTTCGCAATTGCATTGTCAGGCTTATCTCCACTAAGGTCCTGAATTAAAGATAATATAATGACAATGAGGATTGAAATACTTGATGATATAGCATAGGTTCTCCCCTTAATGATCTTTCGGAGAAATCCGTACTTTCAGAAAAGATATCACGTACTCGAAAATCGGGGTTGTTATATTCTACCCTCCTAAAAGAAAATTTTGCCCTCAAAATTTCAGCCACATGCAGAATCCATCTTCAAGCAGTCTATTTCCTTCAAGCCATCCTGACGAAGACATTAGTTCGTTCCTTACAGCATCCAAATCTATCATAGTCATTGCCATGTATATCATAACAGCTATTAGGATAGCTGGTCTCACATCGATTCGTCATTCGGATCTCAGTTAAACCATGCCTATTCACAATCATTGAGGTCTTATCCGCACCAAACAATCAACATTAAGGTGATCAGTCTTAATATATCAAGTTAAGTACGAACATTCCCAAAATGAGCACTCATAGACATTCATGCCCAATGTATCTTAAAGATACCCTAACGGCATGAGACACACAAGCAGAGTATGCAATGAAGCATAGTCAGTCCACTCCCCAGGCTCTACCGGGAACAAACTGCTCTGATACCAAATTGTAACGACCCAATTTCTGGTACGTCATCATCATACTAGAAACTGAGCGCTACCAACTTGTCTACCTAATTATTATCTATTATTTATTATATGAGCCTGATTCATTATTAAAAGCGTAGTTATTTTACGAGGTACATTTTTTTTTAAAAAACATTTGGATTAAAAACAGAATCATTAATAATCATGTCACAAATAGTAACAGATAAAACATTTATAAACAACCAAACATAAATATATCACAAGCAGTTGATATCATTCTGTGATCCAGCCTTTATTAGAGTATATAGCCTTTTAGTTAGAACACCCCTAGATATAGCTAAATAATATCTATATACATATATATACATACAAAATCCCTGGTCCTGACCTGTTCAAGAAGTCCCTAAGCTGGCGCACAGGCTAGCCTAGACTCTATACTCACCTAGTCCCTCTAAACTACTAAAGCGAGGGAAAGTACGTTCTAGGTCTTCAAAACTCAAGTCAGGTGGATCGTCATCAAAAGGTAGAAGGTCGTCTACTAATCCTCTGCACGATCATATGTCATCAAAGAACGTCTCTCAAGTACTTCATCGAGTGGCCACAAAACAGCAACATTGTACGGAGGACATAGGCTAAAGTTCGCATACGAACGAGGTGCAGACGTTGGCTGGTCTCACAGTATATACATATAAATAGAGAACGAGATTCACCCTAGACTCAGAAGACTACCTAGAGCAGAATCCTTTTTGCGTACGATCGTCAGCAAACTACGGAAGGGAACACATGCTTCCATCTGAAGGGGGAAGGGAGAGAGAAGGGGTAAGAACTGGGGAGTTCTTAGTTGGGCTGGGGTTATTAGTTACGTTCATTAATTCCGTGTTGTTTAGCAGATAAATAACAGAATACTGAGAAGCAGTAGACAGAAAAACAGATAAATAGAGAAAATATAGAAAATAAAAAGCAAAACACAAACAAAAGAATACAAGAAAACAAAACATAGACACAGAGAATAGAATGAAAACAAAGAAGGCATACATTCAAACAACAATCATAACAGTGGAAATGCGCAACCAAGAATGATGCATGTCTGTCCTATGCAGGCCATGAGCTCACATGTTGGTTTACACCCCGCAGCCCGACATTACCTTGGAACTAGTCCTAGATATGGCTTATTTTCTGTAGGTGAACTTCGGCCTACCAAAATAGCACTCCCGTAAGTGAACTTTGGCTTACAGGAATAATCTAAACACAACATAACAACTTTCTGTAGGTGAACTTCGGCATATAGAAATAACACCTCTGTAAGTGAACTTCGGCTTACAGAAATAGTCTAATTACAGCATAACAACTTTTTGTAGGTGAACTTCGGCCTACAGAAATAGCACCTCTGTAAGTGAACTTCGGCTTACAGAAATAGCGCCCCTGTAAGTGAACTTCGGCTTCCAGGTATTACAACTCTCTGTAGGTGAACTTTGGCCTACAGGACCAACACCCTGAGATACACAATTGATATTCACTACAGGTGAACTTCGGCCTACAAGAATAACAACTCACTGTAGGTGAACTTGGGCCTACAGGACCTCTAGGGCCAATAGAAAAGCATCAGATGAACATATAATAGAATATCATGCCACAAGGCTTAACTCTTTATGTTTATACTCTTCTCCTCTATTCTCTTTGTTATATTACTTTTTTCTCATTATCATCATTCATTATCATTCTCATTATTCATCATCACTTTCACATTCTTATGCAGTACTTCTTTCTTTCTCTGTTCAATCATACTATACAAACTTTACAGCTTTTACTTTTACAACATCTTAACTCAAACCATTTCTCTTTATCAGATTACTCTTTTCTCTGTATCCCTTTATTCTTCTCTGGTTACTCTGTTCTCTGTGTTTCTTTTGTCTGCTTTGATTTCTCTGCTTAACGTATGTGTTTAAAGCTTATGTAAATTTCGGTATGAATAGTTAGTCTGTCCCAAGTATAGGTTCATTAAGTCTATACTGAAGCAGTTTAACTTTTCATATAATACCTAACCCTAGTCGCAACTCAAGGACTAACTATGTTGCCCTAGTTCGTTCACTAATCTCTGTCTGTTTTTGTCATTAAAACTTTACAGACTTTTTCTTCGACTTTTATCTTTTCTTCAACTTTTTATCTTTCTTTTATCTTTGCCTCACTAACATGTTATTACCACTCCCTAAGTGTTTTATGAAGGTAATTATGAGATTCTGCGCTTAAAGTTGTCTTTCTAAAGCTTTTACAAAAAACTGCCTTTTCCGCATTATTTTAATATTTTTATTAAAATATTATTTTTATTTAAATATTATTATTTAATATTTTATTATTATTTATTATTTTATTATTAAATTTTCAAAAATTACCTTTCCTTTACCTTTTAACCTTTAAAATTAACTTTTTACCACCCGTAACTTTTAATATTTATACTTTAACCACCCTAACTTTCAGAAATTACCGAATAACCCCCCAAACACCAAATTAATTACTTCCTTGCCCTTTTATGAATAAAAAAGGTGTTCTTCATTGTTCTTTACCACACTCAAACTGTTCTTCATGTTCTTCATAAATTCTTCAGATTCTTTCTCTGTTTTTTCCTGTTTTTCAGTCTTTTCAGCAACCGATTTTTACCATAATTCATAATAAATTCCCAGCCACTAAAACCCCATCTTTTCCACATGATTTAGACACAAATTGAACCTCAATTTAAGCCTGGGTTTTTATTTTTACAGCTGCTCCAAGAACATGAACTTTAAAGCTTGAATTTGATCAAATTTCATCAAAATTTCACCAACTTTTCACCAAGAATCAATCATATATGCAACCAATTTTTAGCACAACCAAATCATACAACATTCACAAAACTCAAACACAAATAATCAAGATTAATTTCGTCAAACCCTACCTGGTTTTGCTGCTCCTAATTTGGTTAGACTTTCAGGTGGTCCTTAAGCACTTTTTCCTCCTAAATCACATCAAGAAAACACATATTTAAGCATGTTTTCTTGAAACCGAATTAAAAGAGAGATGGTGCAGCCAACTCACCTTGATTCCAGCCTTGATAAGTCATATGATCATGTAGAGAAAGAAGAGAGGATCATTCTGGTCGGATTGGAATTTTGATTTGAGTTTTAGTTCAGCAGAAATCAAGTTTTGAAGATTTGGAACTAAGAACTTTTCTCTCTTTTTCTCTCTACTTATTTTCGGCCACAAAGTGAAAATGAGCCAGCCTTGGGGGTCTTGGGGGTGTAAGGTGAGTTGTGATTGGTTGGCTTGGAGGTGGATTAAAATAATATTAAAATATCTCTGGTGTACAACTACTAAAACTAGGTGTGACGGAACACTCGTAAAAACATCTCTAAAAATTATTTTCTGAGTTACTAGCATAAATGACACTAATAACATATTTATTATGAGAATAGAACATGTATAATGAGGCCTTAGCATTGCTAAATTCATCAGAGAGTGCTGGTGCTAAGCTGCATCAGTAAACCGTAAACCCGGTTAAACCGATTTTCTATTTTTAACTAAAACAGACCAGGTAATCTTATAATATCATTCAAGCATTTTCTAATACTAATATAATGATAATATTATACTATTATCTTTTTCCTCTCATGAATCGAGTCCGGTTTGTCAAACAGAGACTATTTACGAAAACTAGAATCAAAACTCATAACTGATACGGTTCAAAAATTAGGTTCTTCGCAATTGCGTTGTCGGGCTTATCTCCACTAAGGTCCTGAATTAAAGATAATATAATGACAATGAGGATTGATATGCTTGATGATATAGCATAGGTTCTCCCCTTAATGATCTTCCGGAGAAATCCGTACTTTCAGAAAAGATCTCACGTACTCAAAAATCGGGGTTGTTACATCAAGGATGTTGAATCTTTCCATGTAGTTGCGGAGACTTTTCCGTTCTCCCTGCTTGATCCCTAACAGGCTCGGGGCGTGTTTGGCTTTGTCCTTTTGAATGGAGAATCTGGCAAGGAACTTTTTGGCTAGGTCGTCAAAACTTGTGATGGACGTGGGAGGCAAATTGTCAAACCATTTTATGGCTATTTCTGTCAGAGTGGTCGGGAAGGCTTTACATCGAACGGCATCTAAGGCATCGATGAGATACATTCTGCTCCTGAAATTGCTGAGATGATGGCTGGAGCTTTAAAATCTTTTGGAACTTTAGCTTTCATGATCTCTTTACTGAAGGGGTCTTGGTCCTTGTGGGAGTTATTCTCATGGTTGGAGTGAGTAGTTCTGGTCTTGAGATCGGCTTCGAGCTTTAGAAGCTTATCCTTTAGATCTTGCTTTCACCCAGTTTCTCTACAGAGGTCTCTTTCAGCTTCTCGCTGGTGTTTGGCCTCTTGTTCAAGCTGTTTGAGGCGATCATGTTGTTCTCGGATGGCTTCCAAGATTTCTGAGTCTATGTTGGAGGGCTGTTTATCCCCTTTGTTTTGAGGTACATCTTTTGATGTGGCGTCTGTGTTTTTGTTTGGCATTCTGTCCACAAAACCAGAGTTGTGGTCATTGTCATGGTCGTCTGCCATGGTGATGGGATGCCTTCTAGGGTCCCCGGCAATGGTGCCAATGTTCCGAGGGTTACCTGAAACTGAAGGTCGAGCTTGGATGAGATCTGCTGTGGTGGCCAGAGCTGTCGTGTCTGACCTGGTGGAACTGGTGGAGCTGGAGATGCTGCTGATCCTTCATCACCACTTCACCAGAGGGTGGTGGTACCTGCAAGAGACTCCGATGCTTAAGTTAGCATGGGCTTTAAGTAGGTTTTGTGTGTAGAATCAGAGTATGAGTTATACCTGGGTGCTCCAGTGTATTTATAGTAGTGTGGGCTGACCTTCTTAGATAAGTTAGTTATCTTATCTTATCTTATCTTTGAGTGAAGTTATCTTTGAGTAAAGTCATCTTATCTTATCTCTCAAGTTCTTGGGGAACAAGCTACTTCTAATAACTTTACAGGAATTTAATCAATCTCTTGGAAAAATTATGTACCATCATCCAAGGAGACAAAGAAGGATGCAAAAGCTAGGGATGATGATGACAAAGAAGAAACAAGAAGACACCAAGAGGTTGTATTGTACTTAACTGTCTCTAATTTGTAGTGCTTTAATTGGAAGTATGATTGTGCCCTATTTGCATGAACCTTTACATTCTGTGTGTTTTTCTTTAATGTCATTTTGGGCTACTAGTCTAAGTGCCTAGTCCACTGTATCCTTACTTGAATTGTATGTTATGTCCTTGAGCTCAATAAAGGAAATCATGAGAATTTGTTGTGAAAAACAAGAGTAAAATCTAATGTGCAGAATAAAGTCCTAGTGTTGTGGTGGTATTTGCTAGCTAAGTTGGTTCATCAATAGGGTACAAGGCTAAGATATCTCTTGAATTATGAGCTTGAAGTGCATTCTACGAGACTTAAATGAATCAATAAGATCCTAAAAAGAGAAAAAGAGAATGAAAAACAAAGAAAAGAGCACAAATTAAAGCTGGGCACCAATAGTTTGAACCTTGAGACATGTGTCTATTGTGTTTTTGGTGCAAGGATATGTTTGGATGAGTAAGTTCTTAGGAGTGCTTCATTATTTGACAACTTGGGTTAACTAACCCGGGATTGTCAACTAAAAGTCCACTATCAAGAGCAACCTTGTCACAAGATATTTGGCAACCCAAAGAGGTGCTGGACACCAAGGTCTAAGGAATGAATAACAAACCATGTGCTTGTGGTGTGTATGTGCTGAGGAGAGACTTGGGTGATTAAGTCCTTAGGGGTGTTTCAACACCTAGCACCTTGAACTAACTGGTTTGGGAGTGTTGGCTAAAAACCTATCCTAAAGAGTTGTCTCAACACAGAATACTTAGCTATAGTAAGCAATAAGCTCTAAAGAAGGAATGAAAACAAAAACAAAGAAGCTACGGATCAAGAATAAGAGTCTCATAGAAGGAAATAGAGTGAGAGTTCAAGAGCATATGAGAGCCTAAAAACCAGCATGAACATGAACCTAAGTTGTAATGCATGAAACTCCATAAACCAAGGATTTCAATTCTCTAAATAAGGATTTGTATCTCTTGTATTCTCACTTCATTCTTCTTATGATCTATCATTTGCTTGAGGACAAGCAAGATTTAAGTTTGGTGTTGTGATGCCAGGGCATCTTGGCTAGTTTCACAAGCCATTTTTAGCTTGTTTTAGGGTAGTTTCATGCATTTCTTAGGCAATAAGTAGGTATTTAGATGGGAATTTCATGCATGCCTTAATTCAATCAAACATTGTTATTTTGATTCATTTTCATAAGAATTATGATATGTTTACTTGTTGATTATGAATGATGCAAATTATTATGAAATTAGCAAAGCTTTGATGTATTTGTTTGGTTGATGATAGGAGGAAAGAAGCAGAGGAGGAGCAACGAAAGAGGGCAATGCAACTTTCTGCAAGTTTCTGGTGCCAACGTTGGAGGGAACATTGGTAGTCCAATGTTACCTCCAACCTATTTCAATACAATGTGCTTTCTGGAAATTGGAAAAATTTGGTGCGACGCGTGTCGCCCACGCGTCGATTGTGGAATTTTGAAAATCCACGAATACGCATGGGTGACGCGCACGCATGGAAAGGCCAATGTTGGAGGGAGCGTTTGTGGTCCAATGCTGAGGCCAACGTACGCGATGAGACTCCCAAAACTGGAAGTGGGAAAATTTGAGGTGACGCGTACGGTTCTATGACGCATACGCGTGGATACAAATTTTGGCCTTGCACGCGAATGCCTGAACGACGCATACGCGCAAAAACTTGTTTGACGTGTAAACGTAGAATGACAATTTTGACCATCCACGCGTACGCGTGGGCCAGGTGCATGGGTGGACGCGCGAACGTTGGTGCTCCAACGTTGAGTCAAACATTGCTATCAAAGCCCAGAATTCATTTTTCTAAAGCAATGTTTGACCCAACGTTTTTGTACAAACGTGATCACCAACGTTGAGGCTTTTTCCATTCGAGATTGCACCTATGCAGAGTTTGCAGTTAGTTGCCAATGCCTATCATCAAAGAATCACTTCTAAAAGGCCCACATCCAAGTACTTGATCCAATTGAAGATGAGAAGAAGAGTATAAATAGAAGGATTGCTGAAGATTGAAGGCATCTCTCTGGGAGGCCCTGAAGGGGCTCTAGAGGTTCAGACTCTGATTTCATTTCATCTGCAATTTTTCCTTTTAGTTTATGTACTTTCTTTTTTTGCAACATTTTCCTTTTGTACTTTCTTACTTTTCTGCAATTTCTTTTCTTTTTGATTTGTATTGAGCTATGAACAACTAAACCCCCTTCATTGGGTTAGGGAGCTCTGTGTAATTAAATGGATCAATATTAATTTTCATTTTTCTTCTTCTTTCTTTTCTCTTGATCTTGCTAGAAAGCTTTCGTTCTTCATCCCAGTGGATAGTTGTCTTGGGAAAGAAGCTATCCATAATTGGATCTCCTCTGAATATAGAAGAGGAATGAGGAGATCATGCTAAAAATGCTTTCTCACATTAGATTAGACTGGGGTTTGGATGGATATCGTGAAATGTAATCCTACCAACACTTTGATCTATGAATATGTGTGGTATAATCAGTGACCACACCTCATCTCTTCCTATGAGCACTTAAATCAAGGAATTAGGCAATTGTTCATGCTTAGAGAGATTGGATTACCAAGGAATTGGGATCCAATCACCTAAGATTGCCAAAGAGATCAATGAATACATTGATTGAGGAAGAGATGAAAATGAGTTTGATCCGGAGAATTATAGCATCTCCTAACCCCAATGAGCTTTTCCATCTCTGATCTACCCATTCTTTTAAATTCTGTCTTTAATTTAATGCTCAATCTCCCCATTCCCATTTAATTTCTTGCAATTTAAGTTTCCCGCTAATTTACATTCTGCGATCCTAATTTCAAATCGGATTTAGTTCAACTAGAACAATTCTCCAATTAACATTGATCAACCAACCAATCCTTGTGGGATTCGACCTCACTCTACAATGAGTTTTTACTTGACAACAATCCGGTGCACTTGCTGATAGAAAATTGTTGAGAGACAGTTTTTAGGATATCAGTCCTCTATTCCTATTTCTGTTCTAAGTGCTACACATGATCACAAACATTAAAAAGAAGAGGAAAACTATGAAAAATGATAGAAAATAAAATGATATGAAATCAAAATAAAAATGATATAAAAGAAAAAAAATTAGGATATATTGTACATATGGTTGGATTGCCTCCCAACAAGCGCTTTTTTACCGTCATTAACTTGACGGACAGCTCCTTTATGAAGGTTGATAGGGGCTCAGTGAATCAGTTTAACATGTTCTAGAGACAGGATCCAGTTCACAGTATGTGGAATGACTGGACTTCTAGTGAAGACAACTCACATGCCAGGTGAGATGTCTTCAGTTGGAATTTTCTTGTTCTCCCAACCCTTGGGTACCTTCTTCATAGGGCCTCCTTCCTTAGTGTTTGATGATGAATTCCCAACATCAAACTTAGATTTGATGTCTGGGGGTTCTTTAAAGCTCTGCACTAAGAGGAGAAGGCTGAAAACTGTTTCAGGGACTTATCTACCATCTCTAATGAGATCCTTGTGAGATGCACCTCTTGAATCCTCAGCTTCCTCATCACGGAGAAGCATAAGATTGATTCTTCAGCCAAGGTCACACAGTGCCTTCTCAAATGTGATGGTCCCTATAATGCAGGGAATTAGGAAACTTCCGGGATCTAGCACCTTCTGAGGCAGCTTCCTTTGCACCAGGGCACTGCATTCCTTGGTCAGCACCACGGTTTCATCTTCCGTCAGGGCCTTTTTCTCAGAAATCACACTTTTCAAATAGGCCATATAGGGTGGTTTCTTCTCCAACACCTCAGCAAAAGAGATATTAACTTACAACTTTCTTGAAGAACGGAAGATTGACGGTTTAGAATTCAGAATAAATTCCCGTTGCAAGTATAGTTTCTAAAAACTGAGCAATCGACTTTTCTTACAAACGTTTTGGTTGTCACAAGTAACAAACCCCTTTAAAATTGATAAACGAAGTATTTAAACCTCGGGTCATCTTCTCAAGGAACTGCAGGGAGGTGTTCTTATTATTGCTATAAGTTTTGTAAATGGGGGTTTTGAAAGTAAGGAACAAATAATTTAAATGACAATTAAAATAAATAAATAACTGTAAAATAAACTCTTGGCAAGGTATTAAAATTTGAAAGTCCTGTCCTAGTTATCTGATGAGCAGATAATTTATACGCTTTTTGGCATTGTTTTTAGTATGTTTTTAGTAGGATCTAGTTACTTTTAGGGATGTTTTCCTTAGTTTTTATGTTAAATTCACATTTCTGGACTTTACTATGAGTTTGTGTGTTTTTCTGTGATTTCAGGTATTTTCTGGCTGAAATTGAGGGACTTGAGCAGAAATCAGATTCAGAGGTTGAAAAAGGACTGCTGATGCTGTTGGATTCTGACCTCCCTGCACTCAAAGTGGATTTTCTGGAGCTACAGAACTCGAAATGGCGAGCTTCCAATTGCGTTGGAAAGTAGACATCCAGGGCTTTCCAGCAATATATAATAGTCCATACTTTGGCCAATAATTGACGACGTAAACTGGCGTTCAACGCCAGCCTTCTGCCCAAATCTGGCGTCCAGCGCTAGAAAAGGATCCAAAACCAGAGTTGAACGCCCAAACTGGCACAGAACTTGGCGTTCAACTCCACAAATGGCCTCTGCACATGCTACACTTAAGCTCAGCCCAAACACACACCAAGTGGGCCCCGGAAGTGGATTTATACATCAAATACTTACTCATGTAAACCCTAGTAGCTAGTTTATTATAAATAGGACCTATTACTATTGTATTAGGCATCTTTTGATCAGCCTTTGATCTATTGATCACGTAAAAGGGGGCTGGCCATCTCGGCCATGCCTGGACCTTCACTTATGTATTTTCAACGGTAGAGTTTCTACACTCCATAGATTAAGGTGTGGAGCTCTGCTGTTCCTCAAAGATTAATGCAAAGTACTACTGTTTTCTATTCAATTCTTCTTATTTCTCTTCTAAGATATCCATTCGCACCCAAGAACGTGATGAAGGTGATGATTATGTGTGACGCTCATCATCCTTCTCCCTTATGAACGCGTGCCTGACAAACACTTCTGTTCTACATGAATTAAGCTAGAATGAGTATCTCTTAGATCTCCTAACCAGAATCTTCGTGGCATAAGCTAGAATGATGGCGGCATTCAAGAGAATCCGGAAGGTCTAAACCTTGTCTGTGGTATTCCGAGTAGGATTCAATGATTGAATGACTGTGACGAGCTCCTAACTCGCGATTGCAGGGCGTTAGTGACAGACGCAAAAGGATAGTAAATCCTATTCCAGCATGATCGAGAACCGATAGATGAATAGCCGTGCCGTGACAGGGTGCGTGAGCATATTATTCACTGAGAGGATAAGATGAAGCCATTGGCAAGGGTGATGCCTCCAGACGATTAGCCGTGCCGTGACAGGGCATTGGATCATTTTCCCGTGAGATGACCGAAAGTAGCCGTTGACAGTGGTGATGTATCACATAAAGCCAGCCATGGAAAGGAGTAAGACTGATTGGATGAAGATAGCAGGAAAACAGAGGTTCAGAGGAACGAAAAGCATCTCCATTCGCTTATCTGAAATTCCTACCAATGAATTACATAAGTATCTCTATCCCTTTTATTGTTTATTTTAATCTAATAAAATATCATGTTTAAATCCGCCTGACTGAGATTTGCAAGGTGACCATAGCTTGCTTCATACCAACAATCTCCGTGGGATTCGATCCTTACTCACATAAGGTATTACTTGGACGACCCAGTGCACTTGCTGGTTAGTTGTATCGAAGTTGTGACAATTATGAATTAAGCTCAAAGCACCAAGCTTTGGAGCCATTACCAGGGATTGTTTGAGCCTGGACATCACAATTTCGTGCACCAAGTTTTTGGCGCCGTTGCCGGGGATTGTTCGAGTTTGGACAACTAACGGCTCATCTTGTTGCTCAGATTAGGTAATTTTCCTTTTATTTTATTTTCAAAAATTTGTCAAAAATGTTTTCAAAAATCTATCATCTATTTTCGAAAAAAATAAATAAAAACGTTTTCAAAAATTTTATTCAAAATCTTTAAGAATGAATTCTAGTGTTTCATGAAGCATGTGAAGCCTGGCTGGCTGTAAAGCCATGTCTAAATTCTTTTGGACTGAGGCTTCCAACCATCAGCTCTTACACGACTGTAGGGTATGTCAGGCGTGTCATGTCTGAATTAAATGCTGAAGCTTGGCTGGCCATTGGCCATGTCTAGTGTTTTGGACCGGAGCTTTCATTGAAAGCTTGGCTGGCTAGTGAGCCATGTCTAATTCCTGGACTGAAGCTTTAGACTAAGAATGCAAGATTCCTGGAATTCATGTTAAAAATTTTGGAATCCTTATTTTTTCTTTTTCATATAATTTTCGAAAAAAATACAAAAAAAATTAGAAAATCATAAAAATCAAAAATATTTTTCTGTTTCTTGTTTGAGTCTTGAGTCACATTATAAGTTTGGTGTCACTTGCATATGCATCTTGCATTTTTTCGAAAATATCATGCATTCATAGTGTTCTTCATGATCTTCAAGTTGTTCTTGGTAAGTCTTCTTGTTTGATCTTGATGATTTTTTGTTTTGTGTCTTTTCATGTTTATCATATGCATTCTTGAATTCTTAGTGCGTAAGCATTAAAGAATTCTAAGTTTGGTGTCTTGCATGTTTTCTTTGCATTAAAAATTTTTCAAAAATATGTTCTTGATGTTCATCATGACATTCATAGTGTTCTTGGTGTTCATCTTGACATTCATAGCATTCTTGCATGCATCACATGTTTTGATCTAAAAATTTCATGCATTGCATCTTTTTAGTGTTTTTCTCTCTCATCATAAAAATTCAAAAAATCAAAAAAAAAATATCTTTCCCTTTTTCTCTCATCAAATTCGAAAATTTGGATTGACTTTTTCAAAAATTTTTAAAATCAAATTGTTTCTCATGAGTCAAATCAAATTTTCAATTTGAAAATCTTATCTTTTTCAAAATCTTTTTCAAAAATCAAATCTTTTTCAAAATTCTTAGTTATTTTCGAAAATTCCAAAAATATTTTTCAAAAATCTTTTTCTTATTTTTAAATCAAATTTTCGAAAACAACTAATCAATTAATGTTTTGATTCAAAAATTTGAAGTTTGTTACTTGCTTGTTAAGAAAGATTCAAACTTTAAGTTCTAGAATCATATCTTGTGATTTTTTATGAATCAAGTCATTAATTGAGATTTTAAAAATCAAATCGTTTTCAAAAACTAATCTCAATCATATCTTTTCAAAATATCTTCTTATCTTATCTTTTTCAAAAATATCTTTTCAAAATATCTTTTCTAACTTCCTAACTTCTTATCTTTTCAAAAATTTGTTTCAACTAACTAACTAACTTTTTGTTTGTTTCTTAACTTTTTCAAAACCACCTAACTAATTCTCCCTTTCTAATTTTCGAAAATACCTCCCCCTTTTTTCAAAAATTTCTTTTTTATTTACTAATTATTTTTATTTTTATTTTTATTTTAAAAAAAAATTTCGAAAAAAAAATACTAACAATTTTCAAAAACCAATTTTCAAAAATCACTAACCCTTTTTCAAAATAATTTTCGAAAATTATTCCTCCCCCATCTCATTCTATTTATTCATTCATATCCTAACATCTCATCTCACATCTCTTCCATTCGCACAGTTGCATTTCTTCTTTTACATCACGTGCTTTGTCTCCCCCTCTTTTCTTCCACTCACAAAGGGATCCCTATACTGTGGTATAAAGGATCTCTATTATTATTATCATTTTCCTGTCCATTCTTCCTTATCATATGAGCAGGAGCAAGGATAAGAACATTCTTGTGGAAGCAGATCCAGAACCTGAAAGGACTCTGAAGAGAAAATTAAGAGAAGCTAAAATACAACAATCCAGAGAAAACCTTTCAGAAATTTTTGAATAGGAAGAGGAGATGGCAGCCGAAAATAATAATAATATAAGGAAGATGCTTGGTGACTTTACTGCACCTAATTCCAATTTACATGGAAGAAGCATCTCTATTCCTGCCATTGGAGCAAACAACTTTGAGCTGAAACCTCAATTAGTTTCTCTGATGCAGCAGAACTGCAAGTTTCATGGACTTCCATCTGAAGATCCTTTTCAGTTCTTAACTGAATTCTTGCAGATATGTGATACTGTTAAGACTAATGGAGTAGATCCTGAAGTCTACAGGCTTATGCTTTTCCCTTTTGCTGTAAGAGACAGAGCTAGATTATGGTTGGATTCTCAACCCAAAGACAGCCTGAACTCTTGGGATAAGCTGGTCACGGCTTTCTTAGCCAAGTATTTTCCTCCTCAAAAGCTGAGCAAGCTTAGAGCTGATGTTCAAACCTTCAGACAGAAAGAAGGTGAATCTCTCTATGAAGCTTGGGAAAGATACAAACAGTTGACCAAAAAGTGTCCTTCTGACATGCTTTCAGAATGGACCATCCTGGATATATTCTATGATGGTTTATCTGAGCTATCAAAGATGTCACTGGACACCTCTGCAGGTGGATCCATTCACCTAAAGAAAACGCCTGCAGAAGCTCAAGAACTCATTGACATGGTTGCTAATAACCAGTTCATGTACACTTCTGAAAGGAATCCTGTGAGTAATGGGACGCCTATGAAGAAGGGAGTTCTTGAAGTTGATACTCTGAATGCCATATTGGCTCAGAATAAAATATTGACTCAGCAAGTCAATATGATCTCTTAGAGTCTGCATGGAATGCAAGCTGCATCCAACAGTACTCAAGAGGCATCTTCTGAAGAAGAAGCCTATGATCCTGAGAACCCTGCAATAGCAGAGGTAAATTACTTAGGTGAACCTTATGGAAACACCTATAACTCAACATGGAGAAATCATCCAAATTTCTCATGGAAGGATCAAAAGCCTCAACAAGGCTTTAATAATGGTGGAAGAAACAGGTTTAGCAATAGCAAACCTTTTCCATCATCAACTCAGCAACAGACAGAGAACTCTGAACAAAATACTTCTAATTTAGCAAATCTAGTCTCTAATCTATCTAAGGCCACTGTAAGTTTCATGAATGAAACAAGGTCTTCCATTAGAAATTTGGAAGCACAAGTGGGCCAGCTGAGTAAAAGGATCACTGAAATCCCTCCTAGTACTCTCCCAAGCAATACAGAAGAGAACCCAAAAGGAGAGTGCAAGGCCATTGACATAAGTGCCATGGCCGAACCTGTAAGGGAAGGAGAGGACGTCAATCCCAAGGAGGAAGACCTCCAGGGACGTCCAGTGATCAATAAGGAGCTTCCCTCTGGGGAACCAAAGGACTCTGAGGCTCATCTAGAGACCATAGAGATTCCATTGAACCTCCTTATGCCCTTCATGAGCTCTGATGAGTACTCCTCTTCCGAAGAGAATGAGGATGTTACTGAAGAGCAAACTGCCAAGTTTCTTGGTGCAATCATGAAGCTGAATGCCAAATTGTTTGGCATTGATACTTGGGAAGTTGAACCTCCCTTGTTCATCAATGAACTAAGTGATCTGGATCAACTAACATTGCCTCAGAAGAGACAGGATCCTGGAAAGTTCATAATCCCTTGTACCATAGGCACCATGATCTTTAAGGCTCTGTGTGACCTTGGTTCAGGGATAAACCTCATGCCCCTCTCTGTAATAGAGAAACTGGGAATCTATGGGCTGCAAGCTGCTAAAATCTCACTAGAGATGGCAGACAGCTCAAGAAAATAGGCTTATGGACAAGTAGAAGATGTATTAGTAAAGGTTGAGGGCCTTTACATACCTACTGATTTCATAGTCCTGGATATTGGAAAGGAAGAGGATGAATCCATCATCCTAGGAAGACCTTTCCTGGCCACATCAAGAGCTGTGATTGATGTTGACAGAGGTGAAATAGTCCTTCAATGGAATGAGAACTCCCTTGTATTCAAAACTCAAGGATCTCCCTCTGCAACCATGGGGAGGAAGCAGGAAAAGCTTCTCTCCAAGCAGAGTCAACCAGAGCCCCCACAGTCAAACTCTAAGTTTGGTGTTGGGAGGCCACAACCAAACTCTAAGTTTGGTGTTGAACTCCCATATCCAAACTCTAAGTTTAGTGTTGGAGAGTTTCAACAAAGCTCTGCACATCTGTGAGGCTCCATGAGAGCCCACTGTCAAGCTATTGACATTAAAGAAGCGCTTGTTGGGAGGCAACCCCATGTTTATCTAATTCTTGTTTTTCATGTTTTCTTAGGTTCATAATCATGTGGAGTCACAAAATAAACAAAAAAATCAAAAACGGAATCAAAAACAGCAGAAGAAAAATCACATCTTGGAGGAGCATCTGTCTGGCGTTCAAACGCCAGAACAGAGCATAGTTCTGGCGCTGAACGCCCAGAATGGGAGCATCCTGGCGCTGAACGCCCAGAACAAGCATGGTTCTGGCGTTCAACGCCAGAAATGGCAGCAAATGGGCGTTGAACGCCCAAAATGGGCACCAACCTGGCGCTGAACGCCCAGAGTTGTGTGCAAGGGCATTTTGCATGCCTAAATTGGTGCAGGGATGTAAATGCCTTGACACCTCAAGATCTGTGGACCTCACAGGATCACCTCAGGATCTGTGGACCCCACAGGATCCCCACCTACCTCCACTCACTCTCTTCTCTCTTCTCAATCATCCTCTATTCCCAATAAACACTCTTCCCTATTAACTCTTTACCACTCACATCCAAACACCCACTTTCCTTCAAAATTCAACATCTCTTTCCCACCCAATCCCACCCATATGGCCGAATACACATCTCCCTCCATCTCCTCCATATCTTCTTCTTATTCTTCTATTCTTTCTTCTTTTGCTCGAGGGCGAGCAACTTTCTAAGTTTGGTGTGGTAAAAAACATAGCTTTTTTGTTTTTTCCATAACCATTGATGGCACCAAAGGCCAGAGAAGCCTCTAGAAAGAGGAAAGGGAAGACAAAAGCTTCCATCAAAGGTCTATAGCTCAGTGGTAGAACATTTGACTGCAAATCAAGAGATCCCTGAGATACCTCAGGGGATACATTTTATTCCACACAATTATTGGAAGCAACTAAGGGTGGAATATCAAGAGCACTCCATCATCCTTCATGAAATCAGAGAAGATCTAAAAGCAATGAAGGAGGAGCAGAAAAGACAAGGAAGAGACATAGAAGAGCTCAAGGACATCACTAAGGTGGACTCATTCCTTGTTCTTACTTTCTCTGTTTTTCATTTTCTATGTTATGTGCTTATCTATGTTTGTGTCTTCATTACATGATCATTAGTAGTTAGTAAACTCTGTCTTAAAGTTATAAATGTCCTATGAATCCATCACCTCTCTTAAATGAAAAATGTTTTAATTCAAAAGAACAAGAAGTACATGAGTTTCGAATTTATCCTTGAACTTAGTTTAATCATATTGATGTGGTGACAATGCTTCTTGTTTTCTGAATGTATGCTTGAACAGTGCATATGTCTTTTGAAGTTGTTGTTTAAGAATGTTAAATATGTTGGCTCTTGAAAGAATGATGACTAGGAGACATGTTATTTGATAATCTGAAAAATCATAAAAATGATTCTTGAAGCAAGAAAAAGCAGCAAAAAAAACAAAGCTTGCAGAAAAAAAAAATATAGGCGAAAAAAAAAAAGAAAGAAAAAAAAAAGAAAAAGAAAAAGCAAGCAGAAAAAGCCAATAACCCTTAAAACCAAAAGGCAAGGGCAAATAAAAAGGATCCCAAGGCTTTGAGCATCAGTGGATAGGAGGGCCTAAAGGAATAAAATCCTGGTCTAAGCGGCTAAACCAAGCTGTCCCTAACCATGTGCTTGTGGCGTGTAGGTGTCAAGTGAAAACTTGAGACTGAGCGGTTAAAGTCAAGGTCCAAAGCAAAAGAAGAGTGTGCTTAAGAACCCTGGACACCTCTAATTGGGGACTTTAGCAAAGCTGAGTCACAATCTGAAAAGGTTCACCCAATTATGTGTCTGTGGCATTTATGTATCCGGTAGTAATACTGGAAAACAAAGTGCTTAGGGCCACGGCCAAGACTCATAAAATAGCTGTGTTCAAGAATCATCATACTGAACTAGGAGAATCAATAACACTATCTGAACTCTGAGTTCCTATAGATGCCAATCATTCTGAACCTCAATGGATAAAGTGAGATGCCAAAACTATTCAAGAGGCAAAAAGCTATAAGTCCCGCTCATATGATTGAAACTATGTTTCATTGATAGTTTGGAATTTATAGTATATTCTCTTCTTTTTATCCTACTTGATTTTCAGTTGCTTGGGGACAAGCAACAATTTAAGTTTGGTGTTGTGATGAGCAGATAATTCATACGCTTTTTGGCATTGTTTTTAGTATGTTTTTAGTAGGATCTAGTTACTTTTAGGGATGTTTTCCTTAGTTTTTATGTTAAATTCACATTTCTGGACTTTACTATGAGTTTGTGTGTTTTTCTGTGATTTCAGGTATTTTCTGGCTGAAATTGAGGGACTTGAGCAGAAATCAGATTCAGAGGTTGAAAAAGGACTGCTGATGCTGTTGGATTCTGACCTCCCTGTACTCAAAGTGGATTTTCTGGAGCTTCAGAACTCGAAATGGCGCGCATCTAATTGCGTTGGAAAGTAGACATCCAGGGCTTTCCAGCAATATATAATAGTCCATACTTTGGCCAAGCATTGACGACGTAAACTGGCGTTCAACGCCAGCCTTCTGCCCAAATCTGGCGTCCAGCGCCAGAAAAGGATCCAAAACCAGAGTTGAACGCCCAAACTGGCACAGAACTTGGCGTTCAACTCCACAAATGGCCTCTGCACGTGCTACACTTAAGCTCAGCCCAAACACACACCAAGTGGGCCCCGGAAGTGGATTTATACATCAAATACTTACTCATGTAAACCCTAGTAGCTAGTTTATTATAAATAGGACCTATTACTATTGTATTAGGCATCTTTTGATCAGCCTTTGATCTATTGATCACGTAAAAGGGGGCTGGCCATCTCGGCCATGCCTGGACCTTCACTTATGTATTTTCAACGGTAGAGTTTCTACACTCCATAGATTAAGGTGTGGAGCTCTGCTGTTCCTCAAAGATTAATGCAAAGTACTACTGTTTTCTATTCAATTCTTCTTATTTCTCTTCTAAGATATCCATTCGCACCCAAGAACGTGATGAAGGTGATGATTATGTGTGACGCTCATCATCCTTCTCCCTTATGAACGCGTGCCTGACAAACACTTCTGTTCTACATGAATTAAGCTAGAATGAGTATCTCTTAGATCTCCTAACCAGAATCTTCGTGGCGTAAGCTAGAATGATGGCGGCATTCAAGAGAATCCGGAAGGTCTAAACCTTGTCTGTGGTATTCCGAGTAGGATTCAATGATTGAATGACTGTGACGAGCTCCTAACTCGCGATTGCAGGGCGTTAGTGACAGACGCAAAAGGATAGTAAATCCTATTCCAGCATGATCGAGAACCGATAGATGAATAGCCGTGCCGTGACAGGGTGCGTGAGCATATTATTCACTGAGAGGATAAGATGAAGCCATTGGCAAGGGTGATGCCTCCAGACGATTAGCCGTGCCGTGACAGGGCATTGGATCATTTTCCCGTGAGATGACCGAAAGTAGCCGTTGACAGTGGTGATGTATCACATAAAGCCAGCCATGGAAAGGAGTAAGACTGATTGGATGAAGATAGCAGGAAAACAGAGGTTCAGAGGAACGAAAAGCATCTCCATTCGCTTATCTGAAATTCCTACCAATGAATTACATAAGTATCTCTATCCCTTTTATTGTTTATTTTAATCTAATAAAATATCATGTTTAAATCCGCCTGACTGAGATTTGCAAGGTGACCATAGCTTGCTTCATACCAACAATCTCCGTGGGATTCGATCCTTACTCACATAAGGTATTACTTGGACGACCCAGTGCACTTGCTGGTTAGTTGTATCGAAGTTGTGACAATTATGAATTAAGCTCAAAGCACCAAGCTTTGGAGCCATTACCAGGGATTGTTTGAGCCTGGACATCACAATTTCGTGCACAAGTTTTTGGCGCCGTTGCCGGGGATTGTTCGAGTTTGGACAACTAACGGCTCATCTTGTTGCTCAGATTAGGTAATTTTCCTTTTATTTTATTTTCAAAATTGTCAAAATGTTTTCAAAAATCTATCATCTATTTTCGAAAAAAATAAATAAAAACGTTTTCAAAAATTTTATTCAAAATCTTTAAGAATGAATTCTAGTGTTTCATGAAGCATGTGAAGCCTGGCTGGCTGTAAAGCCATGTCTAAATTCTTTTGGACTGAGGCTTCCAACCATCAGCTCTTACACGACTGTAGGGTATGTCAGGCGTGTCATGTCTGAATTATGCTGAAGCTGGCTGGCCATTGGCCATGTCTAGTGTTTTGGCGGAGCTTTCATTGAAAGCTTGGTGGCTAGTGAGCCATGTCTAATTCCTGGACTGAAGCTTTAGACTAAGAATGCAAGATTCCTGGAATTCATGTTAAAAATTTTGGAATCCTTATTTTTTCTTTTTCATATAATTTTCGAAAAAAATACAAAAAAAATTAGAAAATCATAAAAATCAAAAATATTTTTCTGTTTCTTGTTTGAGTCTTGAGTCACATTATAAGTTTGGTGTCACTTGCATATGCATCTTGCATTTTTCGAAAATATCATGCATTCATAGTGTTCTTCATGATCTTCAAGTTGTTCTTGGTAAGTCTTCTTGTTTGATCTTGATGATTTTTTGTTTTGTGTCTTTTCATGTTTATCATATGCATTCTGATTCTTAGTGCGTAAGCATTAAGAATTCTAAGTTTGGTGTCTTGCATGTTTTCTTTGCATTAAAATTTTTCAAAATATGTTCTTGATGTTCATCATGACATTCATAGTGTTCTTGGTGTTCATCTTGACATTCATAGCATTCTTGCATGCATCACATGTTTTGATCTAAAAATTTCATGCATTGCATCTTTTTAGTGTTTTTCTCTCTCATCATAAAAATTCAAAAAATCAAAAAAAAAATATCTTTCCCTTTTTCTCTCATCAAATTCGAAAATTTGGATTGACTTTTTCAAAAATTTTTAAAATCAAATTGTTTCTCATGAGTCAAATCAAATTTTCAATTTGAAAATCTTATCTTTTTCAAAATCTTTTTCAAAAATCAAATCTTTTTCAAAATTCTTAGTTATTTCGAAAATTCCAAAAATATTTTTCAAAATCTTTTTCTTATTTTTAAATCAAATTTTCGAAAACAACTAATCAATTAATGTTTTGATTCAAAAATTTGAAGTTTGTTACTTGCTTGTTAAGAAAGATTCAAACTTTAAGTTCTAGAATCATATCTTGTGATTTTTTATGAATCAAGTCATTATTGAGATTTAAAAATCAAATCGTTTTCCAAAAAACTAATCTCAATCATATCTTTTCAAAAATATCTTCTATCTTATCTTTT